>NC_060139.1:1112053725-1112409637 GCF_021461385.2 Schistocerca piceifrons
TATCCTTGGACCTTTTTATTGACGATGAAACACAGAAATTGCATCCAAATTTAATACAAAAGGCACAATACCGCCGTAAGTACGAGAGAAGTGACACTCTAACTTTCTATGATTTGAATCTCTCTGTGAGTGCAGTATTAGATTCCGAAGCTTCACTTCAGGTTTACTGTATCACTTGGACCTTCTTAATGACGATGAAACACGGAAATTGCATCCCAATTTAATACAAAAGGCACAAATGGCGACTAAAGGACATGAGGACTGACACTCTAAAATTCTATGATTTGAACCTCTCCTGTGAGACCAGTGTTAGATTCTGATGCTTCACTTAAGGTTTACTACATCCCTTGGACTTTCTTATTGACGATGAAACACAGAATTGCATCCGAATTTAATACAAAAGGCAGAATACGACTTAAGTACGAGAGGTGTGACACTCTAACTTTCTATTATTTGAATCTCTCCTGTGAGTGCAGTTTTAGATTCCGAAGCTTCACTTCAGGTTCTACTGTATCACTGGACCTACTTATTGACGATGAAACACTGAAATTGCATCCGAATTTAATACAAAAGGCACAATGCCCGACTTAAGTACAAGAGGACTGACACTCTCACATTCTATGATTTGAACCTCTCCTGTGAGTCCAGTTTTAGTTTCCGATGCTTCATTCAGGTTTACTGTATCCCTTGGACCTTCTTATTGACGATGAAACACAGAAATTGCATCCGAATTTAATACAAAAGGCACAATACCGACTTAAGTACAAGAGGAGTGACACTCTAACTTTCTATGATTTGAACCTCTCCTGTGAGTCCAGTTTTAGATACGATGCTTCACTTCAGGTTTACTGTATCCCTTCGGACCTTCTATTGACGATGAAACACAGAAATTGCATCCGAGTTTAATGCAAATGGCTCATTGCCGACTTAAGTACAAGAGGACTGACACTCTCACTTTCTATGATTTTAACCTGTACTGTGAGTCCAGTTTTAGATTCCGATACTTCACCTCAGGTTAACTGTATCACTTGGACCCTTCTTATTATCGATGAAACACAGAGTTTGCATACGAATTTAATGCAAATGGCACAATGCCGACTTAAGTACAACGAGGACAGACACTCTAACTTTCTATGATTTGAACCTCTCCTGTGAGTCTAGTTTAGATTCCGATGCTTCACTTCAGGTTTACTGTATCCCCTGGACCTTCTCATGACGATGAAACACAGAAATTGCATCCGAAATTAAATACAAATGGCACAATGCCGACTTAAGTACAAGAGGACTGACTCTCTCACTTTCTATGATTTGAACTCTCCTCTCCTGTGAGTCCAGTTTTAGATTCCGATGCTTCACTTCGGTTTACTGATATACCTTGCACCCTTCTTGTTGACGATGAAACACAGACATTGCATCGGAATTTAATACAAAAGGCACAATCCCGACTTAAGTAAAAGAGGACTGACACTCTAACATACTATGATTTGAACCACTTCTGTGAGTCTCAGTTTAGAATCCGATGCCTACACTTCAGGTTAACTGTATAAAGTGGACCTCTTATTGTCGATGAACACAGATACTGCATCGGAATTTAATACAAAAGGCACAAATGCCTCTTAAGTAGACGAGGACTGACACTCTAACTTTCTATGATTTGAACCCCACCTGGAGTCCAGTTTTACAATCCGATGCTTCACTTCAGGTTTCTGTATACCTTGGACTTTCTTATTGACGATGAACACAGAAATTGCATCCGAATTTAATACAAAAGGCACAATGCCGCCTAAGTAAAAGAGGACTGACACTCTAACTTACTATGATTGAACCCCTCCTGTGAGTCCAGTTTTACAATCCGATGCTTGACTTCAGGTTTACCTGTATACGCTATGGACCTTCTTATTGACGATGAAACACAGAAATTGCATCCGAATTTAATACAAAAGGCACAAATGCCGACTTAGGTAAAAGTGGACTGACACTCTCACTTTCTATGATTTCAACCTCTCCTGTGAGTCCACTTTTAGATTCCGATGCTTCATTCAGGTTTACTGTATCCCTTGGACCTTCTTATTGTCGATGAAACACAGAAATTGCTTCCGAATTTAGTACAAAAGGCACAATACCGACATAAGTACAAGAGGAGTGACACTCTCACTTTCTATGATTTGAACCTCTCCTGTGAGTCCAGTTTTAGATTCCGATACTGTCACTTCAGTTTTACTGTATACCTTGCACCTTCTTATCGACGATGAAACACAGACATTGCATCGGAATTTAATACAAAAGGCACAATGCCGCCTTAAGTAAAAGAGGACTGACACTCTAACTTACTATGATTTGAACCCCTCCTGTGAGTCCAGTTTTACAATCCGATGCTTGACTTCAGGTTTACTGTATACGTTGGACCTTCTTATTGACGATGAAACACAGAAATTGCATCCGAATTTAATACAAAAGGCACAATGCCGACTTAGGTAAAAGTGGACTGACACTCTCACTTTCTATGATTTGAACCTCTCCTGTGAGTCCAGTTTTAGATTCCGATGCTTCACTTCAGCTTTACTGTATCCCTTGGACCTTCTTATTGACGATGAAACACAGAAATTGCATCCGAGTTTAATGCAAATGGCACATTGCCGACTTAAGTACAAGAGGACTGACACTCTCACTTTCTATGATTGAACCTCTCCTGTGATTCAGTTTTAGATTCCGATGCTTCACTTCACGTTTACTGTATCCCTTGCACCTTCTTATTGACGATGAAACACAGAAATTGCATCGGAATTTAATACAAAAGGCCCAATGCCGACTTAACTAAAAGAGGACTGACACTCTAACTTACAATGATTTGAACCCCTCCTGTGAGTCCAGTTTTAGAATCCGATGCTTCACTTCAGGTTTACTGAATACCGAGGACCTTCTTATTGACGATGAAAACACAGAAATTGCATCCGAATTTAATACAAAAGGCACAATGCCGACTTAAGTAAAAGAGGACAGACACTCTAACTTTCTATGATTTGAACCTCTCCTGTGAGTCCAGGTTTTACAGTCCGATGCTTCACTTCAGGTTTTTCTGTATACCTTGGACCTTCTTATTGACGATGATACACAGAAATTGCATCCGAATTAATTACAAAAGGCACAATGCCGACTTAAGTAAAAGTGGACTGACACTCTAACATTCTATGATTTGATCCACTCCTGTGAGTCCAGTCTTTAGATTCCGATGCTTCATTCAGGTTTACTGTATCCCTTGGACCTTCTTATTGACGATGAGACACAGAAATTGCATCAGAATTTAATACAAAAGGCACAATACCGACTTAAGTACAACAGGAGTGACCACTCTAACTTTATATGATTTGAACCTCTCCTGTGAGTCCAGTTTTAGATTCCGATGCTTCCCTTCAGGTTTACTGTATCCCTTGGACCTTCGTATTGACGATGAAACACAGAAATTGCATTCGAGTTTAATCCAAATGGCACATTGCCGAATTAAGTACAAGAGGACTGACACTCTCACTTTCTATGATTTGAACCTCTCCTGTGAGTCCAATTTTAGATTCCGATGCTTCACTTCACGTTTACTCTATACCTTGCCCCTTCTTATTGACGATGAAACACAGAAATTGCATCGGAATTTAATACAAAAGGCACAATGCCGACTTAAGTACAAGAGGACTGACACTCTCACTTTCTATGATTTGAACCTCTACTGTGAGTCCAGTTTTACATTCCGATACTTCATTCAGGTTTACTGTACCACTTGGACCTTCTTATTGACGATGAAACACAGAAATTGCATCCCAATTTAATACAAAAGGCACAATACCGACTGAAGTACGAGAGGAGTGACACTCTAACTTTCTATGATTTAATCTCTCCTGTGAGTGCAGTTTTAGATTGCGAAGCTTCACTTCAGGTTTACTGTATCACTTGGACCTACTTATTGACGATGAAATATAGAAATTGCATACGAATTTAATACAAAAGGCACAATGCCAACTTAAGTAAAGAGGACTGACACTCTAACTTAGTATGATTTGAACCCTCCTGTGAGTCCAGTTTTAGAATCGATGCTTCACTTCAGGTTTACTGTATACCGTGGACCTCTTATTGTCGATGGAACACAGATATTGCATCGGAATTTAATACAAAAGGCACAATGCCGAATTAAGTAAAAGAGGACTGTCACTCTAACTTACAATGATTTGAACCCCTCCTGTGAGTCCAGTTTTAGAATCCGATGCTTCACTTCAGGTTAACTGTATACCGTGGACTTCTTATTGACGATGAAACACAGAAATTGCATCGGAATGTAATACAAAAGGCACAATGCCGACTTAAGTAAAAGAGGACTGACACTCTCACTTTCTATGATTTGAACCTCTCCTGTGAGTCCAGTTTTACAATCCGATGCTTCACTTCAGGTTTGCTGTATACCTTGGACCTTCTTATTGACGATGATACACACGAAATTCCATCGGAATTTAATACAAATGGCGCAATGTCGACTTAAGTGAAAGAGGACTGACCCTCTAACTTTCTATGATTTTAACCTCTCCTGTGAGTCTAGTTTTAGATTCCGATGCTTCACTTCAGGTTTACTGTATCCCTTGGACCTTCTTATTGGCGATGGAACATAGAAATTGCATCAGAAATTAATACAAAAGGCACAATGCCGAGTTAAGTATAAGAGGACTGACACTCTCACTTTCTATGATTAGAACCTCTCCTGTGAGTCCAGTTTTAGACACCGATGCTTCACTTCAGGATTACTGTATCCCTTGGACCTTCTATTAACGATTAAACACAGATATCGAATCCGAATTTAATACAAATGGCACAATGCCGACTAAGTACAAGGGGACTGACACTCTCACTTTCTATGATTTGAACTCTCCTGTGAGTCGAGTTTTAGATTCCAATGCTTCACTTGAGGTTTACTGTATACGTTGCACCTTCTTATTGACGATGAAACACAGAAATTGCATCGGAATTTAATACAAATGGCACAATGCCGACTTAAGTAAAAGAGGACTGACACTCTAACTTTCTATGATTTTGAACCTCTCCTGTGAGTGAAGTTTTAGATTCCTATGCTTCACTTTAGGTTTACTGTATCCCTAGGACCTTCTTATTGACGATGAAACAGAGAAATTGCATCTCGAATTTAATACAAAAGGCACAAGGCCGACTTAAGTAAAAGTGGACTGACACTCTAACATTCTATGATTTGAACCTCTCCTGTGAGACCAGTTTTAGATTGCGATGCTTCACTAAGGTTTACTGTACCCCTTGGACCTTCTTATTGACGATGAAACACAGAAATTGCATCCGAATTTAATACAGAAGGCATAATGTCGACTTAAGTACAAGAGGACTGACACTCTCACTTTCTATGATTTAAACCTCTACTGTGAGTCCAGTTTTAGTTTCCGATACTTCACCACAGGTTAACTGTATCACTTGGACCTTCTTATTGACGATGAAACACAGAGTTTGCATAAGAATTTAATACAAATGGCACAATGCCGACTTAAGTAAAAAGGGGACTGACACTCTCACTTTCTATGATTTAAACCTCTCCTGTGAGTCCAGTTTTACAATCCGATGCTTCACTTCAGGTTTGCTGTATACCTTGGACCTTCTTATTGACGATGATACACAGAAATTCCATCGGAATTTAATACAAATGGCACAATGTCGACTTAAGTGAAAGAGGACTGACCCTCTAACTTTCTATGATTTTAACCTCTCCTGTGAGTCTAGTTTTAGATTCGATGCTTCACTTCAGGTTTACTGTATCCCCTGGACGTTCTCATTGACGATGAAACACAGAAATTGCATCCGAATTTAATACAAATGGCACAATGCCGACTTAAGTACAAGAGGACTGACACTCTCACTTTCTATGATTTGAACCTCTCCTGTGAGTCCAGTTTTAGATTCCGATGCTTCACTTCAGGTTTACTGTATACCTAGCACCTTCTTATTGACGATGAATCACAGACATTGCATCGGAATTTAATACAAAAGGCACAATGCCGACTTAAGTAAAAGATTACTGACACTCTAACTTATTATGATTTGAACCCCTCCTGTGAGTCCAGTTTTAGAGTCCGATGCTTCACTTCAGGTTTACTGTATACCGTGGACCTTCTTATTGTCGATGGAACACAGATATTTCATCGAATTTAATACAAAAGGCACAATGCCTACTTAAGTAGAAGAGGACTTACACTCTAACTTCTATGATTTGAACCCCTCCTGTGAGTCTAGTTTTACAATCCGATGCTTCACTTCAGGTTTACTGTATACCTTGGACCTTCTTATTGACGATGAAACACAGAAATTGCATCCGAATTTAATACAAAAGGCACAATGCCGACTTAGGAAAAAGTGGACTGACACTCTAACATTCTATGATTTGAACCTCTCCTGTGCGTCCAGTTTTAGATTCCGATGCTTCATTCAGGTTTACTGTATCCCTTGGACCTTCTTATTGACGATGAAACACAGAAATTGCATCCGAAATTAATACAAAAGGCACAATACCGACTTAAGTACAAGAGGAGTGACACTCTAACTTTCTATGAATTGAACCTCTCCTGTGAGTCCAGTTTTAGATTCCTATGCTTCACTTCAGGTTTACTGTATCCCTTGGACCTTCTTATTGACGATGAAACACAGAAATTTCATCCGAGTTTAATGCAAATGGCACATTGCCGACTTAAGTACAAGATGACTGGCACTCTCACTTTCTGCGATTTGATCCTCTCCTGTGAGTCCAGTTTTAGATTCCGATGCTTCACTTCACGTTTACTGTATACCTTGCACCTTCTTATTGATGATGAAACACAGAAATTGCATCGGAATTTAATACAAAAGGCACAATGCCGACTCAAGTAAAAGAGGACTGACACTCTAACTTACAATGATTTTAACCCCTCCTGTGAGTCCAGTTTTAGAATCCGATGCTTCACTTCAGGTTAACTGTATACCACGGATCTTCTTATTGACGATGAATCACAGAAATTGCATCGGAATTTAATACAAAAGGCACAATGCCGACTTAAGTAAAAGAGGACCGACACTCTAACTTTCTATGATTTGAACCTCTCCTGTGAGTCCAGTTTTACAATCCGATCCTTCACTTCAGGTTTTCTGTATACCTTGGACCTTCTTATTGACGATGATACACAGAAATTCCATCGGAATTTAATACAAATGGCACAATGTCGACTTAAGTGAAAGAGGACTGACACTCTAACTTTCTATGATTTGAACCTCTCCTGTGAGTCTTGTTTTAGGTTCCGATGCTTCACTTCAGGTTTAGTGTATCCCTTGGACCTTCTTATTGACGATGAAACACAGAAATTGCATCCGAATTTTATACAAAAGGCCCAATGCCGACTTAAGTAAAACAGGACTGACACCCTAACATTCTATGATTTGAACCTCTCCTGTGAGACCAGTTTTAGATTCCTATGCTTCACTTCAGGTTTACTGTATCCCTTGGACCTTCTTATTAGCGATGAAACACAGAAATGGCATCAGAAATTAATACAAAAGCCACGATGCTGACTTAAGTAAAAGAGGACTGACACTCTCACTTTCTATGATTAGAACCTCTCCTGTGAGTCCAGTTTTAGATACCGATGCTTCACTTCAGGATTACTGTATCCCTTGGACCTTCTTATTGACGATGAAACACAGAAATTGCATTCGAGTTTAATGCAAATGGCACATTGCCGACTTAAGTACAAGAGGACTGACACTCTCACTTTCTATGATTTGAACCTCTCCTGTGAGTCCAGTTTTAGACTCCGATGCTTCACTTCACGTTTACTCTATACCTTGCCCCTTCTTATTGACGATGAAACACAGAAATTGCATCCGAATTTAATACAAATGCACAATGCCGACTTAAGTACAAGAGGAGTGGCACTCTAACTTTCTATGAATTGAACCTCTCCTGTGAGTCCAGTTTTAGATTCCTATGCTTTACTTCAGGTTTACTGTATCCCTTGGACCATCTTATTGACGATGAAACACAGAAATTGCATCCGAGTTTAATGGAAATGGCACATTGCCGACTTAAGTACAAGAGGACTGACACTGTCACTTTCTATGATTTGATCCTCTCCTGTGAGTCCAGTTTTAGATTCCGATGCTTCACTTCACGTTTACTGTATACCTTGCACCTTCTTATTGATGATGAAACACAGAAATTGCATCGGAATTTAATACAAACGGCACAATGCCGACTTAAGTAAAAGAGAACTGTCACTCTAACTTACAATGATTTGAACCCCTCCTGTGAGTCCAGTTTTAGAATCCGATGCTTCACTTCAGGTTAACTGTATACCGTGGACCTTCTTATTGACGATGAAACACAGAAATTGCATCGGAATTTAATACAAAAGGCACAATGCCGACTTAAGTTAAAGAGGACCGACACTCTAACTTTCTATGATTTGAACCTCTCCTGTGAGTCCTGTTTTACAATCCGATGCTTCACTTCAGGTTTTCTGTATACCTTGGACCTTCTTATTGACGATGATACACAGAAATTCCATCGGAATTTAATACAAATGGCACAATGTCGACTTAAGTGAAAGAGGACTGACACTCTAACTTTCTATGATTTGAACCTCTCCTGTGAGTCTAGATTTAGATTCCGATGCTTCACTTCAGGTTTCTGTATCCCTTGGACCTTCTTATTGACGATGAAACACTGAAATTGCATCCGAATTTAATACAAAAAGCACAATGCCGACTTAAGTAAAAGAGGAATGACACTCTAACATTCTATGATTTGAACCTCACCTGTGAGTCCAGTTTTAGATACCGATGCTTCACTTCAGGACTACTGTATCCCTTGGACCTTCTTATTAACGATGAAACACAGATATTGCATCCGAATTTAATACAAATGGCACAATGCAGACTTAAGTACAAGGGGACTGACACTCTCACTTTCTATGATTTGAACCTCTCCTGTGAGTCGAGTTTTAGATTCCGATGCTTCACTTGAGGTTTACTGTATACGTTGCACCTTCTTATTGACGATGAAACACAGAAATTGCATCGGAATTTAATACAAATGGCACAATGCCGACTTAAGTAAAAGAGGACTGACACCCTAATTTTCTATGATTTGAACCCCTCCTGTGAGTGCAGTTTTAGATTCAGAAGCTTCACTTCAGGTTTACTGTATCACTTGGACCTACTTATTGACGATGAAACACAGAAATTGCATCCGAATTTAATACAAAAGGCATAATGCCGACTTAAGTACAAGAGGACTGACACTCTCACTTTCTATGATTTGAACCTCTACTGTGAGTCCAGTTTTAGTTTCCGATACTTCACCTCAGGTTAACTGTATCACTTGGACCTTCTCATTGGCGATGAAACACAGAAATTGTATCCGAATTTAATACAAAAGGCACAATGCCGACTTAGGTAAAAGTGGACTGACGCTCTAACATTCTATGATTTGAACCTCTCCTGTGAGTCCAGTTTTAGATACCGATGCTTCACTTCAGGATTACTGTATCCCTTGGACCTTCTTATTAACGATGAAACACAGATATTGCATCCGAATTTAATACAAATAGCACAATGCCGACTTAAGTACAAGGGGACTGACACTCTCACTTTCTATGATTTGAACGTCTCCTGTGATTCGAGTTTTTAGATTCCGATGCTTCACTTGAGGTTTACTGTATACGTTGCACCTTCTTATTGACGACGAAACACAGAAATTGCATCGGAATTTAATACAAATGGCACAATGCCGACTTAAGTAAAAGAGGACTGACACACTAACTTTCTATGATTTGAACCTGTCCTGTGGGAGATGTTTTAGATTCTTATGCTTCACTTCAGGTTTACTGTATCCCTAGGACCTTCTTATTGACGATGAAACAGAGAAATTGCATCCGAATTTAATACAAAAGGCACAAGGCCGACTTAAGTAAAAGAGGACTGACACTCTAACATTCAATGATTTGAACCTCTCCTGTGAGACCAGTTTTAGGTTCAGATGCTTCACTTAAGGTTTACTGTACCCCTTGGACCTTCTTATTGACGATGAAACACAGAAATAGCATCCGAATTTAATACAGAAGGCACAATACAGACTTAAGTACGAGAGGAGTGACACCCTAACTTTCTACGATTTGAATCTCTCCTGTGAGTGCAGTTTTAGATTCAGAAGCTTCACTTCAGGTTTACTGTATCACTTGGACCTAGTTATTGACGATGAAACACAGAAATTGCATCCGAATTTAATACAAAAGGCATAATGCCGACTTAAGTACAAGAGGACTGACACTCTCACTTTCTATGATTTGAACCTCTACTATGAGTCCAGTTTTTGTTTCCGATACTTCACCACATTTTAACTGTATCACTTGGACCTTCTTATTGACGATGAAACACAGAGTTTGCATAAGAATTTAATACAAATGGCACAATGCCGACTTAAGTACAAGAGGACAGACACTCTAACTTCCTATGTTTTGAACCTCTCCTGTGAGTCTAGTTTTAGATTCCGATGCTTCACTTCAGGTTTACTGTATCCCCTGGACCTTCTCATTGACGATGAAACACAGAAATTGCATCCGAATTTAATACAAATGGCACAATGCCGACTTAAGTACAACAGGACTGACACTCTCACTTCTATGATTTGAACCCCTCCTGTGAGTCCAGTTTTAGAAACAAATGCTTCACTTCAGGTTTACTGTATACCGTGGACCTTCTTATTGTCGATCGAACACAGATATTGCATCGGAATTTATTACAAAAGGCACAATGCCTACTTAAGTAGAAGAGGACTGACACTCTAACTTTCTATGATTTGAACCCCTCCTGTGAGTCCAGTTTTACAATCCGATGCTTCACTTCAGGTTTACTGTATACCTTGGACCTTCTTATTGACGATGAAACACAGAAATTTCATCCGAGTTTAATGCAAATGGCACATTGCCGACTTAAGTACAAGATGACTGGCACTCTCACTTTCTGCGATTTGATCCTCTCCTGTGAGTCCAGTTTTAGATTCCGATGCTTCACTTCACGTTTACAGTATACCTTGCACCTTCTTATTGATGATGAAACACAGAAATTGCATCGGAATTTAATACAAAAGGCACAATGCCGACTCAAGTAAAAGAGGACTGACACTCTAACTTACAATGATTTTAACCCCTCCTGTGAGTCCAGTTTTAGAATCCGATGCTTCACTTCAGGTTAACTGTATACCACGGATCTTCTTATTGACGATGAATCACAGAAATTGCATCGGAATTTAATACAAAAGGCACAATGCCGACTTAAGTAAAAGAGGACCGACACTCTAACTTTCTATGATTTGAACCTCTCCTGTGAGTCCAGTTTTACAATCCGATCCTTCACTTCAGGTTTTCTGTATACCTTGGACCTTCTTATTGACGATGATACACAGAAATTCCATCGGAATTTAATACAAATGGCACAATGTCGACTTAAGTGAAAGAGGACTGACACTCTAACTTTCTATGATTTGAACCTCTCCTGTGAGTCTAGTTTTAGGTTCCGATGCTTCACTTCAGGTTTAGTGTATTACTTGGACCTTCTTATTGACGATGAAACACAGAAATTGCATCCGAATTTTATACAAAAGGCCCAATGCCGACTTAAGTAAAACAGGACTGACACCCTAACATTCTATGATTTGAACCTCTCCTGTGAGACCAGTTTTAGATTCCTATGCTTCACTTCAGGTTTACTGTATCCCTTGGACCTTCTTATTAGCGATGAAACACAGAAATGGCATCAGAAATTAATACAAAAGCCACGATGCTGACTTAAGTAAAAGAGGACTGACACTCTCACTTTCTATGATTAGAACCTCTCCTGTGAGTCCAGTTTTAGATACCGATGCTTCACTTCAGGATTACTGTATCCCTTGGACCTTCTTATTGACGATGAAACACAGAAATTGCATTCGAGTTTAATGCAAATGGCACATTGCCGACTTAAGTACAAGAGGACTGACACTCTCACTTTCTATGATTTGAACCTCTCCTGTGAGTCCAGTTTTAGACTCCGATGCTTCACTTCACGTTTACTCTATACCTTGCCCCTTCTTATTGACGATGAAACACAGAAATTGCATCCGAATTTAATACAAATGCACAATGCCGACTTAAGTACAAGAGGAGTGGCACTCTAACTTTCTATGAATTGAACCTCTCCTGTGAGTCCAGTTTTAGATTCCTATGCTTTACTTCAGGTTTACTGTATCCCTTGGACCATCTTATTGACGATGAAACACAGAAATTGCATCCGAGTTTAATGGAAATGGCACATTGCCGACTTAAGTACAAGAGGACTGACACTGTCACTTTCTATGATTTGATCCTCTCCTGTGAGTCCAGTTTTAGATTCCGATGCTTCACTTCACGTTTACTGTATACCTTGCACCTTCTTATTGATGATGAAACACAGAAATTGCATCGGAATTTAATACAAACGGCACAATGCCGACTTAAGTAAAAGAGAACTGTCACTCTAACTTACAATGATTTGAACCCCTCCTGTGAGTCCAGTTTTAGAATCCGATGCTTCACTTCAGGTTAACTGTATACCGTGGACCTTCTTATTGACGATGAAACACAGAAATTGCATCGGAATTTAATACAAAAGGCACAATGCCGACTTAAGTTAAAGAGGACCGACACTCTAACTTTCTATGATTTGAACCTCTCCTGTGAGTCCTGTTTTACAATCCGATGCTTCACTTCAGGTTTTCTGTATACCTTGGACCTTCTTATTGACGATGATACACAGAAATTCCATCGGAATTTAATACAAATGGCACAATGTCGACTTAAGTGAAAGAGGACTGACACTCTAACTTTCTATGATTTGAACCTCTCCTGTGAGTCTAGATTTAGATTCCGATGCTTCACTTCAGGTTTCTGTATCCCTTGGACCTTCTTATTGACGATGAAACACTGAAATTGCATCCGAATTTAATACAAAAAGCACAATGCCGACTTAAGTAAAAGAGGAATGACACTCTAACATTCTATGATTTGAACCTCACCTGTGAGTCCAGTTTTAGATACCGATGCTTCACTTCAGGACTACTGTATCCCTTGGACCTTCTTATTAACGATGAAACACAGATATTGCATCCGAATTTAATACAAATGGCACAATGCAGACTTAAGTACAAGGGGACTGACACTCTCACTTTCTATGATTTGAACCTCTCCTGTGAGTCGAGTTTTAGATTCCGATGCTTCACTTGAGGTTTACTGTATACGTTGCACCTTCTTATTGACGATGAAACACAGAAATTGCATCGGAATTTAATACAAATGGCACAATGCCGACTTAAGTAAAAGAGGACTGACACCCTAATTTTCTATGATTTGAACCCCTCCTGTGAGTGCAGTTTTAGATTCAGAAGCTTCACTTCAGGTTTACTGTATCACTTGGACCTACTTATTGACGATGAAACACAGAAATTGCATCCGAATTTAATACAAAAGGCATAATGCCGACTTAAGTACAAGAGGACTGACACTCTCACTTTCTATGATTTGAACCTCTACTGTGAGTCCAGTTTTAGTTTCCGATACTTCACCTCAGGTTAACTGTATCACTTAGACCTTCTCATTGGCGATGAAACACAGAAATTGTATCCGAATTTAATACAAAAGGCACAATGCCGACTTAGGTAAAAGTGGACTGACGCTCTAACATTCTATGATTTGAACCTCTCCTGTGAGTCCAGTTTTAGATACCGATGCTTCACTTCAGGATTACTGTATCCCTTGGACCTTCTTATTAACGATGAAACACAGATATTGCATCCGAATTTAATACAAATAGCACAATGCCGACTTAAGTACAAGGGGACTGACACTCTCACTTTCTATGATTTGAACGTCTCCTGTGATTCGAGTTTTTAGATTCCGATGCTTCACTTGAGGTTTACTGTATACGTTGCACCTTCTTATTGACGATGAAACACAGAAATTGCATCGGAATTTAATACAAATGGCACAATGCCGACTTAAGTAAAAGAGGACTGACACACTAACTTTCTATGATTTGAACCTGTCCTGTGGGAGATGTTTTAGATTCTTATGCTTCACTTCAGGTTTACTGTATCCCTAGGACCTTCTTATTGACGGTGAAACAGAGAAATTGCATCCGAATTTAATACAAAAGGCACAAGGCCGACTTAAGTAAAAGAGGACTGACACTCTAACATTCAATGATTTGAACCTCTCCTGTGAGACCAGTTTTAGGTTCAGATGCTTCACTTAAGGTTTACTGTACCCCTTGGACCTTCTTATTGACGATGAAACACAGAAATAGCATCCGAATTTAATACAGAAGGCACAATATAGACTTAAGTACGAGAGGAGTGACACCCTAACTTTCTACGATTTGAATCTCTCCTGTGAGTGCAGTTTTAGATTCAGAAGCTTCACTTCAGGTTTACTGTATCACTTGGACCTAGTTATTGACGATGAAACACAGAAATTGCATCCGAATTTAATACAAAAGGCATAATGCCGACTTAAGTACAAGAGGACTGACACTCTCACTTTCTATGATTTGAACCTCTACTATGAGTCCAGTTTTTGTTTCCGATACTTCACCACATTTTAACTGTATCACTTGGACCTTCTTATTGACGATGAAACACAGAGTTTGCATAAGAATTTAATACAAATGGCACAATGCCGACTTAAGTACAAGAGGACAGACACTCTAACTACCTATGTTTTGAACCTCTCCTGTGAGTCTAGTTTTAGATTCCGATGCTTCACTTCAGGTTTACTGTATCCCCTGGACCTTCTCATTGACGATGAAACACAGAAATTGCATCCGAATTTAATACAAATGGCACAATGCCGACTTAAGTACAACAGGACTGACACTCTCACTTCTATGATTTGAACCCCTCCTGTGAGTCCAGTTTTAGAAACAAATGCTTCACTTCAGGTTTACTGTATACCGTGGACCTTCTTATTGTCGATCGAACACAGATATTGCATCGGAATTTATTACAAAAGGCACAATGCCTACTTAAGTAGAAGAGGACTGACACTCTAACTTTCTATGATTTGAACCCCTCCTGTGAGTCCAGTTTTACAATCCGATGCTTCACTTCAGGTTTACTGTATACCTTGGACCTTCTTATTGACGATGAAACACAGAAATTGCATCCGAATTTAATACAAAAGGCACAATACCGCCTTAAGTGCGAGAGGAGTGACACTCTAACTTTCTATGAATTTACTGTATCACTTGGACCTACTTATTGACGATGAAACATAGAAATTGCATACGAATTTAATACAAAAGGCACAATGTCGACTTAAGTACAAGAGGACTGACACTCTCACTTTCTATGATTTGAACCTCTACTGTGAGTCCAGTTTTAGATTCCGATACTTCACCTCAGGTGAACTGTATCACTTGGACCTTCTCATTGGCGATGAAACACAGAAATTGTATCCGAATTTAATACAAAAGGCACAATGCCGACTTAGGTAAAAGTGGACTGACGCTCTAACATTCTATGATTTGAACCTCTCCTGAGAGTCCAGTTTTAGATACCGATGCTTCACTTCATGATTACTGTATCCCTTGGACCTTCTTATTAACGATGAAACACAGATATTGCATCCGAATTTAATACAAATAGCACAATGCCGACTTAAGTACAAGGGGACTGACACTCTCACTTTCTATGATTTGAACCTCTCCTGTGAGTCGAGTTTTAGATTCCGATGCTTCACTTGAGGGTTACTGTATACGTTGCACCTTCTTATTGACGATGAAACACAGAAATTGCATCGGAATTTAATACAAATGGCACAATGCCGACTTAACTAAAAGAGGACTGACACTCTAACTTTCTATGATTTGAACCTGTCCTGTGAGAGAAGTTTTAGATTCCTATGCTTCACTTCAGGTTTACTGTATCCCTAGGACCTTCTTATTGACGATGAAACAGAGAAGTTGCATCCGAATGTAATACAAAAGGCACAAGGCCGACTTAAGTAAAAGAGGACTGACACTCTAACATTCTATGATTTGAACCTCTCCTGTGAGACCAGTTTTAGATTCCGATGCTTCATTTAAGGTTTACTGTACCCCTTGGACCTTCTTATTTACGATGAAACACAGAAATTGCATCCGAACTTAATACAGAAGGCACAATACAGACTTAAGTGCGAGAGGAGTGACACGCTAACTTTCTACAATTTGAATCTCTCCTGTGAGTGCATTTTAGATTCAGAAGCTTCACTTCAGGTTTACTGTATCACTTGGACCTACTTATTGACGATGAAACACTGAAATTGCATCCGAATTTAATACAAAAGTCATAATGCCGACTAAAGTACAAGAGGACTGACACTCTCACTTTCTATGATTTGAACCTCTACTGTGAGTCCAGTTTTAGTTTCCGATACTTCACCACAGGTTAACTGTATCACTTGGACCTTCTTATTGCCGATGAAACACAGAGTTTGCATAAGAATTTAATACAAATGGCACAATGCCGACTTAAGTACAAGAGGACAGACACTCTAACTTTCTATGTTTTGAACCTCTCCTTTGAGTCCAGTTTTAGATTCCGATGCTTCACTTCAGGTTTACTGTATACCTTGCACCTCCTTATTGACGATGAAACACAGACATTGCATCGGAATTTAATACAAAAGGCACAATGCCGACTTAAGTAAAAGAGGACTGACACTCTAACTTACTATGATTTGAACCCCTCCTGCAAGTCCAGTTTTAGAATCCGATGCTTCACTTCAGGTTTACTGTATACCGTGGACATTCTTATTGTCGATGGAACACAGATATTGCATCGGAATTTAATACAAAAGGCACAATGCCTACATAAGTAGAAGAGGACTGACACTCTGACTTTCTATGATTTGAACCTCTACAGAGAGTCCAGTTTTAGATTCCGATACTTCACCTCAGGTTAACTGTATCATTAGGACCTTCTCATTGACGATGAAACACAGAAATTGCATCGGAATTTAATACAAATGCACAATGCCGACCTAAGTACAAGAGGACTGACACTCTAACTTTCTATGATTTGAACCTCTCCTGTGAGTCCAGTTTTACAATCCGATGCTTCACTTCAGGTTTTCTGTATACCTTGGACCTTCTTATTGATGATGATACACAGAAATTCCATCGGAATTTAATACAAATGGCACAATGTCGACTTAAGTGAAAGAGAACTGACACTCTAACTTTCTATGATTTGAACCTCTCCTGTGAGTCTACTTTTAGATTCCGATGCTTCACTTCAGGTGTCTGTATCCCTTGGACCTTCTTATTGACGATGAAACACAGAAATTGCATCCGAATTTAATACAGAAGGCACAATACAGACTTAAGTACGAGAGGAGTGACACACTAACTTTCTATGATTTGAATCTCTCCTGTGAGTGCAGTTTTAGATTCAGAAGCTTCACTTCAGGTTTACTGTATCACTTGGACCTACTTATTGACGATGAAACACAGAAATTGCATCCGAATTTAATACAAAAGGCTTAATGCCGACTTAAGTACAAGAGGACTGACACTCTAACTTTCTATGTTTTGAACCTCTCCTGTGAGTCTAGTTTTAGATTCCGATGCTTCACTTCAGGTTTACTGTATCCCCTGGACCTTCTCATTGACGATGAAACACAGAAATTGCATCCGAATTTAATACAAATGGCACAATGCCGACTTAAGTACAAGAGGACTGACACTCTCACTTTCTATGATTTGAACCTCTCCTGTGAGTCCAGTTTTAGATTCCGATTCTTCACTTCAGGTTTACTGTATACCTAGCACCCTCTTATTGATGATGAAACACAGACATTGCATCGGAATTTAATACAAAAGGCACAATGCCGACTTAAGTAAAAGAGGACTGACACTCTAACTTTCTATGATTTGAACCCCTCCTGTGAGTCCAGTTTTACAATCCGATGCTTCACTTCAGGTTTACTGTATACCTTGGACCTTCTTATTGACGATGAAACACAGAAATTGCATCCGA
Organism: Schistocerca piceifrons; assembly: GCF_021461385.2. Taxonomy (NCBI): domain Eukaryota; kingdom Metazoa; phylum Arthropoda; class Insecta; order Orthoptera; family Acrididae; genus Schistocerca; species Schistocerca piceifrons. Next base: position 1,112,071,835 of record NC_060139.1, read on the forward strand.
ATTTAATACAAAAGGCACAATGCCGACTTAGGTAAAAGTGGACTGACACTCTAACATTCTATGATTTGAACCTCTCCTGTGGTCCAGTTTTAGATTCCGATGCTTCATTCAGGTTTACTGTATCCCTTGGAATTTCTTATTGACGATGAAACACAGAAATTGCATCCGAATTTAATACAAAAGGCACAATACCGACTTAAGTACAAGAGGACTGACACTCTCACTTTCTATGATTAGAACCTCTCCTGTGAGTCCAGTTTTAGATACCGATGCTTCCCTTCAGGATTACTGTATCCCTTGGACCTTCTTATTAACGATGAAACACAGATATTGCATCCGAATTTAATACAAATGGCACAAGGCCGACTTAAGTAAAAGAGGACTGACACTCTAACTTTCTATGATTTGAACCTCTCCTGTGAGTGAAGTTTTAGATTCCTATGCTTCACTTCAGGTTTACTGTTTCCCTATGACCTTCTTATTGATGATGAAACAGAGAAATTGCATCCGAATTTAATACAAAAGGCACAAGGCCGACTTAAGTAAAACATTACTGACACTCTAACATTCTATGATTTGAACCTCTCCTGTGAGACCAGTTTTAGATTCCGATGCTTCACTTAAGGTTTACTGTACCCCTTGGACCTTCTTATTGACGATGAAACTCAGAAATTGCATCCGAATTTAATACAGAAGGCACAATACCGACTTAAATACGAGGGGAGTGACCATTTAACATTCTATGATTTGAATCTCTCCTGTGAGTGCAGTTTAGTTACAGAAGCTTCACTTCAGGTTTACTGTATCACTTGGACCTACTTATTGACGATGACACACAGAAATTGCATCCGAATTTAATACAAAAGGCATAATGCCGACTTAAGTACAAGAGGACTGACACTCTCACTTTCTATGATTTGAACCTCTACTTGAGTCCAGTTTTAGTTTCCGATACTTCACCACAGGTTAACTGTATCACTTGGACCTTCTTATTGACGATGAAACACAGAGTTTGCATAAGAATTTAATACAAATGGCACAATGCCGACTTAAGTACAAGAGGACAGACACTCTAACTTTCTATGTTTTGAACCTCTCCTGTGAGTCTAGTTTTAGATTCCGATGCTTCACTTCAGGTTTACTGTATCCCCTGGACCTTCTCATGGACGATGAAACACAGAAATAGCATCCGAATTTAATACAAATGGCACAATGCCGACTTAAGTAAAAGAGGACTGACACTCTCACTTTCTATGATTTGAACCTCTCCTGTGAGTCCAGTTTTAGATTCCAATTCTTCACTTCAGGTTTACTGCATACCTAGCACCTTCCTATTGACGATGAAACACAGACATTGCATCGGAATTTAATATGAAAGGCACAATGCCGACTTAAGTAAAAGAGGACTGACACTCTAACTTACTATGATTTGAACCCATCCTGTGAGTCCAGTTTTAGAATCCGATGTTTCACTTCAGGTTTACTATATACCGTGGACCTTCTTATTGCCGATGAAACACAGATATTGCATCGGAATTTAATACAAATGGCACAATGCCTACTTAAGTAGAAGAGGACTGACACTCTAACTTTCTATGATTTGAACCCCTCCTGTGAGACCAGTTTTACAATCCGATGCTTCACTTCAGGTTTACTGTATACCATGGAACTTCTTATTGACGATGAAACACAGAAATTGCATCCGAATTTAATACAAAAGGCATAATGCCGACTTAAGTAAAAGTGGACTGACACTCTAACATTCTATGATTGGAACCTCTCCTGTGAGTCCAGTTTTAGATCCCGATGCTTCATTCAGTTTCACTGTATCCCTTGGACCTACTTATTGACGATGAAACACAGAAATTGCATCCGAATTTAATACAAAAGCACAATACCAACTTAAGTACAAGAGGAGTGACACTCTAACTTTCTATGATTTGAACCTCTCCTGTGAGTCCAGTTTAGATTCCGATGCTTCACTTCAGGTTTACTGTATAACTTGGACCTTCTTATTGACGATGAAACACAGAAATTGCATCCGAGTTTAATGCAAATGGCACATTGCCAACTTAAGTACAAGAGGACTGACACTCTCACTTTCTATGATTTGAACCTCTCCTCTGAGTCCAGTTTTAGATTCCGATGCTTCACTTTAGGTTTAGTGTATACCTTGCACCTTCTTATTGACGATGAAACACAGAAATTGCATCGCAATTAAATACAAAAGGCACAATGCCGACTTAAGTAAAAGAGGACTGACACTCTAACTTACTATGATTTGAACCCCTCCTGTGGGTCCAGTTTTAGAATCCGACGCTTCACTTCAGGTTTACTGTATACCGTGGACCTTCTTATTGACGATGAAACACAGAAATTGCATCGGAATTTAATACAAATGGCACAATGCAGACTTAAGTAAAAGAGGACTGACACTCTAACTTTCTATGATTTGAACCTCCCCTGTGAGTCTAGTTTTAGATTCCGATGCTTCACTTCAGGTTAACTGTATCCCTCGGACCTTCTTATTGACGACGAAACACAGAAATTGCATCCGAATTTAATACAAAAGGCACAATGCCGACTTAAGTAAAAGAGGACCGACACTCTAACATTCTATGATTTGAACCTCTCCTGTGAGACCAGTTTTAGATTCCTATGCTTCACTTCAGGTTTACTGTATCCCTTGGACCTTCTTATTGGCGATGAAACACAGAAATTGCATCAGAAATTAATACAAAAGGCACATAGCCGACTTAAGTAAAAGAGGACTGACACTCTCACTTTTTATGATTAGAACCTCTCCTGTGAGTCCAGTTTTAGATTCCGATGCTCCACTACGGATTTACTGTATCCCTTGGACCTTCTTATTGACGAAGAAACACAGAAATTGCATCGGAATTTAATAAAAATGGCACAATGCCGACTTAAGTACAAGAGGACTGACACTCTCACTTTCTATGATTAGAACCTCTCCTGTGAGTCGAGTTTTAGATTCCGATGCTTCACTTCAGGTTAACTGTATACCTTGCACCTTCTTACTGACGATGAAACACAGAAATTGCATCGGAATTTAATACAAATGGCACAATGCCGACTTAAGCACAAGAGGACTGACACTCTAACTTTCTATGATTTGAACCTCTCCTGAGAGTCTAGTTTTAGATTCCGATGCTTCACTTCAGGTTTACTGTATCCCTTGGACCTTCATATTGACGATGAAACACAGATATTATATCCGAGTTTAATACAAATGGAACATTGACGACTTAAGTACAAGAGTACTGACACTCTCACATTCTATGAGTTGAACCTCTCCTGTGAGTCCAGTTTTGGATTCCGATGCTTCACTTCAGGTTTACTGTATCCCTTGGACCTTCTTATTGACGATGAAACACAGAAATTGCATCCGAGTTCAATGCAAATGGCACATTGCCGACTTAAGTACACGACAACTGACACTCTCACTTTATATGATTTGAACCTCACCTGTGAGACCACTTTTAGATTCCGATGCTTCACTTCAGTTTTACTGTATCATTTTGACCTTCTTGTTGACGATGAAACACAGAAATTGCATCCGAATTTAATACAAAAGGCACAAAGACGACTTAAGTACAAGAGGAATGACACTCTAACTTTCTATGATATGAACCTCTCCTGTGAGTCCAGTTTTGGATTCCGATGCTTCACTTCAGGTTTACTGGATCCCTTGGACCTTCTTATTAACGATGAAACACAGAAATTGCATCCGAATTTAATTCAAATGGCACATTGCCGACTTAAGTACAAGAGGACTGACACTCTAACTTTCTGTGATTTGAACCTCTCCTGTGAGTCCAGTTTTAGATTCCGATGCTTCACTTCAGATTTACTGTATCCCTTGGACCTTCTTATTGACGATGAAACACAGAAATTATATCTGAGTTTAATACAAATGGAACATTGACGACTTAAGTACAAGAGGACTGACACTCTCACTTTCTATGGGTTGAACCTCTCCTGTGAGTCCAGTTTTAGATTCCGATGCTTCACTTCAATTTTACTGTATACGTTGCACCTTCTTATTGACGATGAAACACAGAAATGGCATCCGAATTCAATACAAAAGGCACAATGTCGACTTAAGTACAAGAAGACCGACATTCTAATTTTCTATGATTTGAACCTCTCCTGAGAGTCCAGTTTTAGATTCCGATGCTTCACTTCAGGTTTACTGTATCCCTTGGACCTTCTTATTGATGATGAAACACAGGAATTGCATCCGAATTTAATAAAAAGGCCACAATACCGACTTAAGTACAAGGGGAGTGACACTCTAACTTTCTATGATTTGAATCTCTCCTGTGAGTCCAGTTTTAGATTCCGATGCCTCACTTCTGGATTACTGTATCCCTTGGACGTTCTTATTAACGATGGAACACAGAAATTGCATCCGAATTTAATACAAATGGCACAATGCCGACTTAAGTACAAGAGGACTGACACTCTCCCTTTCTATGATTTGAACCTCTCCTGTGAGTCGAGTTGTAGATTCCGATGCTTCACTTGAGGTTAACTGTATACCTTGCACCCTCTTATTGACGATCAAGTACAGAAATTGCATCGGAATTTAATACATATGGCACAATGCCGACTTAAGTAAAAGAGGACTGACACTCTAACTTTCTATGATTTGAACCTTTCTGTGATTCCAGTTTTAGATTCCGATGCTTCACTTCAGGTTTACTGTATCCCTTGGACCTTCTTATTGACGATGAAACACAGAAATTGCATCGAAAATTAATACAAAAGGCACAATACCGGCTGAAGCACAAGAGGAGTGACAATGTAACTTTCTATGATTTGAACCACTCCTGTGAGTCCAGTTTTAGATTCCGATGCTTCACTTCAGGTATATTGTATACCTTGCACCATCTTATTGACGATCAAACACAGAAATTGCATCCGAATTTAATACAAAAGGCACAATGCCGACTTAAGTAAAAGAGGACTGACACTCTAACTTTCTATTATTTGAACCCCTCCTGTGAGTCCAGTTTTAGAATCCGATGCTACACTTCAGGTTTACTGTATACCTTGGATCTTCTTATTGACGATAAAACACAGAAATTGCATCCTACTTTAATACAAATGGCACAATGCCGACTTAAGTACAAGAGGACTGACACTCAAACTTTCTATGATTTGAACCTCTCCTGTGAGTCCAGTTTTAGGTTCCGGTGCTTCACTTCAGGTTAACTATATCCCTTAGACCTTCTTATTGACGATGAAACACAGACTCTGCATCCGAGTTTAATACGAAAGGCACGATACCGACTTAAGTACGAGAGAAGTGACACACTAACTTTCTAAGATTTCAAACTCTCCTGTGAGTGCAGTTTTAGATTCTGATGCTTTACTTCAGGTTTACTGTATCACTTGGACCTTCTTATTGACGATGAAACACAGAAATTGATCCGAATTTAATACAAAAGGCACAATGCCGACTTACGTACAAGAGGACTGACAGTCTCACTTTCTATGATTTGAACCTCCACTGTGAGTCCAGTTTTCGATTCCGGTGCTTCACTTCAGGTTTACTGTATACCGTGGACCTTCTTATTGACAATGAAACCCAGAAATTGAATCGGAATTTAATACAAAGGGCACAATGCCGACTTAAGTAAAAGAGGACTGACACTCTAACTTCCTATGATTTGAACCCCTCCTGTGAGTCCAGTTTTACAATCGGATGCTTCACTTCAGGTTTACTGTATACCTTGGACCTTCTTATTGACGATGAAACACAGAAATTGCACCCGAATTTAATACAAATGGCACAATGCCGACTTAAGTAAAAGTGGACTGACACTCTAACATTCTATGATTTGAACCTCTCCTGCAAGTCCAGTTTTAGATTCCGATGCTTCATTCAGATTTACTGTATTCCTTGGACCTTCTTATTGACGATGAAACACAGAAATTGCTTCCGAATCTAATACAAAAGGCACAATACCGACTTGAGTACAAGAGGAGTGACACTCTAACTTTCTATGATTTGAACCTCCCCTGTGAGTCCAGTTTTAGATTCCGATGCTTCACTTCAGGTTTACTGTATCCCTTGGACCTTCTTATTGACGATGAAACACAGAAAATGTATCCGAGTTTAATACAAATGGAACATTGGCGACTTAAGTACAAGAGGACTGACACTCTCACTTTCTATGGGTTGAACCTCTCCTGTGAGTCCAGTTTTAGATTCCGATGCTTCACTTCAGGTTTACTGTATACCTTGCACCTTCTGATGGACGATGAAGCACAGAAATTGAATCGGAATTTAATACAAATGGAACAATGCCGACTTAACTAAAAGAGGACTGACACTCTAACTTTCTATGATTTGAACCTCTCCTGTGAGTCCAGTTTCAGATTTCGATGCTTCACTTTAGGATTACTGTAAAACTTGCACCTTCTTATTGACGATGAAACACATAAATTGCATCGGAATTTAATACAAAATTCACAATGCCGACTTAAGTAAACGAGGACTGACACTCTCACTTTCTATGATTTGAACCTCTCCTGTGAGTCGAGTTTTAGATTCCGATGCTTGACTTCAGGTTTACTGTTTACCTTGCACCTTCTTATTGACGATGAAACACAGAAATTGCATCGGAATTTAATACATATGGCACAAGCCGACTTAAGTAAAAGAGGACTGACAGTCTCACTTTCTATGATTTGAACCTCCACTGTGAGTCCAGTTTTCAATTCCGATGCTTCACCTCAGGTTTACTGTGTCCTTTGGACCTTCTTATTGACGATGAAACACAGAGTTTGCATCCGAATTTAATACAAAAGGCACAATGCTGACTTAAGTACAAGAGGACAGACACTCTAACTTTCTATCATTTGAACCTCTCCTGTGAGTCTAGTTTAAGATTCCGATGCTTCACTTCAGGTTTACTGTATCACTTGGACCTTCTTATTGACGATGAAACACAGAAATTGATCCGAATTTAATACAAAAGGCACAATGCCGACTAAGTACAAGAGGACTGACAGTCTCACTTTCTATGATTTGAACCTCCACTGTGAGTCCAGATTTCGATTCCGGTGCTTCACCTCAGGTTTACTGTGTCCCTTGGACCTTCTTATTGACGATGAAACACAGAGTTTGCATCCGAATTTAATACAAAAGGCACAATGCCGACTTAAGTACAAGAGGACAGACACTCTAACTTTCTATAATTTGAACCTCTCCTGTGAGTCTAGTTTAAGATTCCGATGCTTCACTTCAGGTTTACTGTACCTCTTCGACCTTCTTATTGACGATGAAACACAGAAATTGCATCGGAATTTAATACAAATGGCACAATGCCGACTTAAGTACAAGAGGACTAACACTCTCACTTTCTATGGGTTGAACCTCTCCTGTGAGTCCAGTTTTAAATTCCGATGCTTCATTCAGGTTTACTGTATTCCTTGGACCTTCTTATTGACGATGAAACACAGAAATTATATCCGAGTTTAATACAAATGGAACATTGCCGACTTAAGTACAAGAGGACTGACACTCTCACTTTCTATGGGTTGAACCTCTCCTGTGAGTCCAGTTTTAGATTCCGATGCTTCACTTCAGGTTTACTGTATACTTTGCACCATCTGATTGACGATGAAGCACAGAAATTGAATCGGAATTTAATACAAATGGCACAATGCCGACTTAACTAAAAGAGGACTGACACTCTAACTTTCTATGATTTGAACCTCTCCTGTGAGTCCAGTTTTAGATTCCGATGCTTCACTTCTGGTTTACTGCATCCCTTTGACCTTCTTATTGACGATGAAACACAGAAATTGCATCCGAATTTAATACAAAAGGCACAATGGCGACTTAAGTAAAAGAGGACTGACACTCTACTATTCTATGATTTGAACCGCTCCTGTGAGTCCAGTTTTAGATTCCGATGCTTTACTTCAGGGTTACTGAATCCCTTGGACCTTCTTATTGACGATGAAACACAGAAATTGCATCCGAATTTAATACAAATGGCACAATGCCGACTTAAGAACAAGAGGACTGACACTCTCACTTTCTATGATTTGAACCTCTCCTGTGAGTCGAGTTTTAGATTCCGATGCTTCACTTCAGGTTTATTGTATACCTTGCACCTTCTTATTGACGATCAAACACAGAAATTGCATCCGAATTTAATAAAAAAGGCACAATGCCGACTTAAGTAAAATAGGACTGTCACTCTAACTTTCTATTATTTGAACTCCTTCTGTGAGTCCAGTTTTAGAATCTGATGCTTCACTTCGGGTTTATTGTATACCTTGGATCTTCTTATTGACGATAAAACACAGAAATTCCATCCTACTTTAATACAATTGGCACAATGCCGACTTAAGTACAAGAGGACGGACGCTCTAACTTTCTATGATTTGAACCCCTCCTGTGAGTCCAGTTTTAGATTCGGATGCTTCATTCAGGTTTACTGTATTCCTCGGACCTTCTTATTGACGATGAAACAGAGAAATTGCTTCCGAATCTAATACAAAAGGCACAATACCGACTTAAGTACAAGAGGAGTGACACTCTAAGTTTGTATGATTTGAACCTCCCCTGTGAGTCCAGTTTTAGATTCCGATCCTACACTTCAGGTTTACTGTATCCCTTGGACGCTCTTATTGACGATGAAACACAGAAATTGTATCCGAGTATAATACAAATGGAACATTGCCGACTTAAGTACAAGAGGACTGACACTGTCACTTTCTATGGGTTGAACCTCTCCTGTGAGTCCAGTTTTAGAGTCCGATGCTTCACTTCAGGTTTACTGTATACCTTGGACCATCTGATTGACGATGAAACACAGAAATTGAATCGGAATTTTATACAAATGGCACAATGCCGACTTAACTAAAAGAGGAGTGACACTCTAACTTTCTATGATTTGAACCTCTCCTGTGAGTCCAGTTTTAGATTCCTATGCTTCACTTCCGGTTTACTGTATCCCTTGGACCTTCTTATTGACGATGAAACACAGAAATTGCATCCGAATTTGATACAAAAGGCGCAATGCCGGCTTAAGTAAAAGAGGACTGACACTCTACCATTCTATGATTTGAACCGCTCCTGTGAGTCCAGTTTTAGATTCCGATGCTTCACTTCAGGTTTACTGTATCCCTTGGACTTTCTTATTGACGATGAAACACAGAAATAGCATCCGAATTTAATACAAATGGCACAACGCCGACTTAAGTACAAGAGGACTGACACTCTCAGTTTCTATGATTTGAACCTCTCCTGTGAGTCCAGTTTTGGATTCCGATGCTTCACTTTAGGTTTACAGTATACCTTGCACCTTCTTATTGACGATGAAACACAGAAATTGCATCGGAATTTAATACAAAAGGCACGATGCCGACTTAAGGAAACGAGGAATGACACTTTAACTTTCTGTGATATGAACCCCTCCTGTGTGTCCAGTTTTAGAATTCGATGCTTCACTTCTGGTTTACTGTATACCTTGGACCTTCTTATTGACGATGAAACACAGAAATTGCATCCGAATTTAATACAAAAGGAACAATGTCGTCTTAAGTAAAAGTGGACTGACACTCTAACATTCTATGATTTGAACCTCTCCTGTGAGTCCAGTTTTAGATTCCGATGCTTCACTTCAGGTTTACTCTATCCCTTGGACAATCTTATTGACGATGAAACACAGAAACTGCATCCGAATTTAATACAAAGGGCACAATACCGACTTAGGAACAAGGGGAGTGACACTCTAACATTCTATGATTTGAACCTCTCCTGTGAGTCCAGTTTTAGATTCCGATGCTTCACTTCAGGATTACTGTATCACTTGGACCTTCTTATTAACGATGAAACACAGAAATTGCATCCGAATTTAATACAAATGGCACAATGCCGACTTAAGTACAAGAGGACTGACACTCTCACTTTCTATGATTTGAACCTCTCCTGTGAGTCGAATTTTAGATTCCGATGCTTCACTTCAGGTTTACTGTATACCTTGCACCTTCTTATTGACGATGAAACACAGAAATTGCACCCGAATTTAATACAAGTACAAGAGGACTGACACTCTCACTTTCTATGATAGAGGACTGACACTCTAACATTCTATGACTTGAACCTCTCCTGTGAGACTAGTTTTAGATTCCGATGCTTCACTTAAGGTTTACTGTATCCCTTGGACCTTCTTACTGACGGTGAAACACAGAAATTGCATCGGAATTTAATACAAAGGGCACAATGCCGACTTAAGTACAAGAGGACTGACACTCTCACTTTCTATGATTTGAACCTCACCTGTTAGTCGAGTTTTAGATTCCGATACTTGACTTCAGGTTTACTGTTTACCTTGCACCTTCTTATTGACGATGAAACACAGATATTGCATCGGAATTTAATACAAATGGCACAATGCCGACTTAAGTAAAAGAGGACTGACACTCTAACTTTCTATGATTTCAACCTCTCCTATGAGTCCAGTTTTAGATTCCGATGCTTCACTTCAGGTTTACTGTATCCCCTGACCTTCTTGTTGACGATGAAACACAGAAGTTGCATCCGAATTTAATACAAAAGGCACAATGCCGACTTAAGTACAAGAGGACAGACACTCTAACTTTCTATGATTTGAACCTCTCCTGTGAGTCTAGTTTAAGATTCCGATGCTTCACTTCAGGTTTACTGTATCCCTTGGACCTTCCTATTGACGATGAAACACAGATATTGCATCCGAATTTGTTACAAAAGGCACAATGCCGACAAAGTACAAGAGAAGTGACAGTCTCACTTTCTATGATTTGAACCTCCACTGTGAGTCCAGTTTTCGATTCCGATGCTTCACCACAGGTTTACTGAGTCCCTTGGACCTTCTTATTGACGATGAAACACAGAGTTTGCATCCGAATTTAATACAAAAGGCACAATGCTGACTTAAGTACAAGAGGACAGACACTCTAACTTTATATGATTTGAACCTCTCCTGTGAGTCTAGTTTAAGATTCCGATGCTTCACTTCAGGTTTACTGTATCACTTGGACCTTCTTATTGACGATGAAACACAGAAATTGATCCGAATTTAATACAAAAGGCACAATACCGACAAAGTACAAGAGGACTGACAGTCTCACTTTCTATGATTTGAACCTCCACTGTGAGTCCAGTTTTCGATTCCGGTGCTTCACCTCAGGTTTACTGTGTCCCTTGGACCTGCTTATTGACGATGAAACACAGAGATTGCATCCGAATTTAATACAAAAGGCACAATGCCAACTTAAGTACAAGAGGACAGACACTCTAACTTTCTATGATTTGAACCTCTCCTGTGAGTCCAGTTTTAGATTCCGATGCTTCACTCCCGGTTTACTGTATCCCTTTGACCTTCTTATTGACGATGAAACACAGAAATTGCATCCGAATTTAATACAAAAGGCACAATGCCGACTTAAGTAAAAGAGGACTGACACCCTACCATTCTATGATTTGAACCGCTCCTGTGAGTCCAGTTTTAGATTCCGATGCTTCACTTCAGGTTTACTGTACCCCTTGGACCTTCTTATTGGCGATGAAACACAGAAATTGCATCCGAATGTAATACAAATGGCACAATGCCGACTTAAGTACAAGAGGACTGACACTCTCACTTTCTATGATTTGAACCCCTTCTGTGAGTCCAGTTTTAGAATCCGATGCTTCACTTCAGGTTTACTGTATCCCTTGGACCTTCTTATTGACGATGAAACACAGAAATTGTATCCGAGTATAATACAAATGGAACATTGCCGACTTAAGTACAAGAGGACTGACACTCTCACTTTCTATGGGTTGAACCTCTCCTGTGAGTCCAGTTTTAGAGTCCGATGCTTCACTTCAGGTTTACTGTATACCTTGCACCATCTGATTGACGATGAAACACAGAAATTGAATCGGAATTTAATACAAATGGCACAATGCCGACTTAACTAAAAGAGGAGTGACACTCTAACTTTCTATGATTTGAACCTCTCCTGTGAGTCCAGTTTTAGATTCCGATGCTTCACTTCCGGTTTACTGTATCCCTTGGACCTTCTTATTGACGATGAAACACAGAAATTGCATCCGAATTTGATACAAAAGGCACAATGCCGACTTAAGTAAAAGAGGACTGACACTCTACCATACTATGATTTGAACCGTTCCTGTGAGTCCAGTTTTAGATTCCGATGCTTCACTTCAGGTTTACTGTATCACTTGGACCTTCTTATTGACGATGATACACAGAAATAGCATCCGAATTTAATACAAATGGCACAATGCCGACTTAAGTACAAGAGGACTGACACTCTCAGTTTCTTTGATTTGAACCTCTCCTGTGAGTCCAGTTTTAGATTCCGATGCTTCACTTTAGGTTTACTGTATACCTTGCACCTTCTTATTGACGATGAAACACAGAAATTGCATCGGAATTTAATACAAAAGGCACGATGCCGACTTAAGTAAACGAGGACTGACACTTTTACTTTCTATGATTTGAACCCCTCCTGTGTGTCCAGTTTTAGAATCCGATGCTTCACTTCTGGTTTACTGTATACCTTGGACCTTCTTATTGACGATGAAACACAGAAATTGCATCCGAATTTAATACAAAAGGCACAATGTCGTCTTAACTAAAAGTGGACTGACACTCTAACATTCTATGATTTGAACCTCTCCTGTGAGTCCAGTTTTAGATTCCGATGCTTCACTTCAGGTTTACTCTATCCCTTGGACATTCTTATTGACGATGAAACACAGAAACTGCATCCGAATTTAATACAAAGGGCACAATACCGACTTAAGTACAAGGGGAGTGACACTCTAACATTCTATGATTTGAAACTCTGCTGTGAGTCCAGTTTTAGTTTCCGATGCTACACTTCAGGATTACTGTATCCCTTGGATGTTCTTATTGACGATGAAACACAGAAATTGTATCCGAGTATAATACAAATGGAACATTGCCGACTTAAGTACAAGAGGACTGACACTGTCACTTTCTATGGGTTGAACCTCTCCTGTGAGTCCAGTTTTAGAGTCCGATGCTTCACTTCAGGTTTACTGTATACCTTGCACCATCTGATTGACGATGAAACACAGAAATTGAATCGGAATTTTATACAAATGGCACAATGCCGACTTAACTAAAAGAGGAGTGACACTCTAACTTTCTATGATTTGAACCTCTCCTGTGAGTCCAGTTTTAGATTCCTATGCTTCACTTCCGGTTTACTGTATCCCTTGGACCTTCTTATTGACGATGAAACACAGAAATTGCATCCGAATTTGATACAAAAGGCGCAATGCCGACTTAAGTAAAAGAGGACTGACACTCTACCATTCTATGATTTGAACCGCTCCTGCGAGTCCAGTTTTAGATTCCGATGCTTCACTTCAGGTTTACTGTATCCCTTGGACTTTCTTATTGACGATGAAACACAGAAATAGCATCCGAATTTAATACAAATGGCACAACGCCGACTTAAGTACAAGAGGACTGACACTCTCAGTTTCTATGATTTGAACCTCTCCTGTGAGTCCAGTTTTGGATTCCGATGCTTCACTTTAGGTTTACTGTATACCTTGCACCTTCTTATTGACGATGAAACACAGAAATTGCATCGGAATTTAATACAAAAGGCACGATGCCGACTTAAGGAAACGAGGAATGACACTTTAACTTTCTGTGATTTGAACCCCTCCTGTGTGTCCAGTTTTAGAATTCGATGCTTCACTTCTGGTTTACTGTATACCTTGGACCTTCTTATTGACGATGAAACACAGAAATTGCATCCGAATATAATACAAAAGGAACAATGTCGTCTTAAGTAAAAGTGGACTGACACTCTAACATTCTATGATTTGAACCTCTCCTGTGAGTCCAGTTTTAGATTCCGATGCTTCACTTCAGGTTTACTCTATCCCTTGGACAATCTTATTGACGATGAAACACAGAAACTGCATCCGAATTTAATACAAAGGGCACAATACCGACTTAGGTACAAGGGGAGTGACACTCTAACATTCTATGATTTGAAACTCTCCTGTGAGTCCAGTTTTAGATTCCGATGCTTCACTTCAGGATTACTGTATCACTTGGACCTTCTTATTAACGATGAAACACAGAAATTGCATCCGAATTTAATACAAATGGCACAATGCCGACTTAAGTACAAGAGGACTGACACTCTCACTTTCTATGATTTGAACCTCTCCTGTGAGTCGAATTTTAGATTCCGATGCTTCACTTCAGGTTTACTGTATACCTTGCACCTTCTTATTGACGATGAAACACAGAAATTGCACCCGAATTTAATACAAGTACAAGAGGACTGACACTCTCACTTTCTATGATAGAGGACTGACACTCTAACATTCTATGACTTGAACCTCTCCTGTGAGACTAGTTTTAGATTCCGATGCTTCACTTAAGGTTTACTGTATCCCTTGGACCTTCTTACTGACGGTGAAACACAGAAATTGCATCGGAATTTAATACAAAGGGCACAATACAGACTTAAGTACGAGAGGAGTGACACTCTAACTTTCTATAATTTGAATCTCTCCTGTGAGTGCAGTTTTTGATTCCGATGCTTCACTTCAAGTTTACTGTATCACTTGGACCTTCTTATAGACGATGAAACACAGATATTGCATCGGAATTTAATACAAATGGCACAATGCCGACTTAAGTAAAAGAGGACTGACACTCTAACTTTCTATGATTTCAACCTCTCCTATGAGTCCAGTTTTAGATTCCGATGCTTCACTTCAGGTTTACTGTATCCCCTGACCTTCTTGTTGACGATGAAACACAGAAGTTGCATCCGAATTTAATACAAAAGGCACAATGCCGACTTAAGTACAAGAGGACAGACACTCTAACTTTCTATGATTTGAACCTCTCCTGTGAGTCTAGTTTAAGATTCCGATGCTTCACTTCAGGTTTACTGTACCCCTTGGACCTTCTTATTGACGATGAAACACAGAAATTGCATCCAAATTTAATACAAATGGGACAATGCCGACTTAAGTACAAGAGGACTGACACTCTCACTTTCTATGATTTGAACCTCCACTGTGAGTCCAGTTTTCGATTCCGGTGCTTCACCTCAGGTTTACTGTGTCCCTTGGACCTTCTTATTGACGATGAAACACAGAGTTTGCATCCGAATTTAATACAAAAGGCACAATGACGACTTAAGTACAAGAGGACAGACACTCTAACTTTCTATGATTTGAACATCTCCTGTGAGTCTAGCTTAAGATTCCGATGCTTCACTTCAGGTTTACTGTACCCCTTGGACCTTCTTATTGACGATGAAACACAGAAATTGCATCCAAATTTAATACAAATGGGACAATGCCGACTTAAGTACAAGAGGACTGACACTCTCACTTTCTATGATTTGAACCTCTCCTGTGAGTCCAGTTTCTATTCCGATGCTTCACTTCAGGTTTACTGTATCACTTGGACCTTCTTATAGACGATGAAACACAGAAATTGCATCCGAATTTAATACAAAAGGCACAATGCCAACTTAAGTAAAAGATGACTGACACTCTAACTTACTATGATTTGAACCCCTCCTGTGAGTCCAGTTTTAGAATCCGATGCTTCACTTCAGGTTTACTGTATACCGTGGACCTTCTTATTGACAATGAAACCCAGAAATTGAATCGGAATTTAATACAAAGGGCACAATGCCGACTTAAGTAAAAGAGGACTGACACTCTAACTTCCTATGATTTGAACCCCCCCCTGTGAGTCCAGTTTTACAATCGGATGCTTCACTTCAGGTTTACTGTATACCTTGGACCTTCTTATTGACGATGAAACACAGAAATTGCACCCGAATTTAATACAAATGGCACAATGCCGACTTAAGTAAAAGTGGACTGACACTCTAACATTCTATGATTTGAACCTCTCCTGCGAGTCCAGTTTTAGATTCCGATGCTTCATTCAGATTTACTGTATTCCTTGGACATTCTTATTGACTATGAAACACAGAAATTGCTTCCGAATCTAATACAAAAGGCACAATACCGACTTAAGTACAAGAGGAGTGACACTCTAACTTTCTATGATTTGAACCTCCCCTGTGAGTCCAGTTTTAGATTCCGATGCTTCACTTCAGGTTTACTGTATCCCTTGGACCTTCTTATTGACGATGAAACACAGAAAATGTATCCGGGTTTAATACAAATGGAACATTGGCGACTTAAGTACAAGAGGACTGACACTCTCACTTTCTATGGGTTGAACCTCTCCTGTGAGTCCAGTTTTAGATTCCGTTGCTTCACTTCAGGTTTACTGTATACCTTGCACCTTCTGATGGACGATGAAGCACAGAAATTGAATCGGAATTTAATACAAATGGAACAATGCCGACTTAACTAAAAGAGGACTGACACTCTAACTTTTTATGATTTGAACCTCTCCTGTGAGTCCAGTTTTAGATTCCGATGCTTCACTTCCGGTTTAATGTATCCCTCGGACCTTCTTATTGACGATGAAACATAGAAATTGCATCCGAATTTAATACAAAAGGCACAATGCCGACTTAAGTGAAAGAGGACTGACACTCTACCATTCTATGATTTCAACCGCTCCTGTGAGTCCAGTATTAGATTCCGATGCTTCACTTCAGGTTTACTGTATCCCTTGGACCTTCTTATTGACAATGAAACACAGAAATTGCATCCGAATTTAATACAAATGGCACAATGCAGACTTAAGTACAAGAGGACCGACACTCTCAGTTTCTATGATTTGAACCTCTCCTGTGAGTCCAGTTTTAGATTTCGATGCTTCACTTTAGGATTACTGTAAAACTTGCACCTTCTTATTGACGATGAAACACATAAATTGCATCGGAATTTAATACAAAATTCACAATGCCGACTTAAGTAAACGAGGACTGACACTCTCACTTTCTATGATTTGAACCTCTCCTGTGAGTCGAGTTTTAGATTCCGATGCTTGACTTCAGGTTTACTGTTTACCTTGCACCTTCTTATTGACGATGAAACACAGAAATTGCATCGGAATTTAATACATATGGCACAAGCCGACTTAAGTAAAAGAGGACTGACAGTCTCACTTTCTATGATTTGAACCTCCACTGTGAGTCCAGTTTTCAATTCCGATGCTTCACCTCAGGTTTCCTGTGTCCTTTGGACCTTCTTATTGACGATGGAACACAGAGTTTGCATCCGAATTTAATACAAAAGGCACAATGCTGACTTAAGTACAAGAGGACAGACACTCTAACTTTCTATCATTTGAACCTCTCCTGTGAGTCTAGTTTAAGATTCCGATGCTTCACTTCAGGTTTACTGTATCACTTGGACCTTCTTATTGACGATGAAACACAGAAATTGATCCGAATTTAATACAAAAGGCACAATGCCGACTAAGTACAAGAGGACTGACAGTCTCACTTTCTATGATTTGAACCTCCACTGTGAGTCCAGATTTCGATTCCGGTGCTTCACCTCAGGTTTACTGTGTCCCTTGGACCTTCTTATTGACGATGAAACACAGAGTTTGCATCCGAATTTAATACAAAAGGCACAATGCCGACTTAAGTACAAGAGGACAGACACTCTAACTTTCTATGATTTGAACCTCTCCTGTGAGTCTAGTTTAAGATTCCGATGCTTCACTTCAGGTTTACTGTACCTCTTCGACCTTCTTATTGACGATGAAACACGGAAATTGCATCGGAATTTAATACAAATGGCACAATGCCGACTTAAGTACAAGAGAACTAACACTCTCACTTTCTATGGGTTGAACCTCTCCTGTGAGTCCAGTTTTAAATTCCTATGCTTCATTCAGGTTTACTGTATTCCTTGGACCTTCTTATTGACGATGAAACACAGAAATTATATCCGAGTTTAATACAAATGGAACATTGCCGACTTAAGTACAAGAGGACTGACACTCTCACTTTCTGTGGGTTGAACCTCTCCTGTGAGTCCAGTTTTAGATTCCGATGCTTCACTTCAGGTTTACTGTATACTTTGCACCATCTGATTGACGATGAAGCACAGAAATTGAATCGGAATTTAATACAAATGGCACAATGCCGACTTAACTAAAAGAGGACTGACACTCTAACTTTCTATGATTTGAACCTCTCCTGTGAGTCCAGTTTTAGATTCCGATGCTTCACTTCTGGTTTACTGCATCCCTTTGACCTTCTTATTGACGATGAAACACAGAAATTGCATCCGAATTTAATACAAAAGGCACAATGGCGACTTAAGTAAAAGAGGACTGACACTCTACCATTCTATGATTTGAACCGCTCCTGTGAGTCCAGTTTTAGATTCCGATGCTTTACTTCAGGTTTACTGAATCCCTTGGACCTTCTTATTGACGATGAAACACAGAAATTGCATCCGAATTTAATACAAATGGCACAATGCCGACTTAAGAACAAGAGGACTGACACTCTCACTTTCTATGATTTGAACCTCTCCTGTGAGTCGAGTTTTAGATTCCGATGCTTCACTTCTGGTTTATTGTATACCTTGCACCTTCTTATTGACGATCAAACACAGAAATTGCATCCGAATTTAATAAAAAACGCACAATGCCGACTTAAGTAAAATAGGACTGTCACTCTAACTTTCTATTATTTGAACCCCTTCTGTGAGTCCAGTTTTAGAATCCGATGCTTCACTTCGGGTTTATTGTATACCTTGGATCTTCTTATTGACGATAAAACACAGAAATTCCATCCTACTTTAATACAATTGGCACAATGCCGACTTAAGTACAAGAGGACGGACACTCTAACTTTCTATGATTTGAACCCCTCCTGTGAGTCCAGTTTTAGATTCCGATGCTTCATTCAGGTTCACTGTATTCCTTGGACCTTCTTATTGACGATGAAACAGAGAAATTGCTTCCGAATCTAATACAAAAGGCACAATACCGACTTAAGTACAAGAGGAGTGACACTCTAAGTTTCTATGATTTGAACCTCCCCTGTGAGTCCAGTTTTAGATTCCGATGCTACACTTCAGGTTTACTGTATCCCTTGGACGTTCTTATTGACGATGAAACACAGAAATTGTATCCGAGTATAATACAAATGGAACATTGCCGACTTAAGTACAAGAGGACTGACACTGTCACTTTCTATGGGTTGAACATCTCCTGTGAGTCCAGTTTTAGAGTCCGCTGCTTCACTTCAGGTTTACTGTATACCTTGCACCATCTGATTGACGATGAAACACAGAAATTGAATCGGAATTTTATACAAATGGCACAATGCCGACTTAACTAAAAGAGGAGTGACACTCTAACTTTCTATGATTTGAACCTCTCCTGTGAGTCCAGTTTTAGATTCCTATGCTTCACTTCCGGTTTACTGTATCCCTTGGACCTTCTTATTGACGATGAAACACAGAAATTGCATCCGAATTTGATACAAAAGGCGCAATGCCGACTTAAGTAAAAGAGGACTGACACTCTACCATTCTATGATTTGAACCGCTCCTGTGAGTCCAGTTTTAGATTCCGATGCTTCACTTCAGGTTTACTGTATCCCTTGGACTTTCTTATTGACGATGAAACACAGAAATAGCATCCGAATTTAATACAAATGGCACAACGCCGACTTAAGTACAAGAGGACTGACACTCTCAGTTTCTATGATTTGAACCTCTCCTGTGAGTCCAGTTTTGGATTCCGATGCTTCACTTTAGGTTTACTGTATACCTTGCACCTTCTTATTGACGAGGAAACACAGAAATTGCATCGGAATTTAATACAAAAGGCACGATGCCGACTTAAGGAAACGAGGAATGACACTTTAACTTTCTATGATTTGAACCCCTCCTGTGTGTCCAGTTTTAGAATCCGATGCTTCACTTCTGGTTTACTGTATACCTTGGACCTTCTTATTGACGACGAAACACAGAAATTGCATCCGAATTTAATACAAAAGGAACAATGTCTCTTAAGTAAAAGTGGACTGACACTCTAACATTCTATGATTTGAACCTCTCCTGTGAGTCCAGTTTTAGATTCCGATGCTTCACTTCAGGTTTACTCTATCCCTTGGACAATCTTATTGACGATGAAACACAGAAACTGCATCCGAATTTAATACAAAGGGCACAATACCGACTTAGGTACAAGGGGAGTGACACTCTAACATTCTATGATTAGAAACTCTCCTGTGAGTCCAGTTTTAGATTCCGATGCTTCACTTCAGGATTACTGTATCACTTGGACCTTCTTATTAACGATGAAACACAGAAATTGCATCCGAATTTAATACAAATGGCACAATGCCGTCTTAAGTACAAGAGGACTTACACTCTCACTTTCTATGATTTGAACCTCTCCTGTGAGTCGAATTTTAGATTCCGATGCTTCACTTCAGGTTTACTGTATACCTTGCACCTTCTTATTGACGATGAAACACAGAAATTGCACCCGAATTTAATACAAGTACAAGAGGACTGACACTCTCACTTTCTATGATAGAGGACTGACACTCTAACATTCTATGACTTGAACCTCTCCTGTGAGACTAGTTTTAGATTCCGATGCTTCACTTAAGGTTTACTGTATCCCTTGGACCTTCTTACTGACGGTGAAACACAGAAATTGCATCGGAATTTAATACAAAGGGCACAATACAGACTTAAGTACGAGAGGAGTGACACTCTAACTTTCTATAATTTGAATCTCTCCTGTGAGTGCAGTTTTTGATTCCGATGCTTCACTTCAAGTTTACTGTATCACTTGGACCTTCTTATAGACGATGAAACACAGAAATTGCATCCGAATTTAATACAAAAGGCACAATGCCGACTTAAGTACAAGAGGACTGACACTCTCACTTTCTATGATTTGAACCTCACCTGTTAGTCGAGTTTTAGATTCCGATACTTGACTTCAGGTTTACTGTTTACCTTGCACCTTCTTATTGACGATGAAACACAGATATTGCATCGGAATTTAATACAAATGGCACAATGCCGACTTAAGTAAAAGAGGACTGACACTCTAACTTTCTATGATTTCAACCTCTCCTATGAGTCCAGTTTTAGATTCCGATGCTTCACTTCAGGTTTACTGTATCCCCTGACCTTCTTGTTGACGATGAAACACAGAAGTTGCATCCGAATTTAATACAAAAGGCACAATGCCGACTTAAGTACAAGAGGACAGACACTCTAACTTTCTATGATTTGAACCTCTCCTGTGAGTCTAGTTTAAGATTCCGATGCTTCACTTCAGGTTTACTGTATGCCTTGGACCTTCCTATTGACGATGAAACACAGATATTGCATCCGAATTTGTTACAAAAGGCACAATGCCGACAAAGTACAAGAGAAGTGACAGTCTCACTTTCTATGATTTGAACCTCCACTGTGAGTCCAGTTTTCGATTCCGATGCTTCACCACAGGTTTACTGAGTCCCTTGGACCTTCTTATTGACGATGAAACACAGAGTTTGCATCCGAATTTAATACAAAAGGCACAATGCTGACTTAAGTACAAGAGGACAGACACTCAAACTTTCTATGATTTGAACCTCTCCTGTGAGTCTAGTTTAAAATTCCGATGCTTCACTTCAGGTTTACTGTATCACTTGGACCTTCTTATTGACGATGAAACACAGAAATTGATCCGAATTTAATACAAAAGGCACAATGCCGACAAAGTACAAGAGGACTGACAGTCTCACTTTCTATGATTTGAACCTCCACTGTAAGTCCAGTTTTCGATTCCGGTGCTTCACCTCAGGTTTACTGTGTCCCTTGGACCTTCTTATTGACGATGAAACACAGAGATTGCATCCGAATTTAATACAAAAGGCACAATGCCAACTTAAGTACAAGAGGACAGACACTCTAACTTTCTATCATTTGAACCTCTCCTGTGAGCCTAGTTTAAGATTCCGATGCTTCACTTCAGGTTTTCTGAACCCCTTCGACCTTCTTGTTGACGATGAAACACAGAAATTGCATCGGAATTTAATACAAATAGCACAATGCCGACTTAAGTACAAGAGGACTGACACTCTCACTTTCAATGATTTGAACCTCTCCTGTCAGTCCAGTTTTAGATTCCGATGCTTCACTTCCGGTTTACTGTATCCCTTTGACCTTCTTATTGACGATGAAACACAGAAATTGCATCCGAATTTAATACAAAAGGCACAATGCAGACTTAAGTAAAAGAGGACTGACACTCTACCATTCTATGATTTGAACCTCTCCTGCGAGTCCAGTTTTAAATTCCGATGCTTCATTCAGGTTTACTGTATTCCTTGGACCTTCTTATTGACGATGAAACACAGAAATTGTATCCGAGTTTAATACAAATGGAACATTGCCGACTTAAGTACAAGAGGACTGACACTCTCACTTTCTATGGGTTGAACCTCTCCTGTGAGTCCAGTTTTAGATTCCGATGCTTCACTTCAGGTTTACTGTATACTTTGCACCATCTGATTGACGATGAAGCACAGAAATTGAATCGGAATTTAATACAAATGGCACAATGCCGACTTAACTAAAAGAGGACTGACACTCTAACTTTCTATGATTTGAACCTCTCCTGTGAGTCCAGTTTTAGATTCCGATGCTTCACTTCCGGTTTACTGTATCCCTTTGACCTTCTTATTGACGATGAAACACAGAAATTGCATCCGAATTTAATACAAAAGGCACAATGCCGACTTAAGTAAAAGAGGACTGACACCCTACCATTCTATGATTTGAACCGCTCCTGTGAGTCCAGTTTTAGATTCCGATGCTTCACTTCAGGTTTACTGTACCCCTTGGACCTTCTTATTGGCGATGAAACACAGAAATTGCATCCGAATTTAATACAAATGGCACAATGCCGACTTAAGTACAAGAGGACTGACACTCTCACTTTCTATGATTTGAACCCCTTCTGTGAGTCCAGTTTTAGAATCCGATGCTTCACTTCAGGTTTACTGTATACCTTGGACCTTCTTATTGACGATGAAACACAGAAATTGTATCCGAGTATAATACAAATGGAACATTGCCGACTTAAGTACAAGAGGACTGACACTCTCACTTTCTATGGGTTGAACCTCTCCTGTGAGTCCAGTTTTAGAGTCCGATGCTTCACTTCAGGTTTACTGTATACCTTGCACCATCTGATTGACGATGAAACACAGAAATTGAATCGGAATTTAATACAAATGGCACAATGCCGACTTAACTAAAAGAGGAGTGACACTCTAACTTTCTATGATTTGAACCTCTCCTGTGAGTCCAGTTTTAGATTCCGATGCTTCACTTCCGGTTTACTGTATCCCTTGGACCTTCTTATTGACGATGAAACACAGAAATTGCATCCGAATTTGATACAAAAGGCACAATGCCGACTTAAGTAAAAGAGGACTGACACTCTACCATACTATGATTTGAACCGTTCCTGTGAGTCCAGTTTTAGATTCCGATGCTTCACTTCAGGTTTACTGTATCTCTTGGACCTTCTTATTGACGATGATACACAGAAATAGCATCCGAATTTAATACAAATGGCACAATGCCGACTTAAGTACAAGAGGACTGACACTCTCAGTTTCTTTGATTTGAACCTCTCCTGTGAGTCCAGTTTTAGATTCCGATGCTTCACTTTAGGTATACTGTATACCTTGCACCTTCTTATTGACGATGAAACACAGAAATTGCATCGGAATTTAATACAAAAGGCACGATGCCGACTTAAGTAAACGAGGACTGGCACTTTTACTTTCTATGATTTGAACCCCTCCTGTGTGTCCAGTTTTAGAATCCGATGCTTCACTTCTGGTTTACTGTATACCTTGGACCTTCTTATTGACGATGAAACACAGAATTTGCATCCGAATTTAATACAAAAGGCACAATGTCGTCTTAACTAAAAGTGGACTGACACTCTAACATTCTATGATTTGAACCTCTCCTGTGAGTCCAGTTTTAGATTCCGATGCTTCACTTCAGGTTTACTGTATCCCTTGGACATTCTTATTGACGATGAAACACAGAAACTGCATCCGAATTTAATACAAAGGGCACAATACCGACTTAAGTACAAGGGGAGTGACACTCTAACATTCTATGATTTGAAACTCTCCTGTGAGTCCAGTTTTAGTTTCCGATGCTACACTTCAGGATTACTGTATCACTTGGACCTTCTTATTAACGATGAAACACAGAAATTGCATCCGAATTTAATACAAATGTCACAATGCCGTCTTAAGTACAAGAGGACTGACACTCTCACTTTCTATGATTTGAACCTCTCCTGTGTGTCGAGTTTTAGATTACGATGCTTCACTTCAGGTTTACTGTATACCTTGCACCTTCTTATTGACGATGAAACACAGAAATTGCATCGGAATTTAATACAAATGGCACAATGCCGACTTATGTAAAAGAGGACTGACACTCTAACTTTCTATGATTTGATCCTTCCTGTGAGTCCAGTTTTAGATTCCGATGTTTCACTTCAGGTTTACTGTACCCCTTGGACCTTCTTATTGACGATGAAACACAGAAATTGCACCCAAATTTAATACAAAAGGCACTATGCCGACTTAAGTAATAGAGGACTGACACTCTAACATTCTATGACTTGAACCTCTCCTGTGAGACTAGTTTTAGATTCCGATGCTTCACTTAAGGTTTACTGTATCCCTTGGACCTTCTTACTGACGGTGAAAAACAGAAATTGCATAGGAATTTAATACAAAAGGCACAATACAGACTTAAGTACGAGAGGAGTGAGACTCTAACTTTCTATAATTTGAATCTCTCCTGTGAGTGCAGTTTTAGATTCCGATGCTTCACTTCAGGTTTACTGTATCACTTGGACCTTCTTATAGACGATGAAACACAGAAATTGCATCCGAATTTAATACAAAAGGCACAATGCCGACTTAAGTACAAGAGGAGTGACACTCTCACTTTCTACGATTTGAACCTCTACTGTGAGTCCAGTTTTCGATTCCGATGCTTCACCTCAGGTTTACTGTGTCCCTTGGACCTTCTTATTGACGATGAAACACAGAGTTTGCATCCGAATTTAATACAAAAGTCACAATGCCGACTTAAATACAAGAGGACAGACACTCTAACTTTCTATGATTTGAACCTCTCCTGTGAGTCTAGTTTAAGATTCCGATGCTTCACTTCAGGTTTACTGTAACCCTTGGACTTTCTTATTGACGATGAAACACAGAAATTGCATCCGAATTTAATACAAAATTGCACAATTTCGACTGAAGTACAAGAGGACTGACACTCTCACTTTCTATGATTTGAACCTCTCCTGTGAGCCCAGTTTTAGTTTCCGATGCTTCACTTCAGGTTTACCGTATCCCTTGGACTTTCTTATTGACGATGAAAGACAGAAACTGCATCCGAATATAATACAAAAGGCACAATACCGACTTAAGTACGAGAGGAGTGATACTCTAACATTCTATGATTTCAAACTCTCCTGTGAGTGCAGTTTTAGATTCCGATGCTTCACTTCAGGTTTACTGTATCACTTGGACCTTCTTATTGACGATGAAACACAGAAATTGTATCCGAGTTTAATACAAATGGAACATTGCCGACTTAAGTACAAGAGGACTGACACTCCCACTTTCTAGGAGTTGAACCTCTCCTGTGAGTCCAGTTTTAGATTCCGATGCTTCACTTCAGGTTTACTGCATACCTTGCACCATCTTATTGACGATGAAACACAGATATTGAATCGGAATTTAATACAAATGGCACAAGCCGACTTAACTAAAAGAGGACTGACACTCTCACTTTCTATGATTTGAACCCCTCCTGTGAGTCCAGTTTTAGTATCCGATGCTTCACTTCAGGTTTACTGTATACCTTGGACCTTCGTATTGACGATGAAACACAGAAATTGCATCCAAATTTAATACAAAAGGCACAATACTGACTTAAGTAAAAGAGGACTGACACTCTACCAGTCTATGATTTGAAGCACACCTGTGAGTCCAGTTTTGGATTCCGATGCTTCACTTCAGGGTGACTGTATCGCTTGGACCTTCTTATTGACGATGAAACACAGAAATTGCATCCGAATTTAACACAAAAGGCACAATGCCAACTTAAGTACAAGAGGACTGACACTCTAACTTTCTATGACTTGAAACTCTCCTGTGAGTCCTGTTTTAGATTCCGATGGTTCACTCCAGGTTTACTGTAGACCTTGGACCTTCTTATTGACGATGAAACACAGAAACTGCATCCGAATTTAATACAAAAGGCACAATACCGACTTAAGTACAAGAGGAGTGACACTCTAACTTTCTATGATTTGAACCTCTCCTGTGATTCCGGTTTTAGATTCCGATGCTTCACTTCAGGTTTACTGTATCCCTTGGACCTTCTTATTGACGATGAAACACAGAAATTGCATCCGAATTTAATACTAAAGGCACAATGCCGACTTAAGTACAAGAGGACTGACACTCTCACTTTCTATGATTTGAACCCCTCCTGTGAGTCCAGTTTTAGAATCCGATGCTTCACTTCAGGTTTACTGTATACCTTGGACCTTCTTATTGACGATGAAACACAGAAATTGCATCCGAATTTAATAGAAAAGGCACAACGTCGACTTACGTAAAAGTGGACTGACACTCTAACATTCGATGATTTGAACCTCTCCTGTGAGTCCAGATTTAGATTCCGATGCTTCACTTCAGGTTTACTGTATCCCTTGGACCTTCTTATTGACGATGAAACACAGAAATTGCATCCGAATTTAATACAATTGGCACAATGCCGACTTATGTACATGAGGACTGACACTCTCACTTTCTATGATTTGAGCCTCTCCTGTGAGTCCAGTTTTAGATTCCGATGCTTGACTTCAGGTATACTGTATACGTTGCACCTTCTTATTGACGATGAAACACAGAAAAAACATTCGAATTTAATACAAAAGGCACAATGCCGACTTAAGTACAAGAGGACTGACATTCAAATTTTCTATGATTTGAACCTCTCCTGTGAGTCCAGTTTTAGATTCCGATGCTTCACTTCCGGTTTACTGTATCCCTTGGACCTTCGTATTGACGATGAAACACAGAAATTGCATCCAAATTTAATACAAAAGGCACAATACTGACTTAAGTAAAAGAGGACTGACACTCTACCATTCTATGATTTGAAGCACTCCTGTGAGTCCAGTTTTAGATTCCGATGCTTCACTTCAGGGTGACTGTATCCCTTGGACCTTCTTATTGACGATGAAACACAGAAATTGCATCCGAATTTAATACAAAACGCACAATACCGGCTTAAGTACAAGATTAGTTGCAATCTAACTTTCTATGATTTTAACCACTCCTGTGAATCCAGTCTTAGATTCCGATGCTACACTTCAGGTTTACTGTATGCCTTGGACTATCTTATTGACGATGAAACACAGAGTTTGCATCCGAATTTAATAAAAAAGGCACAATGCCAACTTAAGTACAAGAGTACTAACACTCTAACTTTCTATGATTTGAACCTCTCCTTAGAGTCCATTTTTAGATTCCGATGCTTCACTTCAGGTTTACTGTATACCTTGGACCTTCTTATTAACGATGAAACACAAAAATTGCATCCCAATTTCATACAAATGGCACAATGCCGACTTAAGTATAAGAGGACTGACACTCTCACTTTCTATGATTTGAACCTCTCCTGTGAGTCCAGCTTTAGATTCCGATGCTTCGCTCTAGGTTTACTGTATACCTTGCACCTTCTTATTGACGATGAAACACAGAAATTGCATCGGAATTTAATACAAAAGGCACAATGCCGACTTAAGTAAACGATTACTGACACTTTAACTTTCTATGATTTGAACCCCTCCTGTGAGTCCAGTTTTAGAATCCGATGCTTCACTTCAGGTTTACTGTATACCTTGGACATTCTTATTGACGATGAAACACAGAAATTGCATCGGAATTTAATGGAAATGGCACAATACCGACTTAAGTAAAAGTGGACTGACACTCTAATTTTCTATGATTTGAACCTCTATTGTGAGTCCAGTTTTAGATTCCGATGCTTCACTTCACGTTTACTGTATGCCTTGGACCTTCTTATTGACGATGAAACACTGAAATTGCATGCGAATTTAATACAAAAGGCACAATACCGGCTTAAGTACAAGATTAGTTGCAATCTAACTTTCTATGATTTGAACCTCACCTGTGAGTCCAGTTTTAGATTCCGATGCTTCATTTCAGGTTTAATGTATCCCTTGGACTTTCTCATTGACGGTGGAACATAAAAATTGCATTCGAATTTAATACTAAAGGCACAATGCCGACTTAAGTACAAGAGGACTGACACTCTCTCTTTCTATGATTTGACCTCTCCATTGAGTCCAGTTTTAGATTCCGATGCTTCACTTCAGGTTTACTGTATCCGTTGGACCTTCTTATTGACGATGAAACACAGAAATTGCAGCCGAATTTAATACAAATGGTAAAATGCCGACATGAGTACAAGAGGAATGACACTCTCAATTTCTATGATTTCAACCACTCCTGTGAGTCGATTTTTAGATTCCGATGCTTCACTTCTGGTTTACTGTATACCTCGCACCATCTTATTGACGATGAAACACAGATATAGCATCGGAATTTAATACAAATGGCGCAATGCCGACTTAAGTAAAAGTGGACTGACACTCTAACTTTCTATGAAGATAACCTCTCCTGTGAGTCCAGTCTTAGATTCCGATGCTTCACTTCAGGTTTACTGTATGCCTTGGACCTTCTTATTGACGATGAAACACAGAAACTGCATCCGAATTTAATACAAATGGCACAATGCCGACTTAAGTACAAGAGAACTGACACTCTCACATTCTATGATTTGAACCTCTCCTGTGAGTCCAGTTTTAGATTCCGATGCTTCACTCTAGGTTTACTGTATACCTTGCACCTTCTTCTTGACGATGAAACACAGAAATTGCATCGGAATTTAATACAAAAGGCATAATGCCGACTTAAGTATACGATTACTGACACGTTAACTTTCTATGATTTGAACCCCTCCTGTGAGTCCAGTTTTAGAATCCGATGCTTCACTTCAGGTTTACTGTATACCTTGGACCTTCTTATTGACGATGAAACACAGAAATTGCATCCGAATTCAATACAAAGGGCACAATACCGACTTAAGTACAAGGGGAGTGAAACTCTAACTTTCTATGATTTAAACCTCTCCTTTGAGTCCAGTTTTAGATTCCGATGATTCACTTCAGGATTACCGTATCACTAGGACCTTCTCATTAACGATGAAACACAGAAATTGCATCCGAATTTAATACAAATGGCACAATGCCAACTTAAGTACAAGAGGACTGACACTCTAACTTTCTATGATTTGAAACTCTGCTGTGAGTCCTGCTTTAGATTCCGATGATTCACATCAGGTTTACTGTATACCTTGGACCTTCTTACTGACGATGAAACACAGAAATTTCATCCGAATTTAATACAAAAGGCACAATGCCGACTTAAGTAAAAGAGGAGTGACACTCTACCATTCTATGATTTGAAGCTCTCCTGTGAGTCCAGTTTTAGATTCCGATGCTTCACTTCAGGTTGACTGTATCCCTTGGACCTTCTTATTGACGATGAAACACAGAAATTGCATCCGAATTTAATACAAAAGGCACAATACCGGCTTAAGTACAAGAGGAGTTGCAATCTAACTTTCGATGATTTGAACCTCTCCTGTGAGTCCTGTTTTAGATTCCGATGCTTAACTTCCGGTTTACTATATACCTTGCACCTTCCTATTGACGATGAAACACAGAGTTTGCATCCGAATTTAATACAAAAGGCACAATGCCAACAAAGGTACAAGAGTACTAACACTCTAACTTTGTATGATTTGAACCTCTCCTGTGAGTCCATTTTTAGATTCCGATGCTTCACTTCAGGTTTACTGTATACCTTGGACCTTCTTATTAACGATGTAACACAAAAATAGCATCCCAATTTAATACAAAAGGCACAATGCCGACTTACGTACTAGAGGACTGACACACTAACTTTCAATGATTTGAACCTCTCCTGTGATTCCAGTTTTAGATTCCGATGCTTCACCTCAGGTTTACTGTATACTTTGGACCTTCTACTTGACGATGAAACACAGAAATTGCATCCGAATGAAATACAAAAGGCACATGCTGACTTAAGTACATGAGGACTGACACTCTCACTTTCTATGATTTGAACATCTCCTGTGAGTCCAGTTTCAGATTCCAATGCTTCACTTCAGGTTTACTGTAAACGTTGCACCTTCATATTGACGATGAAACACAGAAATTGCATCCGAATTGAATAAAAAAGGCACAAGGCCGACTTAAGTACAAGAGGACTGATATTCTAACTTTCTATGATTTGAACCTCTCCTGTGAGTCCACTTATAGATTCCGATGCTTCACTTCAGGTTTACTGCGTCCCTTGGATCTTCTTATTGACGATGAAACACAGAAATTGCATCGGAATTTATTACAAAACGCACAATACCGGCTTAAGTACAAGAGGAGTGACACTCTAACTTTCTCTGATTTGAACCACTCCTGTGAGTCCAGTTTTAGATTCCGATGCTTCACTTCAGGTTTACTGTATCCCTTGGACCTTCTAATTGACGATGAAACACAGACATTGGATCCGGATTTAATACAAATGGCATAATGCCGACTTAAGAGCAAGACGACTGACACACTAACATTCTATGATTTGAACCTCTCCTGTGAGTCCTGTTTTAGATTCCGAAGCTTCACTTCCGGTTTACTGTAACCCTTGGACCTTCTTATTGACGATGAAACACAGAAATTGCAACCGAATTTAATTCAAAAGGCACAATGCCGACTTAAGTAAAAGAGGACTGACTCTCTACCATTCTATGATTTGAACCGCTCCTGTGAGTCCTGTTTTAGATTCCGATGCTTCACTTCAGGTTTACTGTATCCCTTGGACCTTCTTATTGACGATGAAACACAGAAATTGCATCCGAATTTAATACAAATGGCACAATGCCGACTTAAGTACAAGAGGACTGACACTCTCACTTTCTATGATTTGACCTCTCCTGGGAGTCCAGTTTTAGATTCCGATGCTTCACTTCAGGTTTACTGTATCCCTTGGAGCTTCTTATTGACGATGCAACACAGAAATTGCATCCGAATTTAATACAAATGGCACAATGCCGACTTAAGTACAAGAGGACTGACAGTCTCACTTTCTATGATTAGAACCTCTCCTGTGAGTCGAGTTTTAGATTCCGATGCTTCACCTCAGGTTTACTGTATACCTTGCACCTTCTTATTGACGATGAAACACAGAGTTTGCATCCGAATTTAATACAAAAGGCACAATGCCGACTTAAGTACAAGAGGACAGACACTCTAACTTTCTATGATTTGAACACCTCCTGTGAGTCCAGTTTTAGAATCCGATGCTTCACTTCAGGTTTACTGTATACCTTGGATCTTCTTATTGACGATGAAACACAGACATTGCATCCGAATTTAATACAAAAGGCGCGATGCCGACTTAGGTACAAGAAGACTGACACTCTTACTTTCTATGATTTGAACCTTTCCTGTGAGTCCAGTTTTAGATTACGATGATTCTTGTCAGGATCACCGTATCCCTTGGACCTTCTAACTGACGATCAAATACAGAAATTGCATCCGAATTTAATACAAAGGTCACAGTGCCGACTTAAGTACAAGAGGACTGACACTCTAACTTCCTATGATTTGAACCACTCCTGTGAGTTCAGTTTTAGATTCCAATGCTTCACTTGAGGTTTACTGTATCCTTTGGGTCTTCGTATTGACGATGAAACACAGAAAATGCTTTCGAATTTAATACAAAAGGCACAATGCCGGCTTAAGTACAAGAGGAGTGACACTCTCACTTTCTATGATTTGATCCTCTCCTCTGAGTCTACTTTTAGATTCCGTGCTTCACTTCAGGTTTACTCTATCCCTTGGACCTTCTTGTTGACGATGAAACACAGACATTGGATCCGGATTTTGTACAAATGGCATAATGCTGACTTAAGTGCAAGACGACTGACACTGTAACATTCTATGATTTGAACCTCTCCTGTGAGTCCAGTTTTAGATTCCGAAGCTTCACTTCCGGTTTACTGTAAAGCTTGGACCTTCTTATTGACGATGAAACACAGAAATTGCAACCGAATTTAATAAAAAAAGGCACAATGCCGACTTAAGTATAAGAGGACTGACTCTCTACCATTCTATGATTTGAACCGCTCCTGTGAGTCCTGTTTTACATTCTGATGCTTCACTTCAGGTTTACTGTATCCCTTGGACCTTCTTATTGACGATGGAACACAGAAACTGCATCGGAATTTAATACAAATGGCACAATGAGACTTAAGTACAAGAGGACTGACACTCTAACTATCTATGATTTGAACCTCTCCTGTGAGTCTAGTTTTAGATTCCGATGCTTCACTTCAGGTTTACTGTATACCTTAAACCTTCTTATTGACGATGAAACACAGAAATTGCATCTGAATTTAATACAAAGGCACAATGCCGACTTAAGTGCAAGAAGACTGACACTCTCACTTTCTATGATTTGAACCTCTACTGTGAGTCCAGTTTGAGATTCCGATGCTTCACCTCAGGTTTACTGTAAACCTTGCACCTTCTTATTGACGATGAAACACAGAAATTGCATCGGAATTTAATACAAAAGGCACAATGCCGACTTAAGTAAAAGAAGACTGACACTCTAACTTTCTATGATTTGAACACCTCCTGTGAGTCCAGTTTGAGAATCCGATGCTTCACTTCAGGTTTACTGTATACCTTGGACCTTCTTATTGACGATGAAACACAGAAATTGCGTCCAAATTTAATGCAAATGGCACAATGCCGACTTAAGTACAAGAGGACTGACATTCTCATTTTCTATGATTTGAACCTGTCCTGTGAGTCCAGTTTTAGATTACGATGATTCACATCAGGTTTACTGTATACCTTGCACCCTCTTATTGACGATGAAACACAGAAATTGCATCGGAATTTAATACAAAAGGCACAATGCCGACTTAAGTAAAAGAAGACTGACACTCTAACTTTCTATGATTTGAACACCTCCTGTGAGTCCAGTTTTAGAATCCGATGCTTCACTTCAGGTTTACTGTATACCTTGGACCTTCTTATTGACGATGAAACACAGAAATTGCATCCAAATTTAATACAAAAGGAGCAATGCCGACTTAAGTACAAGAAGACTGACACTCTTACTTTCTATGATTTGAACCTTTCCTGTGAGTCCAGTTTTAGAATACGATGATTCGTGTCAGGATTACTGTATCCCTTGCACCTTCTTATTGACGATCAAATACAGAAATTACATCCGAATTTAATACAAAAGACACAATGCCGACTTAAGTACAAGAGGACTGACACTCTATCTTCCTATGATTTGAACCACTCCTGTGAGTTCAGTTTTAGATTCCAATGCTTCACTTGAGGTTTACTGTATTTTTTGGATCTTCGTATTGACGATGAAACACAGAAAATGCATCCGAATGTAATACAAAAGGCAGAATGCCGGCTTAAGTACAAGAGGAGTGACACTCTCACTTTCTATGATTTGATCCTCTCCTCTGAGTCTAGTTTTAGATTCCGATGCTTCACTTCAGGTTTACTGTTTCCCTTGGACCCTCTTATTGACGATGAAACACAGAAATTGCATTCGAATTTAATGGAAAAGGCACAATGTCGACTAAAGTACAAAAGGACTGGCACTCTCACTTTCTAGGTTTTTAACCTCTCCTGTGAGTCCATTTTTAGATTCCGAAGCTTCACATCAGGTTTACTGTACCCCTTGGACCGTCTTATAGACGATGAAACACAGAAATTGCATCGGAATTTAATGCAAAAGGCACAATGCCGACTTAAGTAAAAGAGGACTGACACTCTAACATTCTATGATTTGAACCCCTTCTGTGAGTCCAGTTTTACAATCCGATGCTTCACTTCAGGTTTACTGTATACCTTGGACCTTCTTATTGACGATGAAACACAGTAATTGCATCCGAATTTAATACAAAAGGCACAATGCCGACTTAAGTACACGAGGACTGACATTCTAACTTTGTATGATTTGAACTTCTCGTGTGAGTCCACTTTTAGATTCCGATGCTTCACATCGGGTTTACTTTATCCCTTGGACCATCTTATTGACGATGAAACACAAAAATTGCATCCGAATTTAATACAAAAGACACAATACCGACTTAAGTACAAGAGGACTGACACTCTCACTTTCAATGATTTGAACCTCTCCTGTGAGTCCAGTTTTAGATTCCGATGCTTCACTGTAGGTTTACTGTATACGTTGCCCCTTCTAATTGATGATGAAGCACAGAAATTGCATCCGAATTTAATACAAAAGGCACAATGCCGACTTAAGTACAAGAGGACTGATATTCTAACCTTCTATGATTTGAACCTCACCTGTGAGTCCAGTTTTAGATTCCGATGCTTCACTTCAGGTTTACTGTATACGTTGCACCTTCTTATTGACGATGAAACACAGAAATTGCATCCGAATTTAATACAAAAGGCACAATGCCGGCTTAAGTACAAGAGGACTGATATTCTAACATTCTATGTTTTGAACCTCTCCTGTGAGTCCAGTATTAGATTCCGATGCTTCACTTCAGGTTTACTGTATACCTTGGACCTTCTTATTAACGATGAAACACAAAAATAGCATACCAATTTAATACAAAAGGCACAATGCCGACTTACGTACTAGAGGACTGACACACTAAGTTTCAATGATTAGAACCTCTCCTGTGATTCCAGTTTTGGATTCCGATGCTTCACTTCAGGTTTACTGTATACCTTGGACCTTCTACTTGACGATGAAACACAGAAATTGCATCCGAATGAAATACAAAAGGCACATGCTGACTTAAGTACAAGAGGACTGACACTCTCACTTTCTATGATTTGAACATCTCCTGTGAGTCCAGTTTCAGATTCCAATGCTTCACTTCAGGTTTACTGTAAACGTTGCACCTTCATATTGACGATGAAACACAGAAATTGCATCCGAATTGAATAAAATAGGCACAATGCCGACTTAAGTACAAGAGGACTGATATTCTAACTTTCTATGATTTGAACCTCTCCTGTGAGTCCAGTTATAGATTCCGATGCTTCACCTCAGGTTTACTGCGTCCCTTGGATCTTCTTATTGACGATGAAACACAGAAATTGCATCGGAATTTAATACAAAACGCACAATACCGGCTTAAGTACAAGAGGAGTGACACTCTAACTTTCTCTGATTTGAACCTCTCCTGTGAGTCCAGTTTTAGATTCCGATGCTTCACTTCAGGTTTACTGTATCCCTTGGACCTTCTAATTGACGATGAAACACAGACATTGGATCCGGATTTAATACAAATGGCATAATGCCGACTTAAGTGCAAGACGACTGACACACTAACATTCTATGATTTGAACCTCTCCTGTGAGTCCTGTTTTAGATTCCGAAGCTTCACTTCCGGTTTACTGTAACCCTTGGACCTTCTTATTGACGATGAAACACAGAAATTGCAACCGAATTTAATTCAAAAGGCACAATGCCGACTTACGTAAAAGAGGACTGACTCTCTACCATTCTATGATTTGAACCGCTCCTGTGAGTCCTGTTTTAGATTCCGATGCTTCACTTCAGGTTTGCTGTATCCCTTGGACCTTCTTATTGACGATGAAACACAGAAATTGCATCCGAATTTAATACAAATGGCACAATGCCGACTTAAGTACAAGAGGACTGACACTCTCACTTTCTATGATTTGACCTCTCCTGGGAGTCCAGTTTTAGATTCCGATGCTTCACTTGAGGTTTACTGTATCCCTTGGAGCTTCTTATTGACGATGCAACACAGAAATTGCATCGGAATTTAATACAAATGGCACAATGCCGACTTAAGTACAAGAGGACTGACACTCTCACTTTCTATGATTAGAACCTCTCCTGTGAGTCGAGTTTTAGATTCCGATGCTTCACCTCAGGTTTACTGTATACCTTGCACCTTCTTATTGACGATGAAACACAGAGTTTGCATCCGAATTTAATACAAAAGGCACAATGCCGACTTAAGTACAAGAGGACAGACACTCTAACTTTCTGTGATTTGAACCTCTCCTGTGAGTCTAGTTTTAGATTCCGATGCTTCACTTCAGGTTTACTGTATCCCTTGAACCTTCTTATTGACGATGAAACATAGAAATTGCGTCCAAATTTAATGCAAATGGCACAATGCCGACTTAAGTACAAGAGGACTGACACTCTCACTTTCTATGATTTGAACCTGTCCTGTGAGTCCAGTTTTCCATTCCGATGCTTCACTTCAGGTTTACTGTATACCTTGCACCTTCTTATTGACGATGAAACACAGAAATTGCATCCGAATTTAATACAAAAGGCACAATGCCGACTTAAGTAAAAGAAGACTGACACTCTAACTTTCTATGATTTGAACACCTCCTGTGAGTCCAGTTTTAGAATCCGATGCTTCACTTCAGGTTTACTGTATACCTTGGATCTTCTTATTGACGATGAAACACAGTAATTGCATCCGAATTTAATACAAAAGGCACAATGCCGACTTAAGTACACGAGGACTGACATTCTAACTTTGTATGATTTGAACTTCTCGTGTGAGTCCACTTTTAGATTCCGATGCTTCACATCGGGTTTACTTTATCCCTTGGACCATCTTATTGACGATGAAACACAGACATTGCATCCGAATTTAATACAAAAGGCGCGATGCCGATTTAGGTACAAGAAGACTGACACTCTTACTTTCTATGATTTGAACCTTTCCTGTGAGTCCAGTTTTAGATTACGATGATTCTTGTCAGGATTACTGTATCCCTTGGACCTTCTAACTGACGATCAAATACAGAAATTGCATCCGAATTTAATACAAAAGTCACAATGCCGACTTAAGTACAAGAGGACTGACACTCTAACTTCCTATGGTTTGAACCACTCCTGTGAGTTCAGTTTTAGATTCCAATGCTTCACTTGAGGTTTACTGTATCCTTTGGGTCTTCGTATTGACGATGAAACACAGAAAATGCTTTCGAATTTAATACAAAAGGCACAATGCCGGCTTAAGTACAAGAGGAGTGACACTCTCACTTTCTATGATTTGATCCTTTCCTCTGAGTCTACTTTTAGATTCCGTGCTTCACTTCAGGTTTACTGTTTCCCTTGGACCTTCTTATTGACGATGAAACACAGAAAATGCATCCGAATTAAATACAAAACACACAATATCAACTTAAGTACAACAGGAATGACTTCCTAACTTTCTATGATTTGAAACTCTCCTGTGAGTTGAGTATTAGATTCTGATGCTTCACTTAAGGTTTACTCTATACCTTGCACCTTCTTATTTACGATGAAATGCAGAAATTGTATCGGAATTTAATACAAGAGGCACAATGGCGACTTAAGTATAAGAGGACTGACAGTCTCACTATCGATTATTTGAACCACTCCTGTGAGTCCAGTTTTAGATTCCAGTGCTTCACTTCAGGTTTACTGTATCCCTTGGACCTTCTTATTGACGATGAAACACAGAGTTTAGATCCGAATTTAATACAAAAGGCACAATGCCGACTTAAGTACAAGAGGACTGACACTCTAACTTTCTATGATATGAACCTCTCCTTAGAGTCCAGTTTTAAATTCCGATGTTTCACTTCAGGTTGACTGTATACCTTGGACTTTCTTATTGACGATGAAACACAGAAATTGCATCGGAATTAAATTCGAAAGTCACAATGCCGACTTAAGTACAAGAGGACTGACACTCTATCTTTCTATGATTTGAACCCCTCCTGTGAGTCCAGTTTTAGAATCCGATGCTTCACTTCAGGTTTACTGTATACCTTGGACCTTCTTACTGCCGATGAAACACAGAAATTGCACCCGAATTTAATACAAAAGGCACAGTACCGACACAAGTACACGAGGACTGACATTCTAACTTTGTATGATTTGAACTTCTCGTGTGAGTCCAGTTTTAGATTCCGATGCTTCACATCGGGTTTACTTTATCCCTTGGACCATCTTATTGACGATGAAACACAGAAATTGCATCCCAATTTAATACAAAAGACACAATACCGACTTAAGTACAAGAGGACTGACACTCTCACTTTCAATGATTTGAACCTCTCCTGTGAGTCCAGATTTAGATTCCGATGCTTCACTGTAGGTTTACTGTATACGTTGCCCCTTCTAATTGATGATGAAACACAGAAATTGCATCCGAATTTAATACAAAAGGCACAATGCCGACTTAAGTACAAGAGGACTGACACTCTCACTTTCTATGATTTGACCTCTCCTGGGAGTCCAGTTTTAGATTCCGATGCTTCACTTCAGGTTTACTGTATCCCTTGGACCTTCTTGTTGACGATGAAACACAGACATTGGATCCGGATTTTGTACAAATGGCATAATGCTGACTTAAGTGCAAGACGACTGACACTGTAACATTCTATGATTTGAACCTCTCCTGTGAGTCCAGTTTTAGATTCCGAAGCATCACTTCCGGTTTACTGTAACGCTTGGACCTTCTTATTGACGATGAAACACAGAAATTGCAACCGAATTTAATAAAAAAGGCACAATGCCGACTTAAGTATAAGAGGACTGACTCTCTACCATTCTATGATTTGAACCGCTCCTGTGAGTCCTGTTTTACATTCTGATGCTTCACTTCAGGTTTACTGTATCCCTTGGACCTTCTTATTGACGATGGAACACAGAAACTGCATCGGAATTTAATACAAATGGCACAATGAGACTTAAGTACAAGAGGACTGACACTCTAACTATCTATGATTTGAACCTCTCCTGTGAGACTAGTTTTAGATTCCGATGCTTCACTTCAGGTTTACTGTATACCTTGGACCTTCTTATTGACGATGAAACACAGTAATTGCATCCGAATTTAATACAAAAGGCACAATGCCGACTTAAGTACACGAGGACTGACATTCTAACTTTGTATGATTTGAACTTCTCGTGTGAGTCCACTTTTAGATTCCGATGCTTCACATCGGGTTTACTTTATCCCTTGGACCATCTTATTGACGATGAAACACAGAAATTGCATCCGAATTTAATACAAAAGACACAATACCGACTTAAGTACAAGAGGACTGACACTCTCACTATCGATGATTTGAACCTCTCCTGTGAGTCCAGTTTTAGATTCCGATGCTTCACTGTAGGTTTACTGTATACGTTGCCCCTTCTAATTGATGATGAAGCACAGAAATTGCATCCGAATTTAATACAAAAGGCACAATGCCGACTTAAGTACAAGAGGACTGATATTCTAACCTTCTATGATTTGAACCTCACCTGTGAGTCCAGTTTTAGATTCCGATGCTTCACTTCAGGTTTACTGTATACGTTGCACCTTCTTATTGACGATGAAACACAGAAATTGCATCCGAATTTAATACAAAAGGCACAATGCCGGCTTAAGTACAAGAGGACTGATATTCTAACATTCTATGTTTTGAACCTCTCCTGTGAGTCCAGTTTTAGATTCCGATGCTTCACTTCAGGTTTACTGTATCCCTTGGACCTTCTTATTGACGATGAAACACAGAGGTTGCATCCGAATTTAATACAAAAGGCACAATACCGGATTAAGTACTAGAGGAGTGACACTCTAACTTTCTATGATTTGAACCTCTCCTGTGAGTACAGTTTGAGATTCCGATGCTTCACTTCAGGTTTACTGTTTCCCTTGGACCCTCTTATTGACGAAGAAACACAGAAATTGCATTCGAATTTAATAGAAAAGGCACAATGTCGACTTAAGTACAAAAGGACTGGCACTCTCACTTTCTAGGATTTTAACCTCTCCTGTGAGTCCATTTTTAGATTCCGAAGCTTCACTTCAGGTTTACTGTATCCCTTGGACCGTCTTATAGACGATGAAACACAGAAATTGCATCCGGATTTTATACAAAAGGCACATATCAACTTAAGTACAACATGACTGACTTTCTAACTTTCTATGATTTGAACCTCTCCTGTGAGTTGAGTGTTGGATTCCGATGCTTCACTTAAGGTTTACTCTATACCTTGCACCTTCTTATTTACGATGAAATACAGAAATTGTATCGGAATTTAATTCAAGAGGCACAATGCCGACTTAAGTACAAGAGGTCTGACAATCTAACTTTCTATGATTTGAACCTCACCAGTGACTCCAGTTGTAGATTCCGATGCTTCACTTCAGGTTTACTGTATCCCTTGGACCTTCTTATTGACGATGAAACGCAGAAATTACATCCCAATTTAATACTAAAGGCACAATACCGGCTTAAGTACAAGAGGAGTGACACTCTAACTTTCTATGATTTGAACCTCTCCTGTGAGTCCAGTTTAAGATTCCGATACTTCACTTCACGTTTACTGTATCCGTTGGACCTCTTTATTGACGATGAAAGACAGAAATTTCATCCAAATTTAATACAAATGGCACAATGCCGACTTAAGTACAAGAGGACTGACACCCCCACTTTCTATGATTTGAACCTCTCCTGTGAGTCCAGTTTCAGATTCCGATGCTTCACTTCAGGTTTACTGTATACCTTGCACCTTCTTATTGACGATGAAACACAGAAATTGCATCGGAATTTAATGCAAAAGGCACAATGCCGACTTAAGTAAAAGAGGACTGACACTCTAACGTTCTATGATTTGAACCCCTTCTGTGAGTCCAGTTTTACAATCCGATCCTTCACTTCAGGTTTACTGTATACCTTGGACCTTCTCATTGACGATGAAACACAGTAATTGCATCCGAATTTAATACAAAAGGCACAATGCCGACTTAAGTACACGACGACTGACATTCTAACTTTGTATGATTTGAACTTCTCGTGTGAGTCCAGTTTTAGATTCCGATGCTTCACATCGGGTTTACTTTATCCCTTGGACCATCTTATTGACGATGAAACACAGAAATTGCATCCGAATTTAATACAAAAGACACAATACCGACTTAAGTACAAGAGGACTGACACTCTCACTTTCAATGATTTGAACCTCTCCTGTGAGTCCAGTTTTAGATTCCGATGCTTCACTGTAGGTTTACTGTATACGTTGCCCCTTCTAAGTGATGATGAAACACAGAAATTGCATCCGAATTTAATACAAAAGGCACAATGCCGACATAAGTACAAGAGGACTGATATTCTAACCTTCTATGATTTGAACCTCACCTGTGAGTCCAGTTTTAGATTCCGATGCTTCACTTCTGGTTTACTGTATACGTTGCACATTCTTATTGACCATGAAACACAGATATTGCATCCGAATTTAATACAAAAGGCACAATGCCGACTTAAGTACAAGAGGACTGATATTCTAACATTCTATGCTTTGAACCTCTCCTGTGAGTCCAGTTTTAGATTCCGATGGTTCACTTCAGGTTTACTGTATCCCTTGGACCTTCTTATTGACGATGAAACACAGAAATTGCATCCGGATTTAATACAAATGGCATAATGCCGTCTTAAGTACAAGAGGACTGACACTCTCACTTTCTATGATTTGAACCTCTCCTGTGAGTCCAGTTTTAGATTCCGATGCTTCACTTCTGGTTTACTGTATCCCTTGAACCTTCTTATTGACGATGAAACACAGAAATTGCAAACAAATTTAATACAAATTGCACAATGCCGACTTAAGTTCAAGAGGACTGACACTCTAACTTTCTATAATTTGAACCTTTCCTGTGAGTCCAGTTTCAGATTCCTATGCTTCACTGACGGTTTACTGTATCCCTTGGACCTCCGTATTGACGATGAAACACAGAAATTGCATCCGAATTTAATAGAAAAGGCACAATGCCGACTTAAGTAAAAGAGGACTGACACTCCACCATTCTATGATTTGAAGCTCTCCTGTGAGTCCAGTTTTAGATTCCGATGCTTCACTTCAGGTTGACTGTATCCCTTGGACCTTCTTATTGACGATGAAACACAGAAATTGCATCCGAATTTAACACAAAATGCACAATACCGACTTAAGTACAAGAGGAGTTGCAATCTAACTTTCTATTATTTGAACCTCACCTGTGAGTCCAGTTTTAGGTTCCGATGCTTCACTTCAGGTTTAATGTATCCCTTGGACCTTCTTATTACCGACGGATCACAGAAATTGCATTCGAATTTAATACAAATGGCACAATGCCGACTTAAGTACAAGAGGACTGACAATCTCTCTTTCTATGATTTGACCTCTCCTGGGAGTCCAGTTTTAGATTCCGATGCTTCAGTTCAGGTTTACTGTATCCCTTGGACCTTATTATTGACGATAAAACACAGAAATTGCATCCGAATTTAATACAAATGGTAAAATGCCGACTTAAGTTCAAGAGCACTGACACTATCACTTTCTATGATTTCATCCTCTCCTGTGAGTCGAGTTCTAGATGCCGATGCTTCACTTCAGGTTTACTGTATACCTTGCACCTTCTTATTGACGATGAAACACAGAAATGCATCGGAATTTAATACAAATGGCACAATGGCGACTTAAGTAAAAGTGGACTGACACTCTAACTTTCTGTGATTTGAACCTCGCCTATGAATCCAGTTTTAGATTCCGGTGCTTCACTTCTGGTTTCCTGTATACCCTGGACCAACGTATTGACGATGAAACACAGAAATTAAATCCGAATTTAATACAAAAAGCACAATGCCGACTCAAGTACAAGAGGACTGACACTATCACTTTCTGTGATTTGAACCTCTACTGTGAGTCCAGTTTCTGATTCCGATGCTTCACCTCAGGTTTATTGTATCTCTTGGACCTTCTTATTGACGATGAAACACAGAGTTTTCATCCGAATTTAATACAAAAGGCACAATGTCGACTTAAGTACAAGAGGACAGACACTCTGAAATTCTATGATTTGAACCTGTCCTGTGTGTCTAGTTTTAGATTCCGATGCTTCACTGCAGGTTTACTGTATCCCTTGGACCTTCTTATTGACGATGAAACACAGAAATTGCCTCCGAATTTAATACAAATATCACAATGCCGACTTAAGTACAAGAGGACTGACACTCTAACTTTCTATGATTTGAAC
The DNA here is from genome assembly GCF_021461385.2 of Schistocerca piceifrons. Classification (NCBI taxonomy): domain Eukaryota; kingdom Metazoa; phylum Arthropoda; class Insecta; order Orthoptera; family Acrididae; genus Schistocerca; species Schistocerca piceifrons. The sequence goes on from NC_060139.1 coordinate 1,112,115,150, forward strand.
CCCTCTTGTGAGTCCAGTTTTAGAATCCGATGCTTCACTTCAGTTTACTGTATACCTTGGACCTTCTTATTGACGATGAAACACAGAAATTGCATCCGAAATTTAATACAAAATGCACAATACAGACTTAAGTACAAGAGGAGTGACACTCTAACTTCATATGATTTGAACCACTCCTGTGAGTCCAGTTTTAGATTCCGATGCTTCACTTCAGGTTTACTGTATCCCCTGGACCTTCTTATTGACGATGAAACACAGAAATTGCATCCAAATTTAATACAATTGGCACAATGCCGACTTAAGTACAAGAGGACTGACACTCTAACTTTCTATGATTTGATTCTCTCCTGTGAGTCCAGTTTTAGTTTCCGATGCTTCACTTCAGGTTTTCTGTATCCCTTGGAGCTTCTTATTGACGATGAAACGCAGAAATTACATCCGAATTTAATACTAAAGCCACAATACCGGCTTAAGTACAAGAGGAGTGACACTCTAACTTTCTATGATTTGAACCTCTCCTGTGAGTCCAGATTTAGATTCCGATGCTTCACTTCAGGTTTACTGTATACCTTGGACCTTCTTATTGGCGATGAAACACAGAGTTTGCATCCGAATTTAATACAAAAGGCATAATGCCAACTTAACTACAAGAGTACTAACACTCTAACTTACTTTGATTTGAACCTCTCCTGTGAGTCCATTTTTAGATTCCGATGCTTCACTTCAGTTTTACTGTATACCTTGGACCTTCTTATTGACGATGAAACACAAAAATTGCGTCCCAATTTAACACAAAAGGCACAATGCCGACTTACGTACTAGAGGACTGACACACTAACTTTCAATGATTTGAACCTCTCCTGTGATTCCAGTTTTAGATTCCGATGCTTCACTTCAGGTTTACTGTATACCTTGGACCTTCTACTTGACGATGTAACACAGAAATTGCATCCGAAATTAATACAAAAGACACATGCTGACTTAAGTACAAGAGGACTGACACTCTCACTTTCTATGATTTGAACATCTCCTGTGAGTCCAGTTTTAGATTCCGATACTTCACTTCATGTTTACTGTATCCCTTGGACCTTCTTATTGACGATGAAACACAGAAATTGCATCCGAATATAATACAAATAGCACAATGCCGACTTAAGTACAAGAGGACTGACACTCTCACTTTCTATGATTTGAACCACTCCTGTGAGTCCAGTTTTAGATTCCGATGCTTCACTTCAGGTTTACTGTATCCCCTGGACCTTCTTATTGACGATTAAACACAGAAATTGCATCCGAATTTAATACAATTGGCACAATGCCGACATAAGTACAAGAGGACTGGCACTCTCTCTTTCTATGATTTGAACATCTCCTGTGAGTCCAGTTTTAGATTCCGTTGCTTCACTTCAGGTTTACTGTATACGTTGCACCTTCTTATTGACGATGAAACACAGAAATTGCATCCGAATTTAATACAAAAGGCACAACGCCTACTTAAGTACAAGAGGACTGACATTCTAACTTTCTTTGATTTGAACCTCTCCTGTGAGTCCAGTTTTAGATTCCGATACTTCACTTCATGTTTACTGTATCCCTTGGACCTTCTTATTGACGATGAAACACAGAAATTGCATCCGAATATAATACAAATAGCACAATGCCGACTTAAGTACAAGAGGACTGACACTCTCACTTTCTATGATTTGAACCACTCCTGTGAGTCCAGTTTTAGATTCCGATGCTTCACTTCAGGTTTACTGTATCCCCTGGACCTTCTTATTGACGATTAAACACAGAAATTGCATCCGAATTTAATACAATTGGCACAATGCCGACATAAGTACAAGAGGACTGGCACTCTCTCTTTCTATGATTTGAACATCTCCTGTGAGTCCAGTTTTAGATTCCGATGCTTAACTTCCGGTTTACTGTATCCCTTGGACCTTCTAAATGACGATGAAACACAGAATTTGCATCCGAATATAATACAAACGGCACAATGACGACTTAAGTAAAAGAGGACTGACACTCTACCATTCTACGATTTGAACCTCTCCTGTGAGTCCAGTTTTAGATTCCGATGCTTCACTTCAGGTTTACTGTATCCCTTGGACCTTCTTATTGACGATGAAACACTGAAATTGCATCGGAATTTCATACAAATGGCACAATACCGACTTAAGTAAAAGTGGACTGACACTCTAACTTTCTATGATTTGAACCTCTATTGTGAGTCCAGTTTTAGATTCCGATGCTTCACTTCACGTTTACTGTATGCATTGGACCTTCTTATTGACGATGAAACACAGAAATTGCATCCGAATTTATTACAAAAGGCACAATACCGGCTTAAGTACTAGAGGAGTGACACTCTAACTTTCTATGATTTGAACCTCTCCTGTGAGTCCAGTTTTAGATTCCGATGCTTCACTTCAGGTTTACTGTATCCCTTGGACCTTTTTATTGACGATGAAACACAGAAATTTCATCCGGATTCAATACAAATGGCATAATGCCGACTTAAATACAAGAGGACTGACATTCTCAGTTTCTATGATTTGAATCACTCCTGTGAGTCCAGTTTTAGATTCCGATGCTTCACTTCAGGTTTACTGTATCCCTTGAACCTTCATATTGGCGATGAAACACAGAAATTGCATCCAAATTTATACAAATGGCACAATGCCGACTTCAGTACAAGAGGACTGTCACTCTAACTTTCTATGATTTGAACCTCTCCTGTGAGTCCAGTTTTAGATTCCGATGCTTCACTTCAGGTTTACTGTATCCCTTGGACCTTTTTATTGACGATGAAACACAGAAATTGCATCCGAATTTAATACAAAAGGCACAACGCCTACTTAAGTACAAGAGGACTGACATTCTAACTTTCTTTGATTTGAACCTCTCCTGTGAGTCCAGTTTTAGATTCCGATGCTTAACTTCCGGTTTACTGTATCCCTTGGACCTTCTAAATGACGATGAAACACAGAATTTGCATCCGAATTTAATACAAATGGTAAAATGCTGACTTAAGTACAAGAGGACTGACACTCTCACTTTCTATGATTTCAACCTCTCCTGTGAGTCGAGTTTTAGATTCCGATGCTTCACTTCAGGTTTACTGTATACCTTGCACCTTCTTATTGACGATGAAACACAGAAATTGCATCGGAATTTAATACAAATGACACAATGCCGACATAAGTAAAAGTGGACTGACACTCTAAATTTCTATGATTTGAACTTCTCCTGCGAGTCCAGTTTTAGATTCCGATGCTTCACTTCAGGTTTACTGTATACCTTGCACCTTCCTATTGACGCTGAAACACAGAGTTTGCATCCGAATTTAATACAAAAGGCACAATGCCAACTTAAGTACAAGGGTACTAACACTCTAAATTTCTATGATTTGAACCTCTCCTGTGAGTCCATTTTTAGATTCCGATGCTTCACTTCAGGTTTACTGTATACCTTGGACCCTCTTATTAACGATGAAACACAAAAATTGCATCCCAATTTAATACAAAAGGCACAATACCGACTTACGTACTAGAGGACTGACACACTAACTTTCAATGATTTGAACCTCACCTGTGATTCCAGTTTAGATTCCGATGCTTCACTTCAGGTTTACTGTATACCTTGGACTTTCTACTTGAGGATGAAACACAGAAATTGCATCCGAATTTAATACAAAAGGCACATACTGACTTAAGTACAAGAGGACTGACACTCTCACTTTCTATGATTTGAACATCTCCTGTGAGTCCAGTTTTAGATTCGGATACTTCACTTCATGTTTACTGTATCCCTTGGACCTTCTTATTGACGATGAAACACAGAAATAGCATCCGAATTTAATACAAACGGCACAATACCGGCTTAAGTACAAGAGGAGTTGCAATCTAACTATCTATGATTTGAACCTCACCTGTGAGTCCAGTTTTAGATTCCGATGCTTCACTTCAGGTTTAATGTATCCCTTGGATCTTCTTATTGACGATGGAACACAGAAATTGCATTCGAAATTAATACAAAAGGCATAATGCCGACTTAAGTACAAGAGGACTGACAAGCTCTCTTTCTATGATTTGACCTCTCCTGGGAGTCCAGTTTTAGATTCCGATGCTTCACTTCAGGTTTACTGTATCAATTGGACCTTCTTATTGACGTTGAAACACAGAAATTGCATCCGAATTTAATACAAATGGTAAAATGCCGACTTAAGTACATGAGGACTGACACTATCACTTTCTGTGATTTGAACCTCTACTGTGAGTCCAATTTTAGATTCCGATGCTTCACCTCAGGTTTACTGTATCACTTGGACCTTCTTATTGACGATGAAACACGGAGTTTTCATCCGAATTTAATACAAAAGGCACAATGCCGACATAAGTGCAAGAGGACAGACACTCTGAAATTCTATGATTTGAACCTGTCCTGTGAGTCTAATTTTAGATTCCGATGCTTCACTTCAGGTTTACTGTATCCCTTGGACCTTCTAATTGACGATGAAACACAGAAATTGCCTCCAAATTTAATACAAATATCACAATGTCGACTTAAGTACAAGGGGACTGACACTCTCACTTTCTATGATTTGAACCTCTCCTGTGAGTCCAGTTTTAGATTCCGATGCATCGCTTCAGGTTAACTGTATACCTTGGACCTTCTTATTAACGATGAAACACAAAAACTGCATCCCAATTTAATACAAATAGCACAATGCCGACTTAAGTACAAGAGGACTGACACTCTCACTTTCTATGATTTGAACATCTCCTGTGAGTCCAGTTTTAGATTCCGATACTTCACTTCATGTTTACTGTATCCCTTGGACCTTCTTATTGACGATGAAACACAGAAATTGCATCCGAATCTAATACAAATGGCAGAATGCCGACTTAAGTACAAGAGGACTGACACTCACACTTTCTATGATTTGAACCCCTCCTGTGAATCCAGTTTTAGATTCCGGTGCTTCACTTCAAATTTCCTGTATACCTTGGACCATCTTATTGACTATGAAACACAGAAATTAAATCCGAATTAAATACAAAAGGCACAATGCCGACTATAGTACAAGAGGACAGACACTCTGAAATTCTATGATTTGAACCTGTCCTGTGAGTCTAGTTTTAGATTCCGATGCATCACTGCAGGTTTACTGTTTCCCTTGGACTGCCTTATTGACGATGAAACACAGAAATTGCCTCCGAATTTAATACAAATATCACAATGGCGACTTAAGTACAAGAGGACTGACACTCTCACTGTCTATGAGTTGAACCTCTCCTGTAAGTTCAGTTTTAGTTTCCGATGCATCACTTCAGGTTTACTGTATACCTTGCACCTTCTTATTGACGATGAAACACAGAAATTGCATCGGAATTAAATACAAAAGGCACAATGCCGACTTAAGTAAAAGAGGACTGACACTCTAACTTCCTATGATTTGCACCCCTCCTGTGAGTCCAGTTTTAGAATCCGATGCTTCACTTCAGGTTTACTGTATACCTTGGACCTTCTTATTGACAATGAAACACAGAAATTGCATCCGAATTTAATACAAAAGGCACAATGTCGACTTAAGTAAAAGTGGACTGACTCTCTAACATTCTATGATTTGAACCTCTCCTGTGAGTCCAGTTTTAGATTCCGATGCTTCACTTCAGGTTTACTGTATACGTTGCACCTTCTTATTGACGATGAAACACAGAAATTACATCCGAATTTAACACAAAATGCACAATACCGACTTAAGTAAAAGAGAAGTGACACTCTAACTTTCTATGATTTGAAACTCTCCTGTGAGTCCTGTTTTAGATTCCGATGCTTCACTTCAGGTTTACTGTATCCCTTGACCTTCTTGTTGACGATGAAACACAGAAGTTGCATCCGATTTAATACAAAAGGCACAATGCCGACTTAAGTACAAGAGGACTGACACTCTAACTTTCTATGATTTGAACCTCTCCTGTAATTCCGGTTTTAGATTCCGATGCTTCACTTCAGGTTTACTGTATCCCTTGGACCTTCATATTGACGATGAAACACAGAAATTGCATCCGAATTTAATACAAACGGCACAATGCCGACTTAAGTACAAGAGGGCTGACACTCTAAATTTCTATGATTTGAACCTCTCCTGTGAGTCCAGTTTTAGATTCCGATGCTTTACTTCAGGTTTACTGTATCACTTGGACCTTCTTATTGAAGATGAAACACAGAAATTGCATCCGAATTTAATACTAAAGGCACAATGTCGACTTAAGTACAAGAGGACTGACACTCTCACTTTCTGTGATTTGAACCTCTACTGTGAGTCCAGTTTTAGATTCCGATGCTTCACCTTAGGTTTACTGTATCTCTTGGACCTTCTTATTGACGATGAAACACAGAGTTTTCATCCGAATTTAATACAAAAGCACAATGCCGACTTAAGTACAAGAGGACAGACACTCTGACATACTATGATTTGAACCTGTCCTGTGAGTCTAGTTTTAGATTCCGATGCTTCACTGCAGGTTTACTGTATCCCATTAACCTTCTTATTGACGCTGAAAAACAGAAATTGCATCCGAATTTAATACAAAAGGCACAATCTTGACTTAAGTAAAAATGGACTGACACTCTAACATTCGATGATTTGAACCTCTCCTGTGAGTCCAGTTTTAGATTCCGATGCTTCACTTCAGGTTTACCGTATCCCTTGGACCTTCTTATTGACGATGAAACGCAGAAATTGTATCCGAATTTAATACAAAATGCAGAATACCGACTTAAGTAAAAGAGAAGTGACACTCTAAATTTCTATGATTTGAACCTTTCCTGTGAGTCCAGTTTTAGATTCCGATGCTTCACTTCAGGTTTACTGTATACCTTGGACCTTCTTATTAACGATGAAACACAAAAATTGCATCCCAATTAAATACAAGAGGCACAATGCCGACTTACGTACTAGATTACTGACACACTAACTTTCAATGATTTGAACCTCTCCTGTGGTTCCAGTTTTAGATTCCGATGCTTCACTTCAGGTTTACTGTATACTTTGGACCTTCTACTTGATGATGAAATACAGAAATTGCATCCGAATTTAATACAAAATGCACATGCTGACTTAAGTACAAGAGCACTGACACTCTCACTTTCTATGATTTGAACATCTCCTGTGAGTCCAGTTTTAGATTCCGATGCTTCACTTCAGGTTTAATGTATCCCTGGGACCTTATTATTGACGATGGAACACAGAAATTGCATTCGAATTTAATACTAAAAGCACAATGCCGACTTAAGTACAAGAGGACTGGCACTCTCTCTTTCTATGATTTGACCTCTCCTGGGAGTCCAGTTTTAGATTCCGATGCTTCAATCAGGTTTACTGTATACCTTGCACCTTCTTATTGAGGATGAAACATAGAAATTGCATCGGAATTTAATACAAATGGCACAATGCCGACTTAAGGAAAAGCGGTCTGACACTCTTACTTTCTATGATTTGAAGCTTTCCTGTGAGTCCAGTTTTGGATTCCGATGTTTCACTTCAGGTTTACTGTATACCTTGCACCTTCTTATAGACGATGAAACACAGAAATTAAATCCGAATTAAATACAAAAGGCACAATGCCGACTTAAGTACAACAGGACTGATACACTAACTTTCAATGATTTGAACCTCTTCTGGGATTCCAGTTATAGATTCCGATGCTTCACTTCAGGTTTACTGTATACCTTAGACCTTCTACTTGACGATGAAACACAGAAATTGCATCCGAATTTAATACAAAAGGCACATGCTGACTTAAGTACAAGAGGACTGACACTCTCACTTTCAATGATTTGAACATCTCCTGTGAGTCCAGTTTTAGATTCCGATACTACACTTCATTTTTATTGTATCCCTTTGACCTTCTTATTGACGACGAAACACAGAAATTGCATCCGAATTTAATACAAAAGGCAGAATGCCGACTTTAGTACAAGAGGACTGACACTCTCACTTTCTATGATTTGAACCTCTCCTGTGAATCCAGTTTTAGATTCCGGTGCTTCACTTCAAATTTGCTGTATACATTGGACCTTCTTGTTGACAATGAAACACAGAAATTAAATCCGAAATAATACAAAAGGCACAATGCCGACTTAAGTACAAGAGGACAGACACTCTGAAATTCCATGATTTGAACCTGTCCTGTGAGTCTAGATTTAGATTCCGATGCTTCACTGCAGGTTTACTGTATCCCTTGGACTCTCTTATTGACGATGAAACACAGAAATTGCCTCCGAATTTAATACAAATAACACAATGGCGACTTAAGTACAAGAGGACTGACACTCTCACTGTCTATGATTTCAACCTCTCCTGTGAGTCCAGTTTTAGATTCCGATGCATCACTTCAGGTGTACTGTATACCTTGCACCTTCTTATTGACGATGAAACACAGTAATTGCATCGGAATTAAATACAAAAGGCACAATGCCGACTTAAGTAAAAGAGGACTGACACTCTAACTTTCTATGATTTGAACCCCTCCTGTGAGTCCAGTTTTAGAATCCGATGCTTCACTTCAGGTTTACTGTATACCTTGGACATTCTTATTGACGATGAAACACAGACATTGCATCCGAATTTAATACAAAAGGCACAATGTCGACTTAAGTAAAAGTGGACTGACTCTCTAACATTCTATGATTTGAACCTCTCCTGTGAGTCCAGTTTTAGATTCCAATGCTTCACTTCCTGTTTACTGAATCCCTTGGACCTTCTCATTGACGATGAAACACAGAATTTGCATCCGAATATAATACAAAAGGCACAATGCCGACTTAAGTAAAAGAGGACTGACACTCCACCATTCTACGATTTGAACCTCCCCTGTGAGTCCAGTTTTAGATTCTGATGCTTCACTTCAGGTTAACTGTATCCCTTGGACCTTCTTATTCACGACGAAACACAGAAATTGCATCCGAATTTAGTACAAAAGGCACAATACCGGCTTAAGTACAAGAGGAGTTGCAATCTAACTTTCTATGATTTGAACCTCTCCTGTGATTCCAGTTATAGATTCCGATACTTCACTTCAGGTTTTCTGTATACCTTGCACCTTCTTATTGACGATGAAGCACAGAAATTGCATCGGAATTTAATACAAATGGCACAATACCGAGTTAAGTAAAAGTGGACTGACACTCTAACTTTCTATGATTTGAACCTCTATTCTGAGTCAATTTTTAGATTCCGAAGCTTCACTTCACGTTTACTGTATGCCTTGGACCTTCTTATTGACGATGAAAGACAGAGTTTATATCCAAATTTAATACAAAAGGCACAATGCTGACTTACGTTCAAGAGGACTGACACTTTAACTTTCCATGATTAGAACATCTATTGTGAGTCCAGTTTCAGATTCCGATGCTTCACTTCAGGTTTACTGTATCCCTTGGACCTTCTTATTGACGATGAAACACAGAAATTGCATCCGAATTTAACACAAAGGGCACAATGCCAACTTAAGTACAAGAGGACTGACACTCTAACTTTCTATAATTTGAAACTCTCCTGTGAGTCCTGTTTTAGATTCCGATGATTCACTTCAGGTTTACTGTATACCTTGGACCGTCTTATTGACGATGAAACAGAGAAATTGCATCCGAAATTAATACAAAAGGCACAATACCGACTTATGTACAAGAGGAGTGACACTCTAACTCTCTATGATTTGACCCTCTCTTGTGAGTCCAGTTTTAGATTCTGATGCTTCACTTCAGGTTTACTGTATCCCTTGACCTTCTTGTTGACGATGATACACAGAAGTTGCATCTGAATATAATACAAAAGGCACAATGCCGACTTAAGTACCGGAGGACTGACACTCTAACTTTCTGTGATTTGAACCTCTCCTGTGATTCCGGTTTTAGATTCCGATGCTTCACTTCAGGTTTACTGCATCCCTTGGACCTTCTTATTGACGATGAAACGCAGAAATTGTATCCGAATTTAATACAAAATGCACAATACCGACTTAAGTAAAAGAGAAGTGACACTCTAAATTTCTATGATTTGAACCTCTCCTGTGAGTCCAGTTTTAGATTCCGATGCTTCACTTCAGGTTTACTGTATACCTTGGACCTTCTTATTAACGATGAAACACAAAAATTGCATCCCAATTTAATACAAAAGGCACAATGCCGACTTACGTACTAGAGGAGTGACACACTAACTTTCAATGATTTGAACCTCTCCTGTGATTCCAATTTTAGATTCCGATGCTTCACTTCAGGTTTTCTGTATACCTTGGACCTTCTACTTGACGATGAAATACAGAAATTGCATCCGAATTTAATACAAATGGCACATGCTGACTTAAGTACAAGAGCACTGACACTCTTACTTTCTATGATTTGAACATCTCATGAGAGTCCAGTTTTAGATTCCGATGCTTCACTTCAGGTTTACTGTATACCTTGCACCTTCCTATTGACGATGAAACACAGAGTTTGCATCCGAATTTAATACAAAAGGCACAATGCCAACAAAGGTACAAGAGTACTAACACTCTAACTTTCTATGATTTGAACCTCTCCTGTGAGTCCAGTTTTACATTCCGGTGCTTCACTTCAGGTTTCCTGTATACCTTGGACCTTCTTATTGACGATGAAACACAGAAATTAAATCCGAATTAAATACAAAACGCACAATGCCGACTTAAGTGCAAGAGGACTGACAATATCATTTTCTGTGATTTGAACCTCTACTGTGAGTCCAGTTTTAGATTCCGATGCTTCACCTCAAGTTTACTGTATCTCTTGGACCTTCTTATTGAAGATGAAACACAGAGTTTTCATCCGAATTTAATACAAAAGGCACAATGCCGACTTAAGTCCAAGAGGACGGACACTCTGAAATTCTATGATTTGAACCTGTCCTGTGAGTCTAGTTTTAGATTCCGATGCTTCACTGCAGGTTTACTGTATTCCTTGGACCTTCTTATTGACGATGAGACACAGAAATTGCCTCCGAATTTAATACAAATATCACAATGCCGACTTAAGTACAAGAGGACTGACACTCTAACTTTCTATGATTTGAATCTCTCCTGTGAGTCCTGTTTTAGATTCCGATGATTCACTTAAGGTTTACTGTATACCTTGGACCTTCTTATTGACGATGAAACACAGAAATTGCATTCGAATTTAATACAAAAGGCACAAAACCGACTTAAGTACAAGAGGAGTGACACTCTAACACTCTATGATTTGAACCTCTCTTGTGAGTCCAGTTTTAGTTTCCGATGCTTCACTTCAGGTTTACTGTATCCCTAGACCTTCTTGTTGACGATGAAACACAGAAGTTGCATCCGAATTTAATACAACAGGCACAATGCCGCCTTAAGTACAAGAGGGCTGACACTCTAACTTTCTATGATTTGAACCTCTCGTGTGAGTCCAGTTTTAGATTCCGATGCTTCACTTCAGGTTTACTGCATTCCTTGGACCTTCTTATTGACGATGAAACACAGAAATTGCATCCGAATTTAATACAAAATGCACAACACCGGCTTAAGTACGAGAGGAGTGACACTCTAACTTTCTATGATTAGAATCTCTCCTGTGAGTGTAGTTTTAGATTCCGATGCTTCACTTCAGGTTTACTGTTTCACTTGGACCTTCTTATTGACGATGAAACTCAGAAATTGCATCCGAATTTAATACAAAAGGCACAATGGCGACTTAAGTACAAGAGGACTGACATTCTAATTTTTTATGATTTGAACCTCTCCTGTGAGTCCAATTTTAGATTCCGATGCTTCACTTCCGGTTTACTGTATCCCTTAGACCTTCGTATTGACGATGAAACACAGAAATTGCATCCGAATTTAATACAAAAAGCACAATGCCGACTTAAGTAATAGATGACTGACACTCTACCATTCTCTGATTTGAAGCTCTCCTGTGAGTCCAGTTTTAGATTCCGATGCTATACTTCAGGTTGACTGTATCCCTTGGACCTTCTTATTGACGATGAAACACAGAAATCGCATCCGAATTTAATCCAAAAGGCACAATACCGGCTTAAGTACAAGAGGAGTTGCAATCTAACTTGCGATGATTTGAACCTCACCTGTGAGTCCAGTTTTAGATTCCGATGCTTCACTTCAGGTTTAATGTATCCCTTGCACCTTCTTATTGACGATGGAACACAGAAATTGCATTCGAATTTAATACAAATGGCACAATGCCGACTTAAGTACAAGAGGACTGACACTCTCTCTTTCTATGACTTGACCTCTCCTGGGAGTTCGGTTTTAGATTTTGATGCTTCACATCAGGTTTACTGTATCCCTTGGACCTTCTTATAGACGATGAGACACAGAAATTGCATCCTAATTTAAAACAAATGGTAAAATACCGATTTCAGTATAAGTGGACCGACACTCCCACTTTCTATGATTTCAACCTCTCCTGCGAGTCGAGTTTTAGATTCCGATGCTTCACTTCAGGTTTACTGTATACCTTGCACCTTCTTACTGACGATGAAACACAGAAATTGCATCGGAATTTAATACAAACGACACAATGCTGCCTTAAGTAAAAGTGGACTGACACTCTAACATTCTATGATTTGAACCTCTCCTGTGAGTCCAGTTTTAGATTCCGATGCTTCACTTCAGGTTTACTGTGTACCTTGCACCTTCCTATTGACGATGAAGCACAGAGTTTGCATCCGAATTTAATACAAAAAGCACAATGCCAACAAAGGTACAAGAGTACTAACACTCTAACTTTCTACGATTTGAACCTCTCCTGTGAGTCCATTTTTAGATTCCAATGCTTCACTTCAGGTTTACTGTATACCTTGGACCTTCTTATTAACGATGAAACACAAAAATTGCATCCCAATTTAATACAAAAGGCACAATGCCGACTTACGTACTAGAGGACTGACACACTAACTTTCAATGATTTGGACCTCTCCTGTGATTCCAGTTTTAGATTCCGATGCTTCACTTCAGGTTTACTGTATACCTTGGACCTTCTACTTGACGATGAAATACAGAAATTGCATCCGTATTTAATACAAAGGGCACATGCAGACTTAAGTACAAGAGCACTGACACTCTCACTTTCTATGATTTGAACCTCTCCTGTGAATCCAGTTTTAGATTCCGGTGCTTCACTTCAGGTTTCCTGTATACCTTGGACCTTCTTATTGACGATGAAACACAGAAATTAATTCCGAATTAAATACAAAAGGCACAATGCCGATCTAAGTGAAAGAGGACTGACAATATCACTTTCTGTGATTTGAACCTCTACTGTGAGTCCAGTTTTAGATTCCGATGCTTCACCTCAGGTTTACTGTATCTCTTGGACCTTCTTATTGACGATGAAACACAGAGTTTTCATCCGATTTTAATACAAAAGGCACAATGCCGACTTAAGTACAAGAGGACGGACACTCTGAAATTCTATGATTTGAACCTGTCCTGTGAGTCTAGTTTTAGATTCCGATGCTTCACTGCAGGTTTACTGTATTCCTTGGACCTTCTTATTGACGATGAGACACAGAAATTGCCTCCGCATTTAATACAAATATCACAATGCCGACTTAAGTACAAGAGGACTGACACTCTAACTTTCTATGATTTGAAACTCTCCTGTGAGTCCTGTTTCAGATTCCGATGATTCACTTCAGGTTTAATGTATACCTTGGACCTTCTTATTGACGATGAAACACAGAAATAGCATTCGAATTTAATACAAAAGGCACAATACCGACTTAAGTACAAGATTAGTGACACTCTGACACTCTATGATTTGAACCTCTCCTGTGAGTCCAGTTTTAGATTCCGATGCTTCACTTCAGGTTTACTGTATCCCTTGACCTTCTTGTTGACGATGAAACACAGAAGTTGCATCCAAATTTAATACAAAAGGCACAATGCCGACTTAAGTACAAGAGGGCTGACACTCTAACTTTCTATGATTTGAACCTCTCCTGTGAGTCCAGTTTTAGATTCCGATGCTTCACTTCAGGTTTACTGCATTCCTTGGACCTTCTTATTGACGATGAAACACGGAAATTGCATCCAAATTTAATACAAAATGCACAACACCGGCTTAAGTACGATAGGAGTGCCACTCTAACTTTCTATGATTAGAATCTCTCCTGTGAGTGTAGTTTTAGATTCCGATGCTTCACTTGAGGTTTACTGTTTCACTTGGACCTTCTTATTGACGATGAAACACAGAAATTGCATCCGAATTTAATACAAGAGGCACAATGCCGACTTAAGTACAAGAGGACTGACATTCTAATTTTCTATGATTTGAACCTCTCCTGTGAGTCCAATTTTAGATTCCGATGCTTCCCTTCCGGTTTACTGTATCCCTTAGACCTTCGTATTGACGATGAAACACAGAAATTGCATCCGAATTTAATACAAAATGCACAATGCCGACTTAAGTAATAGGGGACTGACACTCTACCATTCTCTGATTTGAAGCTCTCCTGTGAGTCCAGTTTTAGATTCCGATGCTACACTTCAGGTTGACTGTATCCCTTGGACCTTCTTATTGACGATGAAACACAGAAATTGCATCCGAATTTAATCCAAAAGGCACAATACCGGCTTAAGTACAAGAGGAGTTGCAATCTAACTTTCGATGATTTGAACCTCACCTGTGAGTCCAGTTTTAGATTTCGATGCTTCACTTCAGGTTTAATGTATCCCTTGGACCTTATTATTGACGATGGAACACAGAAATTGCATTCGAATTTTATACAAATGGCACAATGCCGACTTAAGTACAAGAGGACTGACACTCTCTCTTTCTATGACTTGACCTCTCCTGGGAGTTCAGTTTTAGATTTTGATGCTTCACTTCAGGTTTACTGTATACCTTGCACCTTCTTGTTGACGATGAAACACAGAAATTGCTTCGGAATTTAATACAAACGGCACAATGCCGACTTAAGTAAAAGTGGACTGACACTCTAACTTTCTATGTTTTGAACCTCTCCTGTGAGTCCAGTTTTAGATTCCGATGCTTCACTTCAGGTTTACTGTATACCTTGCACCTTCCAATTGACGATGAAACACAGAGTTTGCATCCGAATTTAATACAAAAAGCACAATGGCAACAAAGGTAGGAGAGTACTAACACTCTAACTTTCTATGATTTGAACCTCTCCTGTGAGTCCATTTTTAGATTCCGATGCCTCACTTCAGGATTACTGTATACCTTGGACCTTCTACTTGACGATGAAATACAGAAATTGCATCAGAATTTAATACAAAAGGCACATGCTGACTTAAGTACAAGAGCACTGACACTCTCACTTTCTATGATTTGAACATCTCCTGTGAGTCCAGTTTTAGATTCCGATATTTCACTTCATGTTTACTGTATCCCTTGGACCTTCTTATTGACGATGAAACACAGAAATTGCATCCGAATTTAATACAAAAGGCACAATGCCGACTTAAGTAAAAGAGGACTGACACTCTCACTCTCTATGATTTGAACCTCTCCTGTGAATCCAGTTTTAGATTCCGATGCTTCACCTCAGGTTTACTGTATCTCTTGGACCTTCTTATTGACGATGAAACACAGAAATTGCATCCGAATTTAATACAAAAGGCACAATGCCGACTTAAGTACAAGAGGACTGACAATATCAATTTGTGTGATTTGAACCTCTACTGTGAGTCCAGTTTTAGATTCCGATGCTTCACCTCAGGTTTACTGTATCTCTTGGACCTTCTTATTGACGATGAAACACAGAGTTTTCATCCGAATTTAATACAAAAGGCACAATGCCGACTTAAGTACAAGAGGACTGACACTCTAACTTTCTATGATTTGAACCTCTCCTGTGATTCCGGTTTTACATTCCGATGCTTCACTTCAGGTTTACTGTATCCCTTGGACCTTCATATTGACGATGAAACACAGAAATTGCATCCGAATTTAATACAAACGGCACAATGCCGACTTAAGTACAAGAGGGCTGACACTCTAAATTTCGATGATTTGAACATCTCCTGTGAGTCCAGTTTTAGATTCCGATGCTTCACTTCAGGTTAACTGCATTCCTTGGACCTTCTTATTGACGATGAAACACAGAAATTGCATCCGAATTTAATACAAAATGCACAACACCGGCTTAAGTACGAGAGGAGTGACACTCTAATTTTTATGATTAGAATTTCTCCTGTGAGTGTAGTTTTAGATTCAGATGCTTCACTTCAGATTTACTGTATCACTTGGACCTTCTTAATGACGATGAAACACAGAAATTGCATCCGAATTTAATACAAAAGGCACAATGCCGACTTAAGTACAAGAGGACTGACATTCTAATTTTCTATGATTTGAACCTCACCTGTGAGTCCAGTTTTAGATTCCGATGCTTCACTTCCGGTTTACTGTATCCCTTAGACCTTCGTATTGACGATGACACACAGAAATTGCATCCGAATTTAATACAAAAGGCCCAATGCCGACTTAAGTGAAAGAGGACTGACAATATCACTTTCTGTGATTTGAACCCCTACTGTGAGTCCAGTTTTAGATTCCGATGCTTCACCTCAGGTTTACTGTATCTCTTGGACCTTCTTATTGACGATGAAACACAGAGTTTTCATCCGAATTTAATACAAAAGGCACAATGCCGACTTAAGTACAAGAGGACGGACACTCTGAAATTCTATGATTTGAACCTGTCCTGTGAGTCTAGTTTTAGATTCCGATGCTTCACTGCAGGTTTACTGTATTCCTTGGACCTTCTTATTGACGATGAGACACAGAAATTGCCTCCGCATTTAATACAAATATCACAATGCCGACTTAAGTACAAGAGGACTGACACTCTAACTTTCTATGATTTGAAACTCTCCTGTGAGTCCTGTTTCAGATTCCGATGATTCACTTCAGGTTTAGTGTATACCTTGGACCTTCTTATTGACGATGAAACACAGAAATAGCATTCGAATTTAATACAAAAGGCACAATACCGACTTAAGTACAAGATTAGTGACACTCTGACACTCTATGATTTGAACCTCTTCTGTGAGTCCAGTTTTAGATTCCGATGCTTCACTTCAGGTTTACTGTATCCCTTGACCTTCTTGTTGACGATGAAACACAGAAGTTGCATCCAAATTTAATACAAAAGGCACAATGCCGACTTAAGTACAAGAGGGCTGACACTCTAACTCTCTATGATTTGAACCTCTCCTGTGAGTCCAGTTTTAGATTCCGATGCTTCACTTCAGGTTTACTGCATTCCTTGGACCTTCTTATTGACGATGAAACACAGAAATTGCATCCAAATTTAATACAAAATGCACAACACCGGCTTAAGTACGATAGGAGTGCCACTCTAACTTTCTATGATTAGAATCTCTCCTGTGAGTGTAGTTTTAGATTCCGATGCTTCACTTGAGGTTTACTGTTTCACTTGGACCTTCTTATTGACGATGAAACACAGAAATTGCATCCGAATTTAATACAAAAGGCACAATGCCGACTTAAGTACAAGAGGACTGACATTCTAATTTTCTATGATTTGAACCTCTCCTGTGAGTCCAATTTTAGATTCCGATGCTTCCCTTCCGGTTTACTGTATCCCTTAGACCTTCGTATTGACGATGAAACACAGAAATTGCATCCGAATTTAATACAAAATGCACAATGCCGACTTAAGTAATAGGGGACTGACACTCTACCATTCTCTGATTTGAAGCTCTCCTGTGAGTCCAGTTTTAGATTCCGATGCTACACTTCAGGTTGACTGTATCCCTTGGACGTTCTTATTGACGATGAAACACAGAAATTGCATCCGAATTTAATCCAAAAGGCACAATACCGGCTTAAGTACAAGACGAGTTGCAATCTAACTTTCGATGATTTGAACCTCACCTGTGTGTCCCGTTTTAGATTCCGATGCTTCACTTCAGGTTTAATGTATCCCTTGGACCTTATTATTGTCGATGGAACACAGAAATTGCATTCGAATTTTATACAAATGGCACAATGCCGACTTAAGTACAAGAGGACTGACACTCTCTCTTTCTATGACTTGACCTCTCCTGGGAGTTCAGTTTTAGATTTTGATGCTTCACTTCAGGTTTACTGTATACCTTGCACCTTCTTGTTGACGATGAAACACAGAAATTGCTTCGGAATTTAATACAAACGGCACAATGCCGACATAAGTAAAAGTGGACCGACACTCTAACTTTCTATGTTTTGAACCTCTCCTGTGAGTCCAGTTTTAGATTCCGATGCATCACTTCAGGTTTACTGGATACCTTGCACCTTCCAATTGACGATGAAACACAGAGTTTGCATCCGAATTTAATACAAAAAGCACAATGGCAACAAAGGTAGAAGAGTACTAACACTCTAACTTTCTATGATTTGAACCTCTCCTGTGAGTCCATTTTTAGATTCCGATGCTTCACTTCAGGATTACTGTATACCTTGGACCTTCTACTTGACGATGAAATACAGAAATTGCATCAGAATTTAATACAAAAGGCACATGCTGACTTAAGTACAAGAGCACTGACACTCTCACTTTCTATGATTTGAACATCTCCTGTGAGTCCAGTTTTAGATTCCGATATTTCACTTCATGTTTACTGTATCCCTTGGACCTTGTTATTGATGATGAAACACAGAAAATGCATCCGAATTTAATACAAAAGGCACAATGCCGACTTAAGTAAAAGAGGACTGACACTCTCACTCTCTATGATTTGAACCTCTCCTGTGAATCCAGTTTTAGATTCGGATGCTTCACCTCAGGTTTACTGTATCTCTTGGACCTTCTTATTGACGATGAAACACAGAAATTGCATCCGAATTTAATACAAAAGGCACAATGCCGTCTTAAGTACAAGAGGACTGACAATATCAATTTCTGTGATTTGAACCTCTACTGTGAGTCCAGTTTTAGATTCCGATGCTTCACCTCAGGTTTACTGTATCTCTTGGACCTTCTTATTGACGATGAAACACAGAGTTTTCATCCGAATTTAATACAAAAGGCACAATGCCGACTTAAGTACAAGAGGACTGACACTCTCACTTTCTGTGATTTGAACCTCTACTGTGAGTCCAGTTTTAGATTCCGATGCTTCACCTCAGGTTTACTGTATCTCTTGGACCTTCTTATTGACGATGAAACACAGAGTTTGCATCCGAATTTAATACAAAAGGCACAATGCCGACTTAAGTACAAGAGGGCTGACACTCTAACTTTCTATGATTTGAACCTCTCCTGTGAGTCCAGTTTTAGATTCCGATGCTTCACTTCAGGTTTACTGCATTCCTTGGACCTTCTTATTGACGATGAAACACAGAAATTGCATCCGAATTTAATACAAAATGCACAACACCGGCTTAAGTACGAGAGGAGTGACTTTCTAATTTTTATGATTAGAATTTCTCCTGTGAGTGTAGTTTTAGATTCAGATGCTTCACTTCAGATTTACTGTATCACTTGGACCTTCTTATTGACGATGAAACACAGAAATTGCATCCGAATTTAATACAAAAGGCACAATGTCGACTTAAGTAATAGAGGACTGACACTCTACGATTCTCTGATTTGAACCTCTCCTGTGAATCCAGTTTTAGATTCCGGTGCTTCACTTCAGGTTTCCTGTATACCTTTTACCTTCTTATTGACGATGAAACACAGAAATTAAATCCGAATTAAATACAAAAGGCACAATGCCGACTTAAGTGCAAGAGGACTGACAATATCACTTTCTGTGATTTGAACCTCTACTGTATACCATGAACCATGGACCTTGCCGTTGGTGGGGAGGCTTGCGTGCCTCAGCGATACAGATAGCCGTACCGTAGGTGCAACCACAACGGAGGGGTATCTGTTGAGAGGCCAGACAAACGTGTGGTTCCTGAAGAGGGGCAGCAGCCTTTTCAGTAGTTGCAAGGGCAACAGTCTGGATGATTGACTGATCTGGCCTTGTAACAATAACCAAAACGGCCTTGCTGTGCTGGTACTGCGAACGGCTGAAAGCAAGGGGAAACTACAGCCGTAATTTTTCCCGAGGGCATGCAGCTTTACTGTATGATGACATGATGATGGCGTCCTCTTGGGTAAAATATTCCGGAGGTAAAATAGTCCCCCATTCGGATCTCCGGGCGGGGACTACTCAAGAGGATGTCGTTATCAGGAGAAAGAAAACTGGCGTTCTACGGATCGGAGCGTGGAATGTCAGATCCCTTAATCGGGCAGGTAGGTTAGAAAATTTAAAAAGGGAAATGGATAGGATGAAGTTAGATATAGTGGGAATTAGTGAAGTTCGGTGGCAGGAGGAACAAGTCTTCTGGTCAGGTGACTACAGGGTTATAAACACAAAATCAAATAGGGGTAATGCAGGAGTAGGTTTAATAATGAATAGGAAAATAGGAATGCGGGTAAGCTACTACAAACAGCATAGTGAACGCATTATTGTGGCCAAGATAGATACGAAGCCCACACCTACTACAGTAGTACAAGTTTATATGCCAACTAGCTCTGCAGATGACGAAGAAATTGAAGAAATGTATGATGAAATAAAAGAAATTATTCAGATTGTGAAGGGAGACGAAAATTTAATAGTCATGGGTGACTGGAATTCGAGTGTAGGAAAAGGGAGAGAAGGAAACATAGTAGGTGAATATGGATTGGGGGACAGAAATGAAAGAGGAAGCCGCCTGGTAGAATGTTGCACAGAGCACAACATAATCATAACTAACACTTGGTTTAAGAATCATGAAAGAAGGTTGTATACATGGAAGAACCCTGGAGATACTAAAAGGTATCAGATAGATTATATAATGGTAAGACAGAGATTTAGGAACCAGGTTTTAAATTGTAAGACATTTCCAGGGGCAGATGTGGACTCTGACCACAATCTATTGGTTATGACCTGTAGATTAAAACTGAAGAAACTGCAAAAAGGTGGGAATTTAAGGAGATGGGACCTGGATAAACTAAAAGAACCAGAGGTTGTACAGAGATTCAGGGAGAGCATAAGGGAGCAATTGACAGGAATGGGGGAAATAAATACAGTAGAAGAAGAATGGGTAGCTTTGAGGGATGAAGTAGTGAAGGCAGCAGAGGATCAAGTAGGTAAAAAGACGAGGGCTAGTAGAAATCCTTGGGTAACAGAAGAAATATTGAATTTAATTGATGAAAGGAGAAAATATAAAAATGCAGTAGGTGAAACAGGCAAAAAGGAATACAAACGTCTCAAAAATGAGATCGACAGGAAGTGCAAAATGGCTAAGCAGGGATGGCTAGAGGACAAATGTAAGGATGTCGAGGCTTGTCTCACTAGGGGTAAGATAGATACTGCCTACAGGAAAATTAAAGAGACCTTTGGAGATAAGAGAACGACTTGTATGAATATCAAGAGCTCGGATGGAAACCCAGTTCTAAGCAAAGAAGGGAAAGCAGAAAGGTGGAAGGAGTATATAGAGGGTCTATATAAGGGCGATGTACTTGAGGACAATATTATGGAAATGGGAGAGGATGTAGATGAAGATGAAATGGGAGATACGATACTGCGTGAAGAGTTTGACAGAGCACTGAAAGACCTGAGTCGAAACAAGACCCCCGGAGTAGACAATATTCCATTGGAACTACTGACGGCCGTGGGAGAGCCACTCCTGACAAAACTCTTCCAGCTGGTGAGCAAGATGTATGAAACAGGCGAAATACCCTCAGACTTCAAGAAGAATATAATAATTCCAATCCCAAAGAAAGCAGGTGTTGACAGATGTGAAAATTACCGAACTATCAGCTTAATAAGTCACAGCTGCAAAATACTAACACGAATTCTTTACAGACGAATGGAAAAACTAGTAGAAGCCAACCTCGGGGAAGATCAGTTTGGATTCCGTAGAAACACTGGAACACGTGAGGCAATACTGACCTTACGACTTATCTTAGAAGAAAGATTAAGGAAAGGCAAACCTACGTTTCTAGCATTTGTAGACTTAGAGAAAGCTTTTGACAATGTTGACTGGAATACTCTCTTTCAAATTCTAAAGGTGGCAGGGGTAAAATACAGGGAGCGAAAGGCTATTTACAATTTGTACAGAAACCAGATGGCAGTTATAGGAGTCGAGGGACATGAAAGGGAAGCAGTGGTTGGGAAGGGAGTAAGACAGGGTTGTAGCCTCTCCCCGATGTTGTTCAATCTGTATATTGAGCAAGCAGTAAAGGAAACAAAAGAAAAACTCGGAGTAGGTATTAAAATTCATGGAGAAGAAATAAAAACTTTGAGGTTCGTCGATGACATTGTAATTCTGTCAGAGGCAGCAAAGGACTTGGAAGAGCAGTTGAATGGAATGGACAGTGTCTTGAAAGGAGGATATAAGATGAACGTCAACAAAAGCAAAACAAGGATAATGGAATGTAGTCTAATTAAGTCGGGTGATGCTGAGGGAATTAGATTAGGAAATGAGGCACTTAAAGTAGTTAAGGAGTTTTGCTATTTGGGGAGCAAAATAACTGATGATGGTCGAAGTAGAGAGGATATAAAATGTAGGCTGGCAATGGCAAGGAAAGCGTTCCTGAAGAAGAGAAATTTGTTAACATCCAGTATTGATTTAAGTGTCAGGATGTCATTTCTGAAAGTATTCGTATGGAGTGTAGCCATGTATGGAAGTGAAACATGGACGATAAATAGTTTGGACAAGAAGAGAATAGAAGCTTTCGAAATGTGGTGCTATAGAAGAATGCTGAAGATTAGATGGGTAGATCACATAACTAATGAGGAAGTATTGAATAGGATTGGGGAGAAGAGAAGTTTGTGGCACAACTTGACCAGAGGAAGGGATCGGTTGGTAGGACATGTTCTGAGGCATCAAGGGATCACAAATTTAAAATTGGAGGGCAGCGTTGAGGGTAAAAATCGTAGAGGGAGACCAAGAGATGAATACACTAAGCAGATTCAGAAGGATGTAGGATGCAGTAGGTACTGGGAGATGAAAAAGCTTGCACAGGATAGAGTAGCATGGAGAGCTGCATCAAACCAGTCTCAGGACTGAAGACCACAACAACAACAACAACTGTGAGTCCAGTTTTAGATTCCGATGCTTCACCTCAGGTTTACTGTATCTCTTGGACCTTCTTATTGACGATGAAACACAGAGTTTTCATCCGAATTTAATACAAAAGGCACAATGCCGACTTAAGTACAAGAGGACGGACACTCTGAAATTCTACGATTTGAACCTGTCCTGTGAGTCTAGTTTTAGATTCCGATGCTTCACTGCAGGTTTACTGTATTCCTTGGACCTTCTTATTGACGATGAAACACAGAAATTGCCTCCGAATTTAATACAAATATCACAATGCCGACTTAAGTACAAGATGACTGACACTCTAACTTTCTATGATTTGAAACTCTCCTGTGAGTCCTGCTTTAGATTCCGGTACTTCACTTCAGGTTTCCTGTATACCTTGGACCTTCTTATTGACGATGAAACACTGAAATTGCATCCGAATTTAATACAAAAGGCACAATGCCGACTTAAGTAAAAGAGGACTGACACTCTCACTTTCTATGATTTGAACCTCTCCTGTGAGTCCAGTTTTAGATTCCGATGCTTTACTTCAGGTATTCTGTATACCTTCCACATTCGTATTGACGATGAAACACAGAAGTTGCATCCGAATTTAATACAAAAGGCACAATGCCGACTTAAGTACAAGAGGGCTGACACTCTAACTTTCTATGATTTGAACCTCTCCTGTGAGTCCAGTTTTAGATTCCGATGCTTCACTTCAGGTTTACTGCATTCCTTGGACCTTCTTATTGACGATGAAACACAGAAATTGCATCCGAATTTAATACAAAATCCACAACACCGGCTTAAGTACGAGAGGAGTGACACTCTAATTTTCCATGATTAGAATTTCTCCTGTGAGTGTAGTTTTAGATTCCGATGCTACATTACAGGTTGACTGTATCCCTTGGACCTCCGATACTGTATCACTTGGACCTTCTTATTGACGATGAAACACAGAAATTGCATCCGAATTAAATACAAAAGGCACAATGCCGACTTAAGTACAAGAGGACTGACATTCTAATTTTCTATGATTTGAACCTCTCCTGTGAGTCCAGTTTTAGATTCCGATGCTTTACTTCCAGTTTACTGTATCCCATAGACCTTCGTATTGACGATGAAACACAGAAATTGCATCCGAATTTAATACAAAAGGCACAATGCCGACTTACGTAATAGAGGACTGACACTCTACTATTCTCTGATCTGAAGCTCTCCTGTGAGTCCAGTTTTAGATTCCGATGCTACATTACAGGTTGACTGTATCCCTTGGACCTTCTTATTGATGATGGAACACAGAAATTGCATCCGAATTAAATACAAAAGGCACAATAACGGCTTAAGTACAAGAGGAGTTGCAATCTAACTTTCGATGATTTGAACCTCACCTGTGAGTCCAGTTTTAGATTCCGATGCTTCACTTCAGGTTTAATGTATCCCTTGGACCTTCTTATTGACGATGGAACACAGAAATTGCATTCGAATTTAATACAAATGGCACAATGCCGACTTAAGTACAAGAGGACTGACACTCTCACTTTCTATGATTTGACCTCTCCTGGGAGTTCAGTTTTAGATTCTGATGCTTCACTTCAGGTTTACTGTATCCCTTGGACCTTCTTATTGACGATGAGACACAGAAATTGCATCCGAATTTAATACAAATGGTAAAATGCCGATTTAAGTAAAAGTCGACTAACACTCTCACTTTCTATGATTTCAACCTCTCCTGTGAGTCCAGTTTTAGATTCCGATGCTTCACTTCAGGTTTACTGTATACCTTGCACCTTCTTATTGACGATGAAACACAGAAATTGCATCGGAATTTAATACAAACGGCACAATGCCGACTTAAGTAAAAGTGGACTGACACTCTAACTTTCTATGATTTGAACCTCTCCTGTGAGTCCATTTTTATATTGCGATGCTTCACTTCAAGGTTTACTGTATACCTTGGACCTTCTTATTAACGATGAAACACAAAAATTGCATCCCAATTTAATACAAAAGGCACAATGCCGACATACGTAGTAGAGGACTGACACACTAACTTTCAATGATTTGAACCTCTCCTGTGATTCCAGTTTTAGATTCCGATGCTTCACTTCAGGTTTACTGTATACCTTGGACCTTCTACTTGACGATGAAACACAGAAATTGCATCCGAATGTAATACAAAAGGCACATGCTGACCTAAGTACAAGAGGACTGACACTCTCACATTCTATGATTTGAATATCTCCTGTGAGTCCAGTTTCAGATTCCAATGCTTCACTTCAGGTTTACTGTATCCCTTGCACCTTCTTATTGACGATGAAACACAGAAATTGCATCCGAATTTAACACAAAAGGCACAATGCCAACTTAAGTACAAGAGGACTGACACTCTAACTTTGTATGATTTGAATCTCTCCTGTGAGTCCTGTTTTAGACTCCGATCATTCACTTCAGGTTTACTGTATACCTTGGACCTTCTTATTGACGATGAAAGACAGAAACTGCATCCGAAATTAATACAAAAGGCACAATACCGACTTATGTACAAGAGGAGTGACACTCTAACTCTCTATGATTTGAACCTCTCCTTTGAGTCCAGTTTTAGATTCCGATGCTTCACTTCAGGTTTACTGTATCCCTTGACCTTCTTGTTGACGATGAAACACAGAAGTTGCATCCGAATTGAATACAAAATGCACAATGCCAACTGAAGTACAACAGGACTGACACTCTAACTTTCTATGTTTTGAACCTCTCCTGTGATTTCGGTTTTAGATTCCGATGCTTCACTTCAGGTTTACTGTATCCCTTGGACCTTCATATTGACGATGAAACACAGAAATTGCATCCGAATTTAATATAAAAGGCACAATGCCGACTTAAGTAAAAGAGGAGTGACACTCTACCATTCTATGATTTCAAGCTCTGCTGTGAACCCAGTTTCAGATTCCGATGCTTCACTTCAGGTTGACTGTATCCCTTGGACCTTCTTATTGACGATGAAACACAGAAATTGCATCCGAATTCAATACAAAAGGCACAATACCGGCTTAAGCAGAAGAGGAGTTGCAATCTAACTTTCGATGATTTGAACCTCACCTGTGAGTCCAGTTTTAGATTCCGATGCTTCACTTCAGGCTTAATGTATCCCTTGGACCTTCTTATTGACGATGGAACACAGAAATTGCATTCGAACTTAATACAAAAGGCACAATGGCGACTTAAGTACAAGAGGACTGACACTCTCTCTTTCTTGATTTGACCTCTCCTGGGAGTTCAGTTTTAGATTCCGATGCTTCACTTCAGGTTTACTGTATCCCTTGCACCTTCTTATTGACGATGAGACACAGAAATTGCATCCGAATATAATACAAATGGTAAAATGCCGACTTAAGTAAAAGTGGACTGACACTCTCACTTTCTATGATTTGAACCTCTCCTGTGAGTCCAGTTTTAGATTCCGATGCTTCACTTCAGGTTTACTGTATACCTTGCACCTTCCTATTGACGATGAAACACAGAGTTTGCATCCGAATTTAATACAAAAGGCACAATGCCAACAAAGGTACAAGAGTACTAACACTCTAACTTTCTATGATTTGAACCTCTCCTGTGAGTCCATTTTTAGATTCCGATGCTTCACTTCAGGTTTACTGTATCCCTTGCACCTTCTTATTGACGATGAAACACAGAAATTGCATCCGAATTTAATGCAAAAGGCACAATGCCGACTAAAGGACAAGAGGACTGACACTCTAACTTTCTATGATTTGAACCTCTACTGTGAGTGAAGTTTTAGATACCGGTGCTTCACTTCAGGTGTACTGCATCCCTTGGACCTTCCTATTGATAATGAAACCCAGGAAATTGCATCCGAATTTAATATTAATAGCACAATGCTGACTTAAGTACAAGAGGACTGACACTCTCACTTTCTATGATTCGAATCTGTCCTGTGAGTCCAGTTTTACATTCCGATGCTTCACTAATACCTTGCACCTTCGTATTGACGATGAAACACAGAAATTGCATCCGTATTTAATACAAATGTAACACAATGCCGACTTAAGTACAAGAGGACTGACACTCTCACTTTCTATGATTGGTACATCTGATGTGAGTCTAGTTTTAGATTCTGATGCTTCACTTCAGGTTTACTGTATCCCTTGGACCATCTTATTGACGATGAAACACAGAAATTGCATCCGAATTTAATACAAAAGGCACAATGCCGACTTAAGTGAAAGAGGACTGACACTCTAACATTCTATGATTTGAACCTCTCCTGTGAGACCAGTTTTAGGTTCCGTTGCTTCACTTCAGGTTTACTGTATCCCTTGACCTTCTTAATTGACGATGAAACACAGAAATTGCATCGGAATTTAATACAAAATTCACAATGCCGACTTAAGTAAAAGAGGACTGACACTCTCACTTTCTACGATATCAACCTCTCCTGTGAGACCAGTTTTAGGTTCCGTTGCTTCACTTCAGGTTTACTGTATCCCTTGGACCTTCTTATTGACGATGAAACACAGAAATTGCATCCGAATTTAATACAAATGGCACAATGCCGACTTAAGTACAACAGGACTGACACTCTCACTTTCTATGATTTACCTCTCCTGGGAGTCCGGTTTTGGTTTCCGATGCTTCACTTCAGGTTTACTGTATCCCTTGGACCTTCTTATTGACGATGAAACACAGAAATTGCATCCGAATTTAATACAAATGGCTCAATGCCGACTTAAGTACAAGACGACTGATACTGTTACTTTCTATGATTTGAACCTCTCCTGTGAGACCAGTTGTAGATTCCGATGCTTCACTTCAGGTTTACTGTATCATTTGGACCTTCTTATTGACGATGAAACACAGAAATTGCATCCGAATTTAATACAAAAGGCACAATGCCGTCTTAAGTAAAAGAGGACTGACACTCTCACTTTCTATGATTTGAACCTCTACTGTGAGTCCAGTTAAATTCCGATGCTTCACCTCAGGTTTACTGTATCCCTTGGACCTTCTTATTGACGATAAAACACAGAAATTGCATCGGAATTTAATACAAAATTCACAATGCCGACTTAAGTGCAAGACGACTGATACTCTTACTTTCTATGATTTGAACCTCTCCTGTGAGACCAGTTGTAGATTGCGATGCTTCACTTCAGGTTTACTGTATCATTTGGACCTTCTTATGTACGATGAAACACAGAAATTGCATCGGAATTTAATACAAAAGGCAAAATGCCGACTTAAGTAAAAGAGGACTGACTCTCAAACTTTCTATGATTTTAACCGCTCCTGTGAGACCAGTTTTAGATTCCGATGCTTCACTTCAGGTTTCCTGTATCATTTGGACCTTCTTATTGACGATGAAACACAGAAATTGCATCCGAATTTTATACAAAAGGCACAATGCCGGAGTGACACTCTAACTTTCTATGATTTGAACCTCTCCTGTGAGTCCAGTTTTAGATTCCTATGCTTCACTTCAGGTTTACAGTATCCCTTGGGCATTCTTATTGACGATGAAACACAGAAATTGCATCCGAATTTAATATAAATGGCACAAAGCCGACTTAAGTATAAGAGGACTGACACTCTCACTATCTATGATTTGAACCTCTCCTGTGAGTCGAGTTTTTGATTCCGATGCTTCACTTCAGGTTTACTGTATACCTTGCACCTTCTTATTGACGATGAAACACAGAAATTGCATCGGAATTTAATACAAATTGCACAATGCCGACTTAAGTAAAAGAAGACTGACACTCTAACTTTCTATGATTTGAACCTCTCCTGTGAGTGAAGTTTTAGATTCCGATGCCTCACTTCAGGTTTACTGTATCCCTAGGACCTTCTTATTGACGATGAAACAGAGAAATTGCATCCGAATTTAATACAAAAGGCACAAGGCCGACTTAAGTAAAAGAGGTCTGACACTCTAACATTCTATGACTTGAACCTCTCCTGTGAGACCGGTTTTAGGTTCCGATGCTTCACTTAAGGTTTACTGTATCCCTTGGACCTACTTTTTGACGATGAAACACAGAAATTGCATCCAAATTTAATACAAAAGGCAGAATACCGACTTAAGTACGAGAGGAGTGACACTCTAACTTTCTATGATTAGAATCTCTCCTGTGAGTGCAGTTTTAGATTCCGAAGCTTCACTTCAGGTTTACTGTATCACTTGGACCTTCTTATTGACGATGAAACACGGAAATTGCATCCGAATTTAATGCAAAAGGCACAATGCCGATTAAAGGACAAGAGGACTGACACTCTAACGTTCTATGATTTGAACCTCTACTGTGAGTGAAATTTTAGATACCGGTGCTTCACTTCAGGTGTACTTCATCCCTTGGACCTTCCTATTGACAATGAATAACAGAAATTGCACCCGAATTTTATATTAATAGCACAATGCGGACTTAAGTACAAGAGGACTGACACTCTCACTTTCTATGATTTGAATCTGTCCTGTGAGTCCTGTTTTACATTCCGATGCTTCACTAATACCTTGCACCTTCTTATTGACGATGAAACACAGAAATTGCATCGGAATGTAATACAAAATTCACAATGCCGACTTAAGTAAAAGAGGACTGACACACTCACTTTCTACGATTTTAACCTCTCCTGTGAGACCAGTTTTAGGTTCCGTTGCTTCACTTCAGGTTTGCTGTATCCCTTGGACCTTCTTATTGACGATGAAACACAGAAATTGCATCCGAATTTAATACAAATGGCACAATGCCGACTTAAGTACAAGAGGACTGACACTCTCACTTTCTATGATTTACCTCTCCTGGAAGTCCGGTTTTGGTTTCCGATGCTTCACTTCAGGTTTACTGTATCCCTTGGACCTTCTTATTGACGATGAAACACAGAAATTGCATCCGAATTTAGTACAAATGGCTCAATGCCGACTTAAGTACAAGACGACTGATACTGTTACTTGCTATGATTTGAACCTCTCCTGTGAGACCAGTTGTAGATTCCGATGCTTCACTTCAGGTTTACTGTATCATTTGGACCTTCTTATTGACGATGAAACACAGAAATTGCATCCGAATTTAATACAAAAGGCACAATGCCGACTTAAGTACAAGAGGACTGACACTCTCACTTTCTATGATTTGAACCTCTCCTGTGAGTGAAGTTTTAGATTCCGATGCTTCACTTCAGGTTTACTGTATCCCTAGGACCTTCTTATTGACGATGAAACAGAGAAATTGCATCCGAATTTAATACAAAAGGCACAAGGCCGACTTAAGCAAAAGAGGTCTGACACTCTAACATTCTATGACTTGAACCTCTTCTGTGAGACCGGTTTTTAGGTTCCGATGCTTCACTTAAGGTTTACTGTATCCCTTGGACCTTCTTATTGACGACGAAACACAGAAATTGCATCCGAATTTAATACAAATGGCACAATGCCGACTTAAGTACAAGAGGTCTGACACTCTCACTTTCTATTATTTGAACCTCTCCTGTGAGTCCAGTTTCAGATTCCGATGCTTCACTTAAGGTTTACTGTATACCTTGCACCTTCTTATTGACGATGAAACACAGAAATTGCATCGGAATTTAATACAAAAGGCCCAATGCCGACTTAAGTAAAAGAGGACTGACACTCTAACTTACTATGATTTGAACCCCTCCTTTGAGTCCAATTTTAGAATCCGATGCTTCACTTCAGGTTTACTGTATACCGTGGACCTTCTTATTGACGATGAAACACAGAAATTGCATCGGAATTTAATACAAAAGGCACAATGCCGACTTAAGTAAAACAGGACTGACGCTCTAACTTTCTATGTTTTGAACACCTTCTGTGATTCCAGTTTTAGATTCCGATGCTTCACCTCAGGTTTACTGTATCCCTTGAACCTTCTTATTGACGATAAAACACAGAAATTGCATCCAAATTTAATACAAAAGGCACAATGCCGACTTAAGTACAAGAGGACAGACACTCTCGCTTTCTATGATTTGAACCTATCCTGTGATCCAGTTTTACATTCCGATGCTTCACTTCAGGTTTACTGTATACCTTGCACCTTCTTAATGACGATGAAACACAGAAATTGCATCGGAATTTAATACAAAAGGCAAAATGCCGACTTAAGTAAAAGAGGGCTGACTCTCAAACTTTCTATGATTTTAACCGCTCCTGTGAGACCAGTTTTAGATTCCGATGCTTCACTTCAGGTTTCCTGTATCATTTGGACCTTCTTATTGACGATGAAACACAGAAATTGCATCCGAATTTTATACAAAAGGCACAATGCCGTCATAAGTACAAGAGGAGTGACACTCTAACTTTCTATGATTTGAACCTCTCCTGTGAGTCCAGTTTTAGATTCCGATGCTTCACTTCAGGTTTACAGTATCCCTTGGGCCTTCTTATTGACGATGAAACACAGAAATTGCATCCGAATTTAATATAAATGGCACAAAGCCGACTTAAGTATAAGAGGACTGACACTCTCACTTTCTATGATTTGAACGTCTCCTGTGAGTCGAGTTTTTGATTCCGATGCTTCACTTTAGGTTTACTGTATACCTTGCACCTTCTTATTGACGATGAAACACAGAAATTGCATCGGAATTTAATACAAATTGCACAATGCCGACTTAAGTAAAAGAGGACTGACACTCTAACTTTCTATGATTTGAACCTCTCCTGTGAGTGAAGTTTTAGATTCCGATGCTTCACTTCAGGTTTACTGTATCCCTAGGACCTTCTTATTGACGATGAAACAGAGAAATTGCATCCGAATTTTATACAAAAGGCACAAGGCCGACTTAAAGTAAAAGAGGTCTGACACTCTAACATTCTATGACTTGAACCTCTCCTGTGAGACCGGTTTTAGGTTCCGATGCTTCACTTGAGGTTTACTGTATCCCTTGAACCTTCTTTTTGACGATGAAACACAGAAATTGCATCCAAATTTAATACAAAAGGCACAATACCGACTTAAGTACGAGAGGAGTGACACTCTAACTTTCTATGATTAGAATCTCTCCTGTGAGTGCAGTTTTAGATTCCGAAGCTTCACTTCAGGTTTACTGTATCACTTGGACCTTCTTATTGACGATGAAACACAGGAATTGCATCCGAATTTAATGCAAAAGGCACAATGCCGACTAAAGGACAAGAGGACTGACACTCTAACTTTCTATGATTTGAACCTCTCCTGTGAGTCCAGTTTTAGATTCCGATGCTTCACTTCAGGTTTACTGCATTCCTTGGACCTTCTTATAGACGATGAGACACAGAAATTGCATCCTAATTTAAAACAAATGGTAAAATACCGATTTCAGTATAAGTGGACCGACACTCCCACTTTCTATGATTTCAACCTCTCCTGCGAGTCGAGTTTTAGATTCCGATGCTTCACTTCAGGTTTACTGTATACCTTGCACCTTCTTACTGACGATGAAACACAGAAATTGCATCGGAATTTAATACAAACGACACAATGCTGCCTTAAGTAAAAGTGGACTGACACTCTAACATTCTATGATTTGAACCTCTCCTGTGAGTCCAGTTTTAGATTCCGATGCTTCACTTCAGGTTTACTGTGTACCTTGCACCTTCCTATTGACGATGAAGCACAGAGTTTGCATCCGAATTTAATACAAAAAGCACAATGCCAACAAAGGTACAAGAGTACTAACACTCTAACTTTCTACGATTTGAACCTCTCCTGTGAGTCCATTTTTAGATTCCAATGCTTCACTTCAGGTTTACTGTATACCTTGGACCTTCTTATTAACGATGAAACACAAAAATTGCATCCCAATTTAATACAAAAGGCACAATGCCGACTTACGTACTAGAGGACTGACACACTAACTTTCAATGATTTGGACCTCTCCTGTGATTCCAGTTTTAGATTCCGATGCTTCACTTCAGGTTTACTGTATACCTTGGACCTTCTACTTGACGATGAAATACAGAAATTGCATCCGAATTTAATACAAAGGGCACATGCAGACTTAAGTACAAGAGCACTGACACTCTCACTTTCTATGATTTGAACCTCTCCTGTGAATCCAGTTTTAGATTCCGGTGCTTCACTTCAGGTTTCCTGTATACCTTGGACCTTCTTATTGACGATGAAACACAGAAATTAATTCCGAATTAAATA
The DNA here is from genome assembly GCF_021461385.2 of Schistocerca piceifrons. Taxonomy (NCBI): domain Eukaryota; kingdom Metazoa; phylum Arthropoda; class Insecta; order Orthoptera; family Acrididae; genus Schistocerca; species Schistocerca piceifrons. The sequence continues at coordinate 1,112,148,431 of NC_060139.1, forward strand.
CAAAAGGCACAATGCCGATCTAAGTGAAAGAGGACTGACAATATCACTTTCTGTGATTTGAACCTCTACTGTGAGTCCAGTTTTAGATTCCGATGCTTCACCTCAGGTTTACTGTATCTCTTGGACCTTCTTATTGACGATGAAACACAGAGTTTTCATCCGATTTTAATACAAAAGGCACAATGCCGACTTAAGTACAAGAGGACGGACACTCTGAAATTCTATGATTTGAACCTGTCCTGTGAGTCTAGTTTTAGATTCCGATGCTTCACTGCAGGTTTACTGTATTCCTTGGACCTTCTTATTGACGATGAGACACAGAAATTGCCTCCGCATTTAATACAAATATCACAATGCCGACTTAAGTACAAGAGGACTGACACTCTAACTTTCTATGATTTGAAACTCTCCTGTGAGTCCTGTTTCAGATTCCGATGATTCACTTCAGGTTTAATGTATACCTTGGACCTTCTTATTGACGATGAAACACAGAAATAGCATTCGAATTTAATACAAAAGGCACAATACCGACTTAAGTACAAGATTAGTGACACTCTGACACTCTATGATTTGAACCTCTCCTGTGAGTCCAGTTTTAGATTCCGATGCTTCACTTCAGGTTTACTGTATCCCTTGACCTTCTTGTTGACGATGAAACACAGAAGTTGCATCCAAATTTAATACAAAAGGCACAATGCCGACTTAAGTACAAGAGGGCTGACACTCTAACTTTCTATGATTTGAACCTCTCCTGTGAGTCCAGTTTTAGATTCCGATGCTTCACTTCAGGTTTACTGCATTCCTTGGACCTTCTTATTGACGATGAAACACGGAAATTGCATCCAAATTTAATACAAAATGCACAACACCGGCTTAAGTACGATAGGAGTGCCACTCTAACTTTCTATGATTAGAATCTCTCCTGTGAGTGTAGTTTTAGATTCCGATGCTTCACTTGAGGTTTACTGTTTCACTTGGACCTTCTTATTGACGATGAAACACAGAAATTGCATCCGAATTTAATACAAGAGGCACAATGCCGACTTAAGTACAAGAGGACTGACATTCTAATTTTCTATGATTTGAACCTCTCCTGTGAGTCCAATTTTAGATTCCGATGCTTCCCTTCCGGTTTACTGTATCCCTTAGACCTTCGTATTGACGATGAAACACAGAAATTGCATCCGAATTTAATACAAAATGCACAATGCCGACTTAAGTAATAGGGGACTGACACTCTACCATTCTCTGATTTGAAGCTCTCCTGTGAGTCCAGTTTTAGATTCCGATGCTACACTTCAGGTTGACTGTATCCCTTGGACCTTCTTATTGACGATGAAACACAGAAATTGCATCCGAATTTAATCCAAAAGGCACAATACCGGCTTAAGTACAAGAGGAGTTGCAATCTAACTTTCGATGATTTGAACCTCACCTGTGAGTCCAGTTTTAGATTTCGATGCTTCACTTCAGGTTTAATGTATCCCTTGGACCTTATTATTGACGATGGAACACAGAAATTGCATTCGAATTTTATACAAATGGCACAATGCCGACTTAAGTACAAGAGGACTGACACTCTCTCTTTCTATGACTTGACCTCTCCTGGGAGTTCAGTTTTAGATTTTGATGCTTCACTTCAGGTTTACTGTATACCTTGCACCTTCTTGTTGACGATGAAACACAGAAATTGCTTCGGAATTTAATACAAACGGCACAATGCCGACTTAAGTAAAAGTGGACTGACACTCTAACTTTCTATGTTTTGAACCTCTCCTGTGAGTCCAGTTTTAGATTCCGATGCTTCACTTCAGGTTTACTGTATACCTTGCACCTTCCAATTGACGATGAAACACAGAGTTTGCATCCGAATTTAATACAAAAAGCACAATGGCAACAAAGGTAGGAGAGTACTAACACTCTAACTTTCTATGATTTGAACCTCTCCTGTGAGTCCATTTTTAGATTCCGATGCCTCACTTCAGGATTACTGTATACCTTGGACCTTCTACTTGACGATGAAATACAGAAATTGCATCAGAATTTAATACAAAAGGCACATGCTGACTTAAGTACAAGAGCACTGACACTCTCACTTTCTATGATTTGAACATCTCCTGTGAGTCCAGTTTTAGATTCCGATATTTCACTTCATGTTTACTGTATCCCTTGGACCTTCTTATTGACGATGAAACACAGAAATTGCATCCGAATTTAATACAAAAGGCACAATGCCGACTTAAGTAAAAGAGGACTGACACTCTCACTCTCTATGATTTGAACCTCTCCTGTGAATCCAGTTTTAGATTCCGATGCTTCACCTCAGGTTTACTGTATCTCTTGGACCTTCTTATTGACGATGAAACACAGAAATTGCATCCGAATTTAATACAAAAGGCACAATGCCGACTTAAGTACAAGAGGACTGACAATATCAATTTGTGTGATTTGAACCTCTACTGTGAGTCCAGTTTTAGATTCCGATGCTTCACCTCAGGTTTACTGTATCTCTTGGACCTTCTTATTGACGATGAAACACAGAGTTTTCATCCGAATTTAATACAAAAGGCACAATGCCGACTTAAGTACAAGAGGACTGACACTCTAACTTTCTATGATTTGAACCTCTCCTGTGATTCCGGTTTTACATTCCGATGCTTCACTTCAGGTTTACTGTATCCCTTGGACCTTCATATTGACGATGAAACACAGAAATTGCATCCGAATTTAATACAAACGGCACAATGCCGACTTAAGTACAAGAGGGCTGACACTCTAAATTTCGATGATTTGAACATCTCCTGTGAGTCCAGTTTTAGATTCCGATGCTTCACTTCAGGTTAACTGCATTCCTTGGACCTTCTTATTGACGATGAAACACAGAAATTGCATCCGAATTTAATACAAAATGCACAACACCGGCTTAAGTACGAGAGGAGTGACACTCTAATTTTTATGATTAGAATTTCTCCTGTGAGTGTAGTTTTAGATTCAGATGCTTCACTTCAGATTTACTGTATCACTTGGACCTTCTTAATGACGATGAAACACAGAAATTGCATCCGAATTTAATACAAAAGGCACAATGCCGACTTAAGTACAAGAGGACTGACATTCTAATTTTCTATGATTTGAACCTCACCTGTGAGTCCAGTTTTAGATTCCGATGCTTCACTTCCGGTTTACTGTATCCCTTAGACCTTCGTATTGACGATGACACACAGAAATTGCATCCGAATTTAATACAAAAGGCCCAATGCCGACTTAAGTGAAAGAGGACTGACAATATCACTTTCTGTGATTTGAACCCCTACTGTGAGTCCAGTTTTAGATTCCGATGCTTCACCTCAGGTTTACTGTATCTCTTGGACCTTCTTATTGACGATGAAACACAGAGTTTTCATCCGAATTTAATACAAAAGGCACAATGCCGACTTAAGTACAAGAGGACGGACACTCTGAAATTCTATGATTTGAACCTGTCCTGTGAGTCTAGTTTTAGATTCCGATGCTTCACTGCAGGTTTACTGTATTCCTTGGACCTTCTTATTGACGATGAGACACAGAAATTGCCTCCGCATTTAATACAAATATCACAATGCCGACTTAAGTACAAGAGGACTGACACTCTAACTTTCTATGATTTGAAACTCTCCTGTGAGTCCTGTTTCAGATTCCGATGATTCACTTCAGGTTTAGTGTATACCTTGGACCTTCTTATTGACGATGAAACACAGAAATAGCATTCGAATTTAATACAAAAGGCACAATACCGACTTAAGTACAAGATTAGTGACACTCTGACACTCTATGATTTGAACCTCTTCTGTGAGTCCAGTTTTAGATTCCGATGCTTCACTTCAGGTTTACTGTATCCCTTGACCTTCTTGTTGACGATGAAACACAGAAGTTGCATCCAAATTTAATACAAAAGGCACAATGCCGACTTAAGTACAAGAGGGCTGACACTCTAACTCTCTATGATTTGAACCTCTCCTGTGAGTCCAGTTTTAGATTCCGATGCTTCACTTCAGGTTTACTGCATTCCTTGGACCTTCTTATTGACGATGAAACACAGAAATTGCATCCAAATTTAATACAAAATGCACAACACCGGCTTAAGTACGATAGGAGTGCCACTCTAACTTTCTATGATTAGAATCTCTCCTGTGAGTGTAGTTTTAGATTCCGATGCTTCACTTGAGGTTTACTGTTTCACTTGGACCTTCTTATTGACGATGAAACACAGAAATTGCATCCGAATTTAATACAAAAGGCACAATGCCGACTTAAGTACAAGAGGACTGACATTCTAATTTTCTATGATTTGAACCTCTCCTGTGAGTCCAATTTTAGATTCCGATGCTTCCCTTCCGGTTTACTGTATCCCTTAGACCTTCGTATTGACGATGAAACACAGAAATTGCATCCGAATTTAATACAAAATGCACAATGCCGACTTAAGTAATAGGGGACTGACACTCTACCATTCTCTGATTTGAAGCTCTCCTGTGAGTCCAGTTTTAGATTCCGATGCTACACTTCAGGTTGACTGTATCCCTTGGACGTTCTTATTGACGATGAAACACAGAAATTGCATCCGAATTTAATCCAAAAGGCACAATACCGGCTTAAGTACAAGAGGAGTTGCAATCTAACTTTCGATGATTTGAACCTCACCTGTGTGTCCCGTTTTAGATTCCGATGCTTCACTTCAGGTTTAATGTATCCCTTGGACCTTATTATTGTCGATGGAACACAGAAATTGCATTCGAATTTTATACAAATGGCACAATGCCGACTTAAGTACAAGAGGACTGACACTCTCTCTTTCTATGACTTGACCTCTCCTGGGAGTTCAGTTTTAGATTTTGATGCTTCACTTCAGGTTTACTGTATACCTTGCACCTTCTTGTTGACGATGAAACACAGAAATTGCTTCGGAATTTAATACAAACGGCACAATGCCGACATAAGTAAAAGTGGACCGACACTCTAACTTTCTATGTTTTGAACCTCTCCTGTGAGTCCAGTTTTAGATTCCGATGCATCACTTCAGGTTTACTGGATACCTTGCACCTTCCAATTGACGATGAAACACAGAGTTTGCATCCGAATTTAATACAAAAAGCACAATGGCAACAAAGGTAGAAGAGTACTAACACTCTAACTTTCTATGATTTGAACCTCTCCTGTGAGTCCATTTTTAGATTCCGATGCTTCACTTCAGGATTACTGTATACCTTGGACCTTCTACTTGACGATGAAATACAGAAATTGCATCAGAATTTAATACAAAAGGCACATGCTGACTTAAGTACAAGAGCACTGACACTCTCACTTTCTATGATTTGAACATCTCCTGTGAGTCCAGTTTTAGATTCCGATATTTCACTTCATGTTTACTGTATCCCTTGGACCTTGTTATTGATGATGAAACACAGAAAATGCATCCGAATTTAATACAAAAGGCACAATGCCGACTTAAGTAAAAGAGGACTGACACTCTCACTCTCTATGATTTGAACCTCTCCTGTGAATCCAGTTTTAGATTCGGATGCTTCACCTCAGGTTTACTGTATCTCTTGGACCTTCTTATTGACGATGAAACACAGAAATTGCATCCGAATTTAATACAAAAGGCACAATGCCGTCTTAAGTACAAGAGGACTGACAATATCAATTTCTGTGATTTGAACCTCTACTGTGAGTCCAGTTTTAGATTCCGATGCTTCACCTCAGGTTTACTGTATCTCTTGGACCTTCTTATTGACGATGAAACACAGAGTTTTCATCCGAATTTAATACAAAAGGCACAATGCCGACTTAAGTACAAGAGGACTGACACTCTCACTTTCTGTGATTTGAACCTCTACTGTGAGTCCAGTTTTAGATTCCGATGCTTCACCTCAGGTTTACTGTATCTCTTGGACCTTCTTATTGACGATGAAACACAGAGTTTGCATCCGAATTTAATACAAAAGGCACAATGCCGACTTAAGTACAAGAGGGCTGACACTCTAACTTTCTATGATTTGAACCTCTCCTGTGAGTCCAGTTTTAGATTCCGATGCTTCACTTCAGGTTTACTGCATTCCTTGGACCTTCTTATTGACGATGAAACACAGAAATTGCATCCGAATTTAATACAAAATGCACAACACCGGCTTAAGTACGAGAGGAGTGACTTTCTAATTTTTATGATTAGAATTTCTCCTGTGAGTGTAGTTTTAGATTCAGATGCTTCACTTCAGATTTACTGTATCACTTGGACCTTCTTATTGACGATGAAACACAGAAATTGCATCCGAATTTAATACAAAAGGCACAATGTCGACTTAAGTAATAGAGGACTGACACTCTACGATTCTCTGATTTGAACCTCTCCTGTGAATCCAGTTTTAGATTCCGGTGCTTCACTTCAGGTTTCCTGTATACCTTTTACCTTCTTATTGACGATGAAACACAGAAATTAAATCCGAATTAAATACAAAAGGCACAATGCCGACTTAAGTGCAAGAGGACTGACAATATCACTTTCTGTGATTTGAACCTCTACTGTATACCATGAACCATGGACCTTGCCGTTGGTGGGGAGGCTTGCGTGCCTCAGCGATACAGATAGCCGTACCGTAGGTGCAACCACAACGGAGGGGTATCTGTTGAGAGGCCAGACAAACGTGTGGTTCCTGAAGAGGGGCAGCAGCCTTTTCAGTAGTTGCAAGGGCAACAGTCTGGATGATTGACTGATCTGGCCTTGTAACAATAACCAAAACGGCCTTGCTGTGCTGGTACTGCGAACGGCTGAAAGCAAGGGGAAACTACAGCCGTAATTTTTCCCGAGGGCATGCAGCTTTACTGTATGATGACATGATGATGGCGTCCTCTTGGGTAAAATATTCCGGAGGTAAAATAGTCCCCCATTCGGATCTCCGGGCGGGGACTACTCAAGAGGATGTCGTTATCAGGAGAAAGAAAACTGGCGTTCTACGGATCGGAGCGTGGAATGTCAGATCCCTTAATCGGGCAGGTAGGTTAGAAAATTTAAAAAGGGAAATGGATAGGATGAAGTTAGATATAGTGGGAATTAGTGAAGTTCGGTGGCAGGAGGAACAAGTCTTCTGGTCAGGTGACTACAGGGTTATAAACACAAAATCAAATAGGGGTAATGCAGGAGTAGGTTTAATAATGAATAGGAAAATAGGAATGCGGGTAAGCTACTACAAACAGCATAGTGAACGCATTATTGTGGCCAAGATAGATACGAAGCCCACACCTACTACAGTAGTACAAGTTTATATGCCAACTAGCTCTGCAGATGACGAAGAAATTGAAGAAATGTATGATGAAATAAAAGAAATTATTCAGATTGTGAAGGGAGACGAAAATTTAATAGTCATGGGTGACTGGAATTCGAGTGTAGGAAAAGGGAGAGAAGGAAACATAGTAGGTGAATATGGATTGGGGGACAGAAATGAAAGAGGAAGCCGCCTGGTAGAATGTTGCACAGAGCACAACATAATCATAACTAACACTTGGTTTAAGAATCATGAAAGAAGGTTGTATACATGGAAGAACCCTGGAGATACTAAAAGGTATCAGATAGATTATATAATGGTAAGACAGAGATTTAGGAACCAGGTTTTAAATTGTAAGACATTTCCAGGGGCAGATGTGGACTCTGACCACAATCTATTGGTTATGACCTGTAGATTAAAACTGAAGAAACTGCAAAAAGGTGGGAATTTAAGGAGATGGGACCTGGATAAACTAAAAGAACCAGAGGTTGTACAGAGATTCAGGGAGAGCATAAGGGAGCAATTGACAGGAATGGGGGAAATAAATACAGTAGAAGAAGAATGGGTAGCTTTGAGGGATGAAGTAGTGAAGGCAGCAGAGGATCAAGTAGGTAAAAAGACGAGGGCTAGTAGAAATCCTTGGGTAACAGAAGAAATATTGAATTTAATTGATGAAAGGAGAAAATATAAAAATGCAGTAGGTGAAACAGGCAAAAAGGAATACAAACGTCTCAAAAATGAGATCGACAGGAAGTGCAAAATGGCTAAGCAGGGATGGCTAGAGGACAAATGTAAGGATGTCGAGGCTTGTCTCACTAGGGGTAAGATAGATACTGCCTACAGGAAAATTAAAGAGACCTTTGGAGATAAGAGAACGACTTGTATGAATATCAAGAGCTCGGATGGAAACCCAGTTCTAAGCAAAGAAGGGAAAGCAGAAAGGTGGAAGGAGTATATAGAGGGTCTATATAAGGGCGATGTACTTGAGGACAATATTATGGAAATGGGAGAGGATGTAGATGAAGATGAAATGGGAGATACGATACTGCGTGAAGAGTTTGACAGAGCACTGAAAGACCTGAGTCGAAACAAGACCCCCGGAGTAGACAATATTCCATTGGAACTACTGACGGCCGTGGGAGAGCCACTCCTGACAAAACTCTTCCAGCTGGTGAGCAAGATGTATGAAACAGGCGAAATACCCTCAGACTTCAAGAAGAATATAATAATTCCAATCCCAAAGAAAGCAGGTGTTGACAGATGTGAAAATTACCGAACTATCAGCTTAATAAGTCACAGCTGCAAAATACTAACACGAATTCTTTACAGACGAATGGAAAAACTAGTAGAAGCCAACCTCGGGGAAGATCAGTTTGGATTCCGTAGAAACACTGGAACACGTGAGGCAATACTGACCTTACGACTTATCTTAGAAGAAAGATTAAGGAAAGGCAAACCTACGTTTCTAGCATTTGTAGACTTAGAGAAAGCTTTTGACAATGTTGACTGGAATACTCTCTTTCAAATTCTAAAGGTGGCAGGGGTAAAATACAGGGAGCGAAAGGCTATTTACAATTTGTACAGAAACCAGATGGCAGTTATAGGAGTCGAGGGACATGAAAGGGAAGCAGTGGTTGGGAAGGGAGTAAGACAGGGTTGTAGCCTCTCCCCGATGTTGTTCAATCTGTATATTGAGCAAGCAGTAAAGGAAACAAAAGAAAAACTCGGAGTAGGTATTAAAATTCATGGAGAAGAAATAAAAACTTTGAGGTTCGTCGATGACATTGTAATTCTGTCAGAGGCAGCAAAGGACTTGGAAGAGCAGTTGAATGGAATGGACAGTGTCTTGAAAGGAGGATATAAGATGAACGTCAACAAAAGCAAAACAAGGATAATGGAATGTAGTCTAATTAAGTCGGGTGATGCTGAGGGAATTAGATTAGGAAATGAGGCACTTAAAGTAGTTAAGGAGTTTTGCTATTTGGGGAGCAAAATAACTGATGATGGTCGAAGTAGAGAGGATATAAAATGTAGGCTGGCAATGGCAAGGAAAGCGTTCCTGAAGAAGAGAAATTTGTTAACATCCAGTATTGATTTAAGTGTCAGGATGTCATTTCTGAAAGTATTCGTATGGAGTGTAGCCATGTATGGAAGTGAAACATGGACGATAAATAGTTTGGACAAGAAGAGAATAGAAGCTTTCGAAATGTGGTGCTATAGAAGAATGCTGAAGATTAGATGGGTAGATCACATAACTAATGAGGAAGTATTGAATAGGATTGGGGAGAAGAGAAGTTTGTGGCACAACTTGACCAGAGGAAGGGATCGGTTGGTAGGACATGTTCTGAGGCATCAAGGGATCACAAATTTAAAATTGGAGGGCAGCGTTGAGGGTAAAAATCGTAGAGGGAGACCAAGAGATGAATACACTAAGCAGATTCAGAAGGATGTAGGATGCAGTAGGTACTGGGAGATGAAAAAGCTTGCACAGGATAGAGTAGCATGGAGAGCTGCATCAAACCAGTCTCAGGACTGAAGACCACAACAACAACAACAACTGTGAGTCCAGTTTTAGATTCCGATGCTTCACCTCAGGTTTACTGTATCTCTTGGACCTTCTTATTGACGATGAAACACAGAGTTTTCATCCGAATTTAATACAAAAGGCACAATGCCGACTTAAGTACAAGAGGACGGACACTCTGAAATTCTACGATTTGAACCTGTCCTGTGAGTCTAGTTTTAGATTCCGATGCTTCACTGCAGGTTTACTGTATTCCTTGGACCTTCTTATTGACGATGAAACACAGAAATTGCCTCCGAATTTAATACAAATATCACAATGCCGACTTAAGTACAAGATGACTGACACTCTAACTTTCTATGATTTGAAACTCTCCTGTGAGTCCTGCTTTAGATTCCGGTACTTCACTTCAGGTTTCCTGTATACCTTGGACCTTCTTATTGACGATGAAACACTGAAATTGCATCCGAATTTAATACAAAAGGCACAATGCCGACTTAAGTAAAAGAGGACTGACACTCTCACTTTCTATGATTTGAACCTCTCCTGTGAGTCCAGTTTTAGATTCCGATGCTTTACTTCAGGTATTCTGTATACCTTCCACATTCGTATTGACGATGAAACACAGAAGTTGCATCCGAATTTAATACAAAAGGCACAATGCCGACTTAAGTACAAGAGGGCTGACACTCTAACTTTCTATGATTTGAACCTCTCCTGTGAGTCCAGTTTTAGATTCCGATGCTTCACTTCAGGTTTACTGCATTCCTTGGACCTTCTTATTGACGATGAAACACAGAAATTGCATCCGAATTTAATACAAAATCCACAACACCGGCTTAAGTACGAGAGGAGTGACACTCTAATTTTCCATGATTAGAATTTCTCCTGTGAGTGTAGTTTTAGATTCCGATGCTACATTACAGGTTGACTGTATCCCTTGGACCTCCGATACTGTATCACTTGGACCTTCTTATTGACGATGAAACACAGAAATTGCATCCGAATTAAATACAAAAGGCACAATGCCGACTTAAGTACAAGAGGACTGACATTCTAATTTTCTATGATTTGAACCTCTCCTGTGAGTCCAGTTTTAGATTCCGATGCTTTACTTCCAGTTTACTGTATCCCATAGACCTTCGTATTGACGATGAAACACAGAAATTGCATCCGAATTTAATACAAAAGGCACAATGCCGACTTACGTAATAGAGGACTGACACTCTACTATTCTCTGATCTGAAGCTCTCCTGTGAGTCCAGTTTTAGATTCCGATGCTACATTACAGGTTGACTGTATCCCTTGGACCTTCTTATTGATGATGGAACACAGAAATTGCATCCGAATTAAATACAAAAGGCACAATAACGGCTTAAGTACAAGAGGAGTTGCAATCTAACTTTCGATGATTTGAACCTCACCTGTGAGTCCAGTTTTAGATTCCGATGCTTCACTTCAGGTTTAATGTATCCCTTGGACCTTCTTATTGACGATGGAACACAGAAATTGCATTCGAATTTAATACAAATGGCACAATGCCGACTTAAGTACAAGAGGACTGACACTCTCACTTTCTATGATTTGACCTCTCCTGGGAGTTCAGTTTTAGATTCTGATGCTTCACTTCAGGTTTACTGTATCCCTTGGACCTTCTTATTGACGATGAGACACAGAAATTGCATCCGAATTTAATACAAATGGTAAAATGCCGATTTAAGTAAAAGTCGACTAACACTCTCACTTTCTATGATTTCAACCTCTCCTGTGAGTCCAGTTTTAGATTCCGATGCTTCACTTCAGGTTAACTGTATACCTTGCACCTTCTTATTGACGATGAAACACAGAAATTGCATCGGAATTTAATACAAACGGCACAATGCCGACTTAAGTAAAAGTGGACTGACACTCTAACTTTCTATGATTTGAACCTCTCCTGTGAGTCCATTTTTATATTGCGATGCTTCACTTCAAGGTTTACTGTATACCTTGGACCTTCTTATTAACGATGAAACACAAAAATTGCATCCCAATTTAATACAAAAGGCACAATGCCGACATACGTAGTAGAGGACTGACACACTAACTTTCAATGATTTGAACCTCTCCTGTGATTCCAGTTTTAGATTCCGATGCTTCACTTCAGGTTTACTGTATACCTTGGACCTTCTACTTGACGATGAAACACAGAAATTGCATCCGAATGTAATACAAAAGGCACATGCTGACCTAAGTACAAGAGGACTGACACTCTCACATTCTATGATTTGAATATCTCCTGTGAGTCCAGTTTCAGATTCCAATGCTTCACTTCAGGTTTACTGTATCCCTTGCACCTTCTTATTGACGATGAAACACAGAAATTGCATCCGAATTTAACACAAAAGGCACAATGCCAACTTAAGTACAAGAGGACTGACACTCTAACTTTGTATGATTTGAATCTCTCCTGTGAGTCCTGTTTTAGACTCCGATCATTCACTTCAGGTTTACTGTATACCTTGGACCTTCTTATTGACGATGAAAGACAGAAACTGCATCCGAAATTAATACAAAAGGCACAATACCGACTTATGTACAAGAGGAGTGACACTCTAACTCTCTATGATTTGAACCTCTCCTTTGAGTCCAGTTTTAGATTCCGATGCTTCACTTCAGGTTTACTGTATCCCTTGACCTTCTTGTTGACGATGAAACACAGAAGTTGCATCCGAATTGAATACAAAATGCACAATGCCAACTGAAGTACAACAGGACTGACACTCTAACTTTCTATGTTTTGAACCTCTCCTGTGATTTCGGTTTTAGATTCCGATGCTTCACTTCAGGTTTACTGTATCCCTTGGACCTTCATATTGACGATGAAACACAGAAATTGCATCCGAATTTAATATAAAAGGCACAATGCCGACTTAAGTAAAAGAGGAGTGACACTCTACCATTCTATGATTTCAAGCTCTGCTGTGAACCCAGTTTCAGATTCCGATGCTTCACTTCAGGTTGACTGTATCCCTTGGACCTTCTTATTGACGATGAAACACAGAAATTGCATCCGAATTCAATACAAAAGGCACAATACCGGCTTAAGCAGAAGAGGAGTTGCAATCTAACTTTCGATGATTTGAACCTCACCTGTGAGTCCAGTTTTAGATTCCGATGCTTCACTTCAGGCTTAATGTATCCCTTGGACCTTCTTATTGACGATGGAACACAGAAATTGCATTCGAACTTAATACAAAAGGCACAATGGCGACTTAAGTACAAGAGGACTGACACTCTCTCTTTCTTGATTTGACCTCTCCTGGGAGTTCAGTTTTAGATTCCGATGCTTCACTTCAGGTTTACTGTATCCCTTGCACCTTCTTATTGACGATGAGACACAGAAATTGCATCCGAATATAATACAAATGGTAAAATGCCGACTTAAGTAAAAGTGGACTGACACTCTCACTTTCTATGATTTGAACCTCTCCTGTGAGTCCAGTTTTAGATTCCGATGCTTCACTTCAGGTTTACTGTATACCTTGCACCTTCCTATTGACGATGAAACACAGAGTTTGCATCCGAATTTAATACAAAAGGCACAATGCCAACAAAGGTACAAGAGTACTAACACTCTAACTTTCTATGATTTGAACCTCTCCTGTGAGTCCATTTTTAGATTCCGATGCTTCACTTCAGGTTTACTGTATCCCTTGCACCTTCTTATTGACGATGAAACACAGAAATTGCATCCGAATTTAATGCAAAAGGCACAATGCCGACTAAAGGACAAGAGGACTGACACTCTAACTTTCTATGATTTGAACCTCTACTGTGAGTGAAGTTTTAGATACCGGTGCTTCACTTCAGGTGTACTGCATCCCTTGGACCTTCCTATTGATAATGAAACCCAGAAATTGCATCCGAATTTAATATTAATAGCACAATGCTGACTTAAGTACAAGAGGACTGACACTCTCACTTTCTATGATTCGAATCTGTCCTGTGAGTCCAGTTTTACATTCCGATGCTTCACTAATACCTTGCACCTTCGTATTGACGATGAAACACAGAAATTGCATCCGTATTTAATACAAATGTAACACAATGCCGACTTAAGTACAAGAGGACTGACACTCTCACTTTCTATGATTGGTACATCTGATGTGAGTCTAGTTTTAGATTCTGATGCTTCACTTCAGGTTTACTGTATCCCTTGGACCATCTTATTGACGATGAAACACAGAAATTGCATCCGAATTTAATACAAAAGGCACAATGCCGACTTAAGTGAAAGAGGACTGACACTCTAACATTCTATGATTTGAACCTCTCCTGTGAGACCAGTTTTAGGTTCCGTTGCTTCACTTCAGGTTTACTGTATCCCTTGGACCTTCTTATTGACGATGAAACACAGAAATTGCATCGGAATTTAATACAAAATTCACAATGCCGACTTAAGTAAAAGAGGACTGACACTCTCACTTTCTACGATATCAACCTCTCCTGTGAGACCAGTTTTAGGTTCCGTTGCTTCACTTCAGGTTTACTGTATCCCTTGGACCTTCTTATTGACGATGAAACACAGAAATTGCATCCGAATTTAATACAAATGGCACAATGCCGACTTAAGTACAACAGGACTGACACTCTCACTTTCTATGATTTACCTCTCCTGGGAGTCCGGTTTTGGTTTCCGATGCTTCACTTCAGGTTTACTGTATCCCTTGGACCTTCTTATTGACGATGAAACACAGAAATTGCATCCGAATTTAATACAAATGGCTCAATGCCGACTTAAGTACAAGACGACTGATACTGTTACTTTCTATGATTTGAACCTCTCCTGTGAGACCAGTTGTAGATTCCGATGCTTCACTTCAGGTTTACTGTATCATTTGGACCTTCTTATTGACGATGAAACACAGAAATTGCATCCGAATTTAATACAAAAGGCACAATGCCGTCTTAAGTAAAAGAGGACTGACACTCTCACTTTCTATGATTTGAACCTCTACTGTGAGTCCAGTTAAATTCCGATGCTTCACCTCAGGTTTACTGTATCCCTTGGACCTTCTTATTGACGATAAAACACAGAAATTGCATCGGAATTTAATACAAAATTCACAATGCCGACTTAAGTACAAGACGACTGATACTCTTACTTTCTATGATTTGAACCTCTCCTGTGAGACCAGTTGTAGATTGCGATGCTTCACTTCAGGTTTACTGTATCATTTGGACCTTCTTATGTACGATGAAACACAGAAATTGCATCGGAATTTAATACAAAAGGCAAAATGCCGACTTAAGTAAAAGAGGACTGACTCTCAAACTTTCTATGATTTTAACCGCTCCTGTGAGACCAGTTTTAGATTCCGATGCTTCACTTCAGGTTTCCTGTATCATTTGGACCTTCTTATTGACGATGAAACACAGAAATTGCATCCGAATTTTATACAAAAGGCACAATGCCGGAGTGACACTCTAACTTTCTATGATTTGAACCTCTCCTGTGAGTCCAGTTTTAGATTCCTATGCTTCACTTCAGGTTTACAGTATCCCTTGGGCATTCTTATTGACGATGAAACACAGAAATTGCATCCGAATTTAATATAAATGGCACAAAGCCGACTTAAGTATAAGAGGACTGACACTCTCACTATCTATGATTTGAACCTCTCCTGTGAGTCGAGTTTTTGATTCCGATGCTTCACTTCAGGTTTACTGTATACCTTGCACCTTCTTATTGACGATGAAACACAGAAATTGCATCGGAATTTAATACAAATTGCACAATGCCGACTTAAGTAAAAGAAGACTGACACTCTAACTTTCTATGATTTGAACCTCTCCTGTGAGTGAAGTTTTAGATTCCGATGCCTCACTTCAGGTTTACTGTATCCCTAGGACCTTCTTATTGACGATGAAACAGAGAAATTGCATCCGAATTTAATACAAAAGGCACAAGGCCGACTTAAGTAAAAGAGGTCTGACACTCTAACATTCTATGACTTGAACCTCTCCTGTGAGACCGGTTTTAGGTTCCGATGCTTCACTTAAGGTTTACTGTATCCCTTGGACCTACTTTTTGACGATGAAACACAGAAATTGCATCCAAATTTAATACAAAAGGCAGAATACCGACTTAAGTACGAGAGGAGTGACACTCTAACTTTCTATGATTAGAATCTCTCCTGTGAGTGCAGTTTTAGATTCCGAAGCTTCACTTCAGGTTTACTGTATCACTTGGACCTTCTTATTGACGATGAAACACGGAAATTGCATCCGAATTTAATGCAAAAGGCACAATGCCGATTAAAGGACAAGAGGACTGACACTCTAACGTTCTATGATTTGAACCTCTACTGTGAGTGAAATTTTAGATACCGGTGCTTCACTTCAGGTGTACTTCATCCCTTGGACCTTCCTATTGACAATGAATAACAGAAATTGCACCCGAATTTTATATTAATAGCACAATGCGGACTTAAGTACAAGAGGACTGACACTCTCACTTTCTATGATTTGAATCTGTCCTGTGAGTCCTGTTTTACATTCCGATGCTTCACTAATACCTTGCACCTTCTTATTGACGATGAAACACAGAAATTGCATCGGAATGTAATACAAAATTCACAATGCCGACTTAAGTAAAAGAGGACTGACACACTCACTTTCTACGATTTTAACCTCTCCTGTGAGACCAGTTTTAGGTTCCGTTGCTTCACTTCAGGTTTGCTGTATCCCTTGGACCTTCTTATTGACGATGAAACACAGAAATTGCATCCGAATTTAATACAAATGGCACAATGCCGACTTAAGTACAAGAGGACTGACACTCTCACTTTCTATGATTTACCTCTCCTGGAAGTCCGGTTTTGGTTTCCGATGCTTCACTTCAGGTTTACTGTATCCCTTGGACCTTCTTATTGACGATGAAACACAGAAATTGCATCCGAATTTAGTACAAATGGCTCAATGCCGACTTAAGTACAAGACGACTGATACTGTTACTTGCTATGATTTGAACCTCTCCTGTGAGACCAGTTGTAGATTCCGATGCTTCACTTCAGGTTTACTGTATCATTTGGACCTTCTTATTGACGATGAAACACAGAAATTGCATCCGAATTTAATACAAAAGGCACAATGCCGACTTAAGTACAAGAGGACTGACACTCTCACTTTCTATGATTTGAACCTCTCCTGTGAGTGAAGTTTTAGATTCCGATGCTTCACTTCAGGTTTACTGTATCCCTAGGACCTTCTTATTGACGATGAAACAGAGAAATTGCATCCGAATTTAATACAAAAGGCACAAGGCCGACTTAAGCAAAAGAGGTCTGACACTCTAACATTCTATGACTTGAACCTCTTCTGTGAGACCGGTTTTAGGTTCCGATGCTTCACTTAAGGTTTACTGTATCCCTTGGACCTTCTTATTGACGACGAAACACAGAAATTGCATCCGAATTTAATACAAATGGCACAATGCCGACTTAAGTACAAGAGGTCTGACACTCTCACTTTCTATTATTTGAACCTCTCCTGTGAGTCCAGTTTCAGATTCCGATGCTTCACTTAAGGTTTACTGTATACCTTGCACCTTCTTATTGACGATGAAACACAGAAATTGCATCGGAATTTAATACAAAAGGCCCAATGCCGACTTAAGTAAAAGAGGACTGACACTCTAACTTACTATGATTTGAACCCCTCCTTTGAGTCCAATTTTAGAATCCGATGCTTCACTTCAGGTTTACTGTATACCGTGGACCTTCTTATTGACGATGAAACACAGAAATTGCATCGGAATTTAATACAAAAGGCACAATGCCGACTTAAGTAAAACAGGACTGACGCTCTAACTTTCTATGTTTTGAACACCTTCTGTGATTCCAGTTTTAGATTCCGATGCTTCACCTCAGGTTTACTGTATCCCTTGAACCTTCTTATTGACGATAAAACACAGAAATTGCATCCAAATTTAATACAAAAGGCACAATGCCGACTTAAGTACAAGAGGACAGACACTCTCGCTTTCTATGATTTGAACCTATCCTGTGATCCAGTTTTACATTCCGATGCTTCACTTCAGGTTTACTGTATACCTTGCACCTTCTTAATGACGATGAAACACAGAAATTGCATCGGAATTTAATACAAAAGGCAAAATGCCGACTTAAGTAAAAGAGGGCTGACTCTCAAACTTTCTATGATTTTAACCGCTCCTGTGAGACCAGTTTTAGATTCCGATGCTTCACTTCAGGTTTCCTGTATCATTTGGACCTTCTTATTGACGATGAAACACAGAAATTGCATCCGAATTTTATACAAAAGGCACAATGCCGTCATAAGTACAAGAGGAGTGACACTCTAACTTTCTATGATTTGAACCTCTCCTGTGAGTCCAGTTTTAGATTCCGATGCTTCACTTCAGGTTTACAGTATCCCTTGGGCCTTCTTATTGACGATGAAACACAGAAATTGCATCCGAATTTAATATAAATGGCACAAAGCCGACTTAAGTATAAGAGGACTGACACTCTCACTTTCTATGATTTGAACGTCTCCTGTGAGTCGAGTTTTTGATTCCGATGCTTCACTTTAGGTTTACTGTATACCTTGCACCTTCTTATTGACGATGAAACACAGAAATTGCATCGGAATTTAATACAAATTGCACAATGCCGACTTAAGTAAAAGAGGACTGACACTCTAACTTTCTATGATTTGAACCTCTCCTGTGAGTGAAGTTTTAGATTCCGATGCTTCACTTCAGGTTTACTGTATCCCTAGGACCTTCTTATTGACGATGAAACAGAGAAATTGCATCCGAATTTTATACAAAAGGCACAAGGCCGACTTAAAGTAAAAGAGGTCTGACACTCTAACATTCTATGACTTGAACCTCTCCTGTGAGACCGGTTTTAGGTTCCGATGCTTCACTTGAGGTTTACTGTATCCCTTGAACCTTCTTTTTGACGATGAAACACAGAAATTGCATCCAAATTTAATACAAAAGGCACAATACCGACTTAAGTACGAGAGGAGTGACACTCTAACTTTCTATGATTAGAATCTCTCCTGTGAGTGCAGTTTTAGATTCCGAAGCTTCACTTCAGGTTTACTGTATCACTTGGACCTTCTTATTGACGATGAAACACAGGAATTGCATCCGAATTTAATGCAAAAGGCACAATGCCGACTAAAGGACAAGAGGACTGACACTCTAACTTTCTATGATTTGAACCTCTACTGTGAGTGAAGTTTTAGATACCGGTGCTTCACTTCAGGTGTACTTCATCCCTTGGACTTTCCTATTGACAATGAAACACAGAAATTGCACCCGAATTTAATATTAATAGCACAATGCGGACTTAAGTACAAGAGGACTGACACTCTCACTTTCTATGATTTGAATCTGTCCTGTGAGTCCAGTTTTACATCCCGATGCTTCACTAATACCTTGCACCTTCTTATTGACGATGAAACACAGAAATTGCATCGGAATTTAATACAAAATTCACAATGCCGACTTAAGTAAAAGAGGACTGACACTCTCACTTTCTACGATTTCAACCTCTCCTGTGAGACCAGTTTTAGGTTCCGTTGCTTCACTTCAGGTTTACTGTATCCCTTGGACCATCTTATTGACGATGAAACACAGAAATTGCATCCGAATTTAATACAAAAGGCACAATGCCGACTTAAGTGAAAGAGGACTGACACTCTAACATTCTATGATTTGAACCTCTCCTGTGAGACCAGTTTTGGGTTCCGTTGCTTCACTTCAGGTTTACTGTATCCCTTGGACCTTCTTATTGACGATGAAACACAGAAATTGCATCGGAATTTAATACAAAATTCACAATGCCGACTTAAGTAAAAGAGGACTGACACTCTCACTTTCTACGATTTCAACCTCTCCTGTGAGACCAGTTTTAGGTTCCGTTGCTTCACTTCAGGTTTACTGTATCCCTTGGACCTTCTTATTGACGATGAAACACAGAAATTGCATCCGAATTTAATACAAATGGCACAATGCCGACTTAAGTACAACAGGACTGACACTCTCACTTTCTATGATTTACCTCTCCTGGGAGTCCGGTTTTGGTTTCCGATGCTTCACTTCAGGTTTACTGTATCCCTTGGACCTTCTTATTGACGATGAAACACAGAAATTGCATCCGAATTTAATACAAATGGCTCAATGCCGACTTAAGTACAAGACGACTGATACTGTTACTTTCTATGATTTGAACCTCTCCTGTGAGACCAGTTGTAGATTCCGATGCTTCACTTCAGGTTTACTGTATCATTTGGACCTTCTTATTGACGATGAAACACAGAAATTGCATCCGAATTTAATACAAAAGGCACAATGCCGACTTAAGTAAAAGAGGACTGACACTCTCACTTTCTATGATTTGAACCTCTACTGTGAGTCCAGTTAAATTCCGATGCTTCACTTCAGGTTTACTGTATCCCTTGGACCTTCTTATTGACGATAAAACACAGGGTTTGCATCCGAATTTAATACAAAAGGCACAATGCCGACTTAAGTACAAGAGGACTGATACTCTTACTTTCTATTATTTGAACCTCTCCTGTGAGACCAGTTGTAGATTCCGATGCTTCACTTCAGGTTTACTGTATCATTTGGACCTTCTTATTGACGATGAAACACAGAAATTGCATCGGAATTTAATACAAAAGGCAAAATGAAGACTTAAGTAAAAGAGGACTGACTCTCAAACTTTCTATGATTTTAACCGCTCCTGTGAGACCAGTTTTAGATTCCGATGCTTCACTTCAGGTTTCCTGTATCATTTGGACCTTCTTATTGACGATGAAACACAGAAATTGCATCCGAATTTTATACAAAAGGCACAATGCCGTCATAAGTACAAGAGGAGTGACACTCTAACTTTCTATGATTTGAACCTCTCCTGAGAGTCCAGTTTTAGATTCCGATGCTTCACTTCAGGTTTACAGTATCCCTTGGGCCTTCTTATGGACGATGAAACACAGAAATTGGATCCGAATTTAATATAAATGGCACAAAGCCGACTTAAGTATAAGAGGACTGACACTCTAACTTTCTATGATTTGAACCTCTCCTGTGAGTGAAGTTTTAGATTCCGATGCTTCACTTCAGGTTTACTGTATCCCTAGGACCTTCTTATTGACGATGAAACAGAGAAATTGCATCCGAATTTAATACAAAAGGCACAAGGCCGACTTAAGTAAAAGAGGTCTGACACTCTAACATTCTATGACTTGAACCTCTCCTGTGAGACCGGTTTTAGGTTCCGAAGCTTCACTTAAGGTTTACTGTATCCCTTGGACCTACTTTTTGACGATGAAACACAGAAATTGCATCCAAATTTAATACAAAAGGCACAATACCGACTTAAGTACGAGAGGAGTGACACTCTAACTTTCTATGGTTAGAATCTCTCCTGTGAGTGCAGTTTTTGATTCCGAAGCTTCACTTCAGGTTTACTGTATCACTTGGACCTTCTTATTGACGATGAAACACAGAAATTGCATCCGAATTTAATGCAAAAGGCACAATGCCGATTAAAGGAGAAGAGGACTGGCACTCTAACTTTCTATGATTTGAACCTCTACTGTGAGTGAAATTTTAGATACCGGTGCTTCACTTCAAGTGTACTTCATCCCTTGGACCTTCCTATTGACAATGAAACACAGAAATTGCACCCGAATTTAATATTAATAGCACAATGCGGACTTAAGTACAAGAGGACTGACACTCTCACTTTCTATGATTTGAATCTGTCCTGTGAGTCCAGTTTTACATCCCGATGCTTCACTAATACCTTGCACCTTCTTATTGACGATGAAACACAGAAATTGCATTGGAATTTAATACAAAATTCACAATGCCGACTTAAGTCAAAGAGGACTGACACTCTCACTTTCTACGATTTCAACCTCTCCTGTGAGACCAGTTTTAGGTTCCGTTGCTTCACTTCAGGTTTACTGTATCCCTTGGACCTTCTTATTGACGATGAAACAGAGAAATTGCATCCGAATTTAATACAAATGGCACAATGCCGACTTAAGTACAAGAGGACTGACACTCTCACTTTCTATGATTTACCTCTCCTGAGAGTGCGGTTTTGGATTCCGATGCTTCACTTCAGGTTTACTGTATCCCTTGGACCGTCTTATTGACGATGAAACACAGAAATTGCATCCGAATTTAATACAAATGGCTCAATGCCGACTTAAGTACAAGACGACTGATACTGTTACTTTCTATGATTTGAACCTCTCCTGTGAGACCAGTTGTAGATTCCGATGCTTCACTTCAGGTTTACTGTATCCCTTGGACCGTCTTATTGACGATGAAACACAGAAATTGCATCCGAATTTAATACAAAAGGCACAATGCCGACTTAAGTACAAGAGGACTGACACTCTCACTTTCTATGATTTGAACCTCTACTGTGAGTCCAGTTAAATTCCGATGCTTCACTTCAGGTTTACTGTATCATTTGGACCTTCTTATTGACGATGAAACACAGAAATTGCATCCGAAAATTATACAAAAGGCACAATACCGTCTTAAGTATAAGAGGAGTGACACTCTAACTTTCTATGATTTGAACCTCTCCTGTGAGTGAAGTTTTAGATTCCGATGCTTCACTTCAGGTTTACTGTATCCCTAGGACCTTCTTATTGACGATGAAACAGAGAAATTGCATCCGAATTTAATACAAAAGGCATAAGGCCGACTTAAGCAAAAGAGGTCTGACACTCTAACATTCTATGACTTGAACCTCTCCTGTGAGACCGGTTTTAGGTTCCGATGCTTCACTTAAGGTTTACTGTATCCCTTGGACCTTCTTATTGACGACGAAACACAGAAATTGCATCCGAATTTAATACAAATGGCACAATGCCGACTTAAGTACAAGAGGTCTGACACTCTCACTTTCTATTATTTGAACCTCTCCTGTGAGTCCAGTTTCAGATTCCGATGCTTCACTTAAGGTTTACTGTATACCTTGCACCTTCTTATTGACGATGAAACACAGAAATTGCATCGGAATTCAATACAAAAGGCACAATGCCGACTTAAGTAAAAGAGGACTGACACTTTAACTTACTATGATTTGAACCCCTCCTTTGATTCCAATTTTAGAATCCGATGCTTCACTTCAGGTTTACTGTATACCGTGGACCTTCTTATTGACGATGAAACACAGAAATTGCATCGGAATTTAATACAAAAGGCACAATGCCGACTTAAGTAAAACAGGACTGACGCTCTAACTTTCTATGTTTTGAACACCTTCTGTGAGTCCAGTTTTAGGATCCGATGCATCACTTCAGGTTTACTGTATACCTTGGCCCTTCTTATTGTCGATGAATCACAGAAATTGCATCCGAATTTAATACAAATGGCACAATGCCGACTTAAGTACAAGAGGATTGACACTATCACTTTCTATGATTTGAACCTCTCCTGTGAGTCCAGTTTTAGATTCAGATGTTTCACTTAAGGTTTACCGTATCCCTTGGACCTTCTTATTGACGATGAAACACAGATATTGCATCCCAATTTAATATAAATGGCACAATGCCGACTTAAGTACAAGAGGACTGACACTCTCACTTTCTATGATTTTAACCTCTCCTGTGAGTCGAGTTTTTTAATCCGATGCTTCACTTCAGGTTTACTGTATACCTTGCACCTTCTTACTGACGATGAAACACAGAAATCGCATCGGAATTTAATACAAATGGCACAATGCCGACTTAACTAAAAGAGGACTGACACCCTAAATTTCTATGATTTGAACCTCTCCTGTGAGTGAAGTTTTAGATTCCGATGCTTCACTTCAGGTTTACTGTATCCCTAGGACCTTCTTATTGACGATGAAACAGAGAAATTGCATCCGAATTTAATACAAAAGGCAAAAGGCCGACTTAAGTAAAAGAGGACTTACACTCTAACATCCTATGATTTGAACCTTTCCTGTGAGTCCAGTTTTAGATTCCGATGCTTCACTTCAGGTTTACCGTACCCCTTGGACCATCTTATTGACGATGAAACACAGATATTGCATCCGAATTGAATATAAATGGCACAATGCCGACTTAAGTACAAGAGGACTGACACTCTAACTTTCTATGATTTTAACCTCTCCTGTGAGTCGAGTTTTTTAATCCGATGCTTCACTTCAGGTTTACTGTATCCCTAGGACCTTCTTATTGACGATGAAACACAGAAATTGCATCGGAATTTAATACAAAAGGCACAATGCCGACTTAAGTAAAGAGGACTTACACTCTAACTTTCTATGATTTGAACCCCTCCTGTGAGTCCAGTTTTAGAATCCGATGCTCACTTCAGGTTTACTGTACACCTTGGACCTTCTTATTGACGATGAAACACAGAAATTACATCCGAATTTAATACAAAAGGCACAATGTCGACTTAAGTAAAAGTGGACTGACACTCTAACATTCTATGATTGGAACCTCTCCTGTGAGTCCTGTTTTAGATTCCGATGCTTCACTTCAGGTTTACTGTATCCCTTGGACAATCTTATTGACGATGAAACACAGATATTGAATCCGAATTTAATACAAAAGGCACAATACCGTCTTAAGTACAAGAGGAGTGACACTCTAACTTTCTATGATTTGAAACTCTCCTGTGAGTCCAGTTTTAGATTCCGATGCTTCACTTCAGGTATACTGTATCCCTTGGACCTTCGTATTGACAATGAAACACAGAAATTGCATCCAAATTTATTATAAATGGCACAATGCTGACTTAAGTACAAGAGGACTGACACTCTTACTTTCTATGATTTGACCTCTCCTGGGAGTCCAGTTTTAGATTCCGATGCTTCACTTCAGGTTTACTGTATCACTTGGACCTTATTATTGACGATGATACACAGAAATTGCATCCGAATTTAATATAATTGGCACAATGCCGACTTAAGTAAAAGAGGACTGACACTCTAACATTCTATGATTTGAACCTCTCCTGTGAGACCAGTTTTAGATTCCGATGCTTCACTTCAGGTTTACTGTATGCCATGGACCTTCCTATTGACGATGAAAAACAGAAATTGCATCCGAAATTAATACAAAAGGCACAATGCCGACTTAAGTAAAGGAGGACTGACACTCTAACTTTCTATGATTAGAGCCTCTCCTGTGAGTACAGTTTTAGATTCCGATGCTTCACTTCAAGTTTACTGTATCCCTTGGACCTTCTTATTGACGATGAAACTCAGAAATTGCATCCGAATTAATACAAATGGCACAATGCCGACTTAAGTACAAGAGGACTGACACTCTCATTTTCTATGATTAGAACCTCTCCTGTGAGTCGAGTTATAGATTCCGATGCTTCACTTCAGGTTTACTGTACACCTTGCACCTTCTTATTGACGATGAAACACAGATATTGCATCCGAATTTAATATAAATGGCACAATGCCGACTTAAGTACAAGAGGACTGACACTCTAACAATCAATGATTTGAACCTCTCCTGTGAGTCCAGTTTTAGATTCCGATGCTTCACTTGAGGTTTACTGTATCCCTTGGACCTTCTTATTGACCATGAAACACAGAAATTGCATCCGAATTTAATACAAAAGGCACAATACCGTCTTAAGTACAAGAGGAGTGACACTCTAACTTTCTATGATTTGAACCTCTCCTGTGAGTCCAGTTTTAGATTCCGATGCTTCACTTCAGGTTTACTGTATCCCTTGGACCTTCTTATTGACGATGAAACACAGATATTGCATCCGAATTTAATATAAATGGCACAATGCCGACTTAACAAGAGGACGGACACTCTCACTTTCTATGATTTTAACCTCTCCTGTGAGTCAACTTTATGATTCCGATGCTTAACTTCAGGTTTACTGTATACCTTGCACCTTCTTATTGACGATGAAACACAGAAATCGCATCGGAATTTAATACAAATGGCACAATGCCAACTTAAGTAAAAGAGGACTGACACTCTAACTTTCTATGATTTGAACCTCACCTGTGAGTGAAGTTTTAGATTCCGATGCTTCACTTCAGGTTTACTGTATCCCTAGGATCTTCTTATTGACGATGAAACAGAGACATTGCATCCGAATTTAATACAAAAGGCACAAGGCCGACATAAGTAAAAGAGGACTGAAACTCTAACATTCTATGATTTGAACCTCTCCTGTGAGTCCAGTTTTAGATTCCGATGCTTCACTTCAGGTTTACTGTATACCTTGCTCCTTCTTATTGACGATGAAACACAGAAATTGCATCGGAATTTAATACAAAAGGCACAATGCTGACTTAAGTAAAGAGGACTGACACACTAACATTCTATGATTTGAACCCCTCCTGTGAGTCCAGTTTTAAAATCCGATGCTTCACTTCAGGTTTACTGTATACCTTGGACCTTCTTATTGTCGATGAAACACAGAAATTACATCCGAATTTAATACAAAAGGCACAATGTCGACTTAAGTGAAAGTGGACTGACACTCTATAATTTTATGATTGGAACCTCTCCTGTGTGTCCAGTTTTAGTTTCCGATGCTTCACTTCAGGTTTACTGTATCCCTTGGACCATCTTATTGACGATGAAACACAGAAATTGCATCCGAATTTAATACAAAAAGCACAATACCGTCTTAAGTACAAGGGGAGTGACACTCTAACTTTCTATGATTTGAAACTCTACTGTGTGTCCAGTTTTAGATTCCGATGCTTCACTTCAGGTTTACTGTATCCCTTGGACCTTCCTATTGACAATGAAACACAGAAATTTCATCCGAATTTAATATAAATGGCACAAGGCTGACTTAAGTACAAGAGAACTGACACTCTCACTTTCTATGATTTGACCTCTCCTGGGAGTCCAGTTTTAGATTCCGATGCTTACCTTCATGTTAACTGTTTCCCTTGGGCCTTCTTATTGACGATGAAACACAGAAATTGCATCCGAATTTAATATAAAAGTCACAATGCCCACTTAAGTAAAAGAGGACTGACACTATCACTTTTTATGATTTTGAACCTCTACTGTGAGTCCTGTTTTAGATTCCGATGCTTCACCTCAGGTTTACAGTATCCCTTAGACTTTTTTGTTGACGATGAAACACAGAGTTTGCATCCGAATTTAATACAAAAGGCACAATGCCGACTTAAGTACAAGAGGACAGACACTCTAACTTTATATGATTTGAAATTCTCCTGTGAGTCTAGTTTTAGATTCCGATGCTTCACTACAGGTTTACTGTATCCCTTCAACCTTCTTATTGACGATGAAACACAGAAATTGCATCCAAATTTAATACAAATGTCACAATGCCGACTTAAGTACAAGAGGATTGACACTCCCACTTTCTATGATTTTAATCTGTCCTGTGAGTCCAGTTTTACATTCCGATGCTTCACTAATACCTTGCACATTCTTATTGACGATGAAACACAGAAATTGCATCCGAATTTAATACAAATGGCACAATGCTGACTTAAGTACAAGAGGTCTGAAACTAACACTTTCTATGATTAGAACCTCTCCTGTGAGTCGAGTTTTAGATTCCGATGCTTCACTTCAGGTTTACTGTATACCTTGTACTTTGTTATTGACGATGAAACACAGAAATTGCATCGGAATTTAATTCAATAGGCACAATGCCGACTTAAGTACAAGAGGACTGACACACTAACTTTCTATAATTTGAACCTCTCCTGTGAGTCTAGTTTTAGATTCCGATGCTTCACTTCAGGTTTACTGTATCCCTTGGACCTTCTTATTGACGATGAAACACAGAAACTGCATCCGAATTTAATACAAAAGGCACAATGCCGACTTAAGTAAAAGAGGACTGACACTCTCACTTTCTATGATTAGAACCTCTCCTGTGAGTTTAGTTTTAGATTCCGATGCTTCACTTCAGGTTTACTGTATCCCTTGGACCTTCTTATTGACGATGAAACACAGAAATTGCATCCGAATTTAATACAAATGGCACAAGGCCGACTTAAGTAAAAGAGGACTGACACTCTAACATTCTATGATTTGAACCTCTCCTGTGAGTCCAGTTTTAGATTCCGATGCTTCACTTCAGGTTTACTGGTTACCTTGCACCTTCTTATTGACGATGAAAAACAGAAATTGCATCGGAATTTAATACAAAAGGCACAATGCAGACTTAAGTAAAGAGGACTGACACTCTAACTTCCTATGATTTGAACCCCTCCTGTGAGTCCAGTTTTAGAATCCGATGGTTCACTTCAGGTTTACTGTATCCCTTGTACCTTCTTATTGACGATGAAACACAGAAATTGCATCCGAATTTAATACAAATGGCACAAGGCCGACTTAAGTAAAAGAGGACTGACACTCTAACATTCTATGATTTGAACTTCTCCTGTGAGTCTAATTTTAGATTCCGACGCTTCACTTCAGGTTTACAGTATCCCTTGAACCCTCTTATTGACGATAAAACACAGAAATTGCATCCAAATTTAATACAAAATGCACAATGCCGACTTAAGTACAAGAGGACAGACACTCTCACTTTCTATGATTTGAACCTATCCTGTGAGTTTCAGTTTTACATTCCGATAATTCACTTCAGGTTTACTGTATACCTTGCACCTTCTTATTGACGACGAAACACAGAAATTGCATCGGAATTTAATACAAAAGGCACAATGCCGACTTAAGTAAATGAGGACTGTCTCTCAAATTTTCTATGATTTGAACCTTTCCTGTAAGAGCAGTTTTGGATTCCGATGCTTCACTTCAGGTTTACTGTATCCTTTGGACCTTCGTATTGACGATGAAACACAGAAATTGCATCCGAATATTATACAAAAGGCACATTGCCGACTTAAGTACAAGAGGACTGACACACTCACTTTCTATGATTTGAACCTCTACTGTGAGTCCAGTTTAAGATTCCGATGATTCACCTTAAGTTTACTGTATCACTTGGACCTTCTTATTGACGATGAAACACAGAGTTTGCATAAGAATTTAATACAAAAGGCACAATACCGACTTAAGTACGAGAGGAGTGACACTCTAACTTTCTATGATTTGAATCTCTCCTGTGAGTGCAGTTTTAGATTCCGATGCTTCACTTCAGGTTTACTGTAACCCTTGGACCCTCTTATTGACGATGAAACACAGAAATTGCATCCGAATTTAATACAGAAGGCACAATGCCGACTTAAGTAAAATAGGACTGACACTCTCACTTTCTATGATTAGAACCTCTCCTGTGAGTTTAGTTTTAGATTCCGATGCTTCACTTCAGGTTTACTGTATCCCTTGTACCTTCTTATTGACGATGAAACACAGAAATTGCATCCGAATTTAATACAAATGGCATAAGGCCGACTTAAGTAAAAGAGGACTGACACTCTAACATTCTATGATTTGAACCTCTCCTGTGAGTCCAGTTTTAGATTCCGATGCTTCACTTCATGTTTACTGGTTACCTTGCACCTTCTTATTGACGATGGAACACAGAAATTGCATCGGAATTTAATTCAAAAGGCACAATGCCGACTTAAGTAAAGAGGACTGACACTCTAACTTTCTATGATTTGAAACTCTCCTGTGAGACCAGTTTTAGATTCCGATGCTTCACTTCAGGTTTACTGGATCATTTGGACCATCTCATTGACGATGAAACACTGAAATTGCATCCGAATTTAATACAAAAGGCACAATGCCGACTTAATTACAAGAGGACTGACACTCTCACTTTTTATGATTTGAACCTCTACT
Organism: Schistocerca piceifrons; assembly: GCF_021461385.2. Lineage (NCBI taxonomy): Eukaryota > Metazoa > Arthropoda > Insecta > Orthoptera > Acrididae > Schistocerca > Schistocerca piceifrons. The sequence continues at coordinate 1,112,178,047 of NC_060139.1, forward strand.
GTGAGTCCTGTTTTAGATTCCGATGCTTCACCTCAGGTTTACTGTATCCCTTGGACCTTCATATTGACGATGTAACACAGAGTTTGCATCCGAATTTAATACAAAAGGCACAATGCCGACTTAAGTACAAGAGGACAGACACTCTAACTTTCTATGATTTGAACCTTTCCTGTGAGTCTAGTTTTAGATTCCGATGCTTCACTTCTGGTTTACTGTATCCCTTGAACCTTCTTATTGACGATGAAACACAGAAATTGCATCCAAATTTAATATAAATGTCACAATGCCGACTTAAGTACAAGAGGACTGACACTCTCACTTTCTATGATTTGAATCTGTCCTGTGAGTCCAGTATTACATTCCGATGCTTCACTAATAACTTGCACATTCTTATTGATGATGAAACACAGAAATTGCATCCGAATTTAATACAAATGGCACAATGCTGACTTAAGTACAAGAGGACTGACACTCTCACTTTCTATGATTAGAACCTCTCCTGTGAGTCAAGTTTTAGATTCCGATGCTTCACTTCAGGTTTTCTGTATACCTTGCACCTTCTTATTGACGATGAAACACAGAAATTGCATGGGAATTTAATACAAAAGGCACAAGGCCGACTTAAGTAAAAGAATACTGACACTCTCACTTTCTATGATTAGAACCTCTCCTTTGAGTTTAGTTTTAGATTCCGATGCTTCTCTTCAGGTTTACTGCATCCCTAGGACCTTCTAATTGACGATGAAACACAGAAATTGCATCCGAAATTAATACAAATGGCACAATGCCGACTTAAGTACAAGAGGACTGACACTCTCACTTTCTATGATTTGACCTCTCCTGGGCGTCCAGTTTTGGATTACGATGCTTCACTTCAGGTTTACTGTATCACTTGGACCTTCTTAATGACGATGAAACACAGAAATTGCATCTGAATTTAATACAAATGGCTCAATGCCGACTTAAGTAAAAGAGGACTGACACTCTACCTTTCTATGATTTGAACCTCTACTGTGAGTCCAGTTTTAGATTCCGATGCTTCACCTCAGGTTTACTGTATCCCTTGGACCTTCTTATTGACGTTGAAACACAGAGTTTGCATCCGAATTTAATACAAAAGGCACAATGCCGATTTAAGTACAAGAGGACAGACCCTCTAACTTTCTATGATTTGAACCTCTCCTGTGAGTCTAGCTTTAGATTCCGATGCTTCACTTCAGGTTTACAGTATCCCTTGAACCTTCTTATTGACGATAAAACACGGAAATTGCATCCAAATTTAATACAATATGCACAATGACGACTTAAGTACAAGAGGACAGACACTCTCACTTTCTATGATTTGAACCTGTCCTGTGAGTTTCAGTTTTACATTCCGATAATTCACTTCAGGTTTACTGTATACCTTGCACCTTCTTATTGACGATGAAACACAGAAATTGCATCGGAATTTAATACAAAAGGCACAATGCCGACTTAAGTAAATGAGGACTGTCTCTCAAATTTTCTATGATTTGAACCTCTCCTGTGAGACCAGTTTTAGATTCCGATGCTTCACTTCAGGTTTACTGTATCATTTGGACCTTCTTATTGACGATGAAACACAGAAATTGCATCCGAATTTTATACAAAAGGCACAATGCCGATTTAAGTACAAGAGGACAGACACTCTAACTTTCTATGATTAGAACCTCTCCTATGAGTCCAGTTTTAAATTCCGATGCTTCACTTCAGGTTTACTGTATCCCCTGGACCTTCTCTTTGATGATGAAACACAGAAATTCCATCCGAATTTAATACAAATGGCACAATGCCGACTTAAGTACAAGAGGACTGACACTCTCACTTTCAATGATTTGTACCTCTCCTGTGAGTTCAGTTTTAGATTCCGATGCTTCACTTCAGGTTTACCGTATACCTTGCACCTTCTTATTGACGATGAAACGCAAACATTGCATCGGAATTTAATACAAAAAGCATAATGCCGACTTAAGTAAAAGAGGACTGACACTCTAACTTACTATGATTTGACCCCTCCTGTGAGTCCAGTTTTAGAATCCGATGCTTCACTTCAGGTTTACTTTATACCGTGGACCTTCTTATTGTCGATGGAACACAGATATTGCATCGGAATTTAATACAAAAGGCACAATGCCGACTTAAGTAAAAGAGGACTGACACTCAAACTTCCTATGATTTGAACCCCTCCTGTGAGTCCAATTTTACAATCAGATGCTTCACTTCAGGTTTACTGTATACCTTGGACGTTCTTATTGACGATGAAACACAGAAATTGCATCCGAATTTAATACAAAAGGCACAATACCGACTTAAGTACAAGAGGAGTGACACTCTAACTTTCTATGATTTGAACCTCTCCTGTGAGTCCAGTTTTAGATTCCGATGCTTCACTTCAGGTTTACTGTACCCCATGGACCTTCGTAGATGAAACACAGAAATTGCATCCGAGTTTAATACAAATGGCACATTGCCGACTTAAGTAAAGGAGGACTGACACTCTCACTTTCTATGATTAGAACCTCTCCTGTGAGTCCAGTTTTAGATTCCGATGCTTCACTTCAGGTTTACTGTATCCCCTGGACCTTCTCATTGACGATGAAACTCAGAAATTGCATCCGAATTTAATACAAATGGCACAATGCCGACTTAAGTATAAGAGGACTGACACTCTCACTTTCAATGATTTGAACCTCTCCTGTGAGTCCAGTTTTAGATTCCGATGCTTCACTTCAGGTTTACTGTATACCTTGCACATTCTTATTGACGATGAAACGCCGACATTGCATCGTAATTTAATACTAAAGGCACAATGCGGACTTAAGTAAAAGAGGACTGACACTCTAACTTACTATGATTTGAACCCCTCCTGTGAGTCCAGTTTTAGAATCCGATGCTTCACTTCAGGTTTACTTTATACCCTGGACCTTCTTATTGTCGATGGAACACAGATATTGCATCGGATTTTAATATAAAAGGCACAATGCCGACTTAAGTAAAAGTGGACTGACACTCTAACATTCTATGATTTGAACCTCTCCTGTGAGTCCAGTTTTAGATTCCGATGCTTCATTCAGGTTTACTGTATCCCTTGGACCTTCTTATTGACAATGAAACACAGAAATTGCATCCGAATTTAATACAAAAGGCACAATACCGACCTAAGTACAAGAGGAGTGACACTCTAACTTTCTATGATTTGAACCTCTCCTGTGAGTCCAGTTTTAGATTCCGATGCTTCACTTCAGGTTAACTGTATCCCTTGGACCTTCTTAGATGAAACACAGAAATTGCATCCGAGTTTAATACATATAGCACATTGCCTACTTAAGTACAAGAGGAATGACACTCTCACTTTCTATGATTTGAACCTCTCCTGTGAGTCCAGTTTTAGATTCCGATGCTTCACTTCAGGTTAACTGTATCCCTTGGACCTTCTTAGATGAAACACAGAAATTGCATCCGAGTTTAATACAAATAGCACATTGCCTACTTAAGTACAAGAGGAATGACACTCTCACTTTCTATGATTTGAACCTCTCCTGTGAGACCAGTTTTAGATTCCGATGCTTCACTTCAGGTTTGCTGTATCATTTGGACCTTCTTATTGACGATGAAACACAGAAATTGCATCCGAATTTTATACAAAAGGCACAATGCCGACTTAAGTACAAGAGGACTGACACTCTCACTTTCTATGATTTGAACCTCTACTGTGAGTCCAGTTTAAGATTCTGATGATTCACCTCAGGTTTACTGTATCACTTGGACCTTCTTATTGACGATGGAACACAGAGTTTGCATAAGAATTTAATACAAAGGGCACAATGCCGACTTAAGTACAAGAGGACCGACACTCTCACTTTCTATGATTTGAACCTCTCCTGTGAGTGAAGTTTTAGATTCCGATGCTTCACTTCAGGTTTACTGTATCCCTAGGACCTTCTTATTGACGATGAAACAGAGAAATTGCATCCAAATTTAAAACAAAAGGCACAATACCGACTTAAGTACGAGAGGAGTGACACTCTAACTTTCTATGATTTGAATCTCTCCTGTGAGTGCAGTTTTAGATTCCGAAGCTTCACTTCAGGTTTACTGTATCACTTGGACCTCCTTATTGACGATGAAACACAGAAAATGCATCCGAATTTAATACAAAAGGCACAATGCTGACTTAAGTACAAGAGGACTGACACTCTCACTTTCTATGATTTGAACCTCTACTGTGAGTCCAGTTTAAGATTCCGATGATTCACCTCAGGTTTACTGTATACCTTGCACCTTCTTATTGACGATGAAACACAGAAATTGCATCGGAATTTAATACAAATGGCACAATGCCGACTTAAGTAAAAGAGGACTGACACTCCAACTTACTATGATTTGAACCTCTCCTGTGAGTGAAGTTTTAGATTCCGATGCTTCACTTCAGGTTTACTGTATCCCTAGGACCTTCTTATTGACGATGAAACAGAGAAATTGCATCCAAATTTAATACAAAAGGCACAATACCGACTTAAGTACGAGAGGAGTGACACTCTAACTTTCTATGATTTGAATCTCTCCTGTGAGTGCAGTTTTAGATTCCGAAGCTTCACTTCAGGTTTACTGTATCACTTGGACCTCTTTATTGACGATGAAACACAGAAAATGCATCCGAATTTAATACAAAAGGCACAATGCTGACTTAAGTACAAGAGGACTGACACTCTCACTTTCTATGATTTGAACCTCTACTGTGAGTCCAGTTTAAGATTCCGATGATTCACCTCGGGTTTACTGTATCACTTGGACCTTCTTATTGACGATGAAACACAGAGTTTGCATAAGAATTTAATACAAATGGCACAATGCCGACTTAAGTACAAAAGGATAGACACTCTAACTTTCTATGATTTGAACCTCTCCTATGAGTCCAGTTTTAGATTCCGATGCTTCACTTCAGGTTTACTGTATCCCCTGGACCTTCTCATTGATGATGAAACACAGAAATTGCATCCGAATTTAATACAAATGGCACAATGCCGACTTAAGTAAAAGAGGACTGACACTCCAACTTACTATGATTTGTACTCCTCCTGTGAGTCCAGTTTTAGAATCCGGTTCTTCACTTCAGGTTAACTGTATACCGTGGACCTTCTTATTGACGATGAAACACAGAAATTGCATCGGAATTTAATACAAAAGGCACAATGCCGACTTAAGTAAAAGAGGACCGACACTCTAACTTTTTATGATTTGAACCCCTCCTGTGAGCCCAGTTTTACAATCCGATGCTTCACTTCAGGTTTTCTGTATACCTTGGACCTTCATATTGACGATGAAACACAGAAATTGCATCGGAATTTAATACAAATATCACAATGCCGACTTAAGTAAAAGAGGACTGACACTCTAACTTTCTATGATTTGAACCTCTCCTGTAAGTCTAGTTTTAGATTCCGATGCTTCACTTCAGGTTTACTGTATCCATTGGACCTTCTTATTGACGATGAAACACAGAAAATGCATCCGAATTTAATACAAAAGGCACAATGCCGACTTAAGTAAAAGAGGACTGACACTCTCACTTTCTATGATTAGAACCTCTCCTGTGAGTCCAGTTTTAGATTCCGATGCTTCACTTCAGGTTTACTGTATCCCCTGGACCTTCTCATTGACGATGAAACACAGAAATTGCATCCGAATTTAATACAAATTGCACAATTGCCGACTTAAGTATAAGATGACTGACACTCTCACTTTCAATGATTTGAACCTCTCCTGTGAGTCCAGTTTTAGATTCCGATGCTTCACTTCAGGTTTATTGTATACCTTGCACCTTCTTATTGACGATGAAACGCAGACATTGCATCGGAATTTAATACTAAAGGCACAATGCCGACTTAAGGAAAAGAGGACTGACACTCTAACTTACTATGATTTGAACCCCTCCTGTGAGTCCAGTTTTAGAATCCGATGCTTCACTTCAGGTTTACTTTATACCCTGGACCTTCTTATTGTCGATGGAACACAGATATTGCATCGGAATTTAATACAAAAGGCACAATGCCGACTTAAGTAAAAGTGGACTGACACTCTAACATTCTATGATTTGAACCTCTCCTGTGAGTGCAGTTTTAGATTCCGATGCTTCATTCAGGTTTACTGTATCCCTTGGACCTTCTTATTGACGATGAAACACAGAAATTGCATCCGAATTTAATACAAAAGGCACAATACCGACTTAAGTACAAGAGGAGTGACACTCTAACTTTCTATGATTTGAACCTCTCCTGTGAGTCCAGTTTTAGATTCCGATGCTTCACTTCAGGATAACTGTATCCCTTGGACCTTCTTAGATGAAACACAGAAATTGCATCCGAGTTCAATACAAATGGCACATTGCCGACTTAAGTACAAGAGGACTGACAACCTCACTTTCTATGATTTGAACCTATCCTGTGAGTCCAGTTTTAGATTCCGATGCTTCACTTCAGGTTTACTGTATACCTTGCACCTTCTTATTGACGATGAAACACAGAAATTGCATCGGAATTTAATACAAAAGGCACAACGCCATCTTAAGTACAAGAGGAGTGACACTCTAACTTTCTATGATTTGAACCCCTCCTGTGAGTCCAGTTTTGGATTCCGATGCTTCACTTCAGGTTTACTGTATCCCTTGGCCCTTCTTATTAACGATGAAACACAGAAATTGCATCCGAATTTAATATAAATGGCACAATGCCGACTTAAGTACAAGAGGACTGCCACTCTCACTTTCTATGATTTGAACCTCTCCTGTGAGTCGAGTTTTTGATATCGATGCTTCACTTCAGGTTTACTGTATACCTAGCACCTTCTTATTGACGATGAAACACAGAAATTGCATCGGAATTTAATACAAAAGGCACAATGCCGACTGAAGTAAAAGTGGACTGACACTCTAACATTCTATGATTTGAACCTCTCCTGTGAGTCCAGTTTTAGATTCCGGTGCTTCATTCTGGTTTTCTGTATCCCTTGGACCTTCTTATTGACGTTGAAACACAGAGTTTGCATCCGAATTTAATACAAAAGGCACAATGCCGATTTAAGTACAAGAGGACAGACCCTCTAACATTCTATGATTTGAACCTCTCCTGTGAGTCTAGTTTTAGATTCCGATGCTTCACTTCAGGTTTACTGTATCCCTAGGACCTTCTTATTGACGATGAAACAGAGAAATTGCATCCAAATTTAATACAAAAGGCACAATACCGACTTAAGTACGAGAGGAGTGACACTCTAACTTTCTATGATTTGAATCTCTCCTGTGAGTGCAGTTTTAGATTCCGAAGCTTCACTTCAGGTTTACTGTATCACTTGGACCTCCTTATTGACGATGAAACACAGAAAATGCATCCGAATTTAATACAAAAGGCACAATGCTGACTTAAGTACAAGAGGACTGACACTCTCACTTTCTATGATTTGAACCTCTACTGTGAGTCCAGTTTAAGATTCCGATGATTCACCTCGGGTTTACTGTATCACTTGGACCTTCTTATTGACGATGAAACACAGAGTTTGCATAAGAATTTAATACAAATGGCACAATGCCGACTTAAGTACAAAAGGATAGACACTCTAACTTTCTATGATTTGAACCTCTCCTATGAGTCCAGTTTTAGATTCCGATGCTTCACTTCAGGTTTACTGTATCCCCTGGACCTTCTCATTGATGATGAAACACAGAAATTGCATCCGAATTTAATACAAATGGCACAATGCCGACTTAAGTAAAAGAGGACTGACACTCCAACTTACTATGATTTGTACTCCTCCAGTGAGTCCAGTTTTAGAATCCGGTTCTTCACTTCAGGTTAACTGTATACCGTGGACCTTCTTATTGACGATGAAACACAGAAATTGCATCGGAATTTAATACAAAAGGCACAATGCCGACTTAAGTAAAAGAGGACCGACACTCTAACTTTTTATGATTTGAACCCCTCCTGTGAGCCCAGTTTTACAATCCGATGCTTCACTTCAGGTTTTCTGTATACCTTGGACCTTCATATTGACGATGAAACACAGAAATTGCATCGGAATTTAATACAAATATCACAATGCCGACTTAAGTAAAAGAGGACTGACACTCTAACTTTCTATGATATGAACCTCTCCTGTAAGTCTAGTTTTAGATTCCGATGCTTCACTTCAGGTTTACTGTATCCATTGGACCTTCTTATTGACGATGAAACACAGAAAATGCATCCGAATTTAATACAAAAGGCACAATGCCGACTTAAGTAAAAGAGGACTGACACTCTCACTTTCTATGATTAGAACCTCTCCTGTGAGTCCAGTTTTAGATTCCGATGCTTCACTTCAGGTTTACTGTATCCCCTGGACCTTCTCATTGACGATGAAACACAGAAATTGCATCCGAATTTAATACAAATTGCACAATTGCCGACTTAAGTATAAGATGACTGACACTCTCACTTTCAATGATTTGAACCTCTCCTGTGAGTCCAGTTTTAGATTCCGATGCTTCACTTCAGGTTTATTGTATACCTTGCACCTTCTTATTGACGATGAAACGCAGACATTGCATCGGAATTTAATACTAAAGGCACAATGCCGACTTAAGGAAAAGAGGACTGACACTCTAACTTACTATGATTTGAACCCCTCCTGTGAGTCCAGTTTTAGAATCCGATGCTTCACTTCAGGTTTACTTTATACCCTGGACCTTCTTATTGTCGATGGAACACAGATATTGCATCGGAATTTAATACAAAAGGCACAATGCCGACTTAAGTAAAAGTGGACTGACACTCTAACATTCTATGATTTGAACCTCTCCTGTGAGTGCAGTTTTAGATTCCGATGCTTCATTCAGGTTTACTGTATCCCTTGGACCTTCTTATTGACGATGAAACACAGAAATTGCATCCGAATTTAATACAAAAGGCACAATACCGACTTAAGTACAAGAGGAGTGACACTCTAACTTTCTATGATTTGAACCTCTCCTGTGAGTCCAGTTTTAGATTCCGATGCTTCACTTCAGGATAACTGTATCCCTTGGACCTTCTTAGATGAAACACAGAAATTGCATCCGAGTTCAATACAAATGGCACATTGCCGACTTAAGTACAAGAGGACTGACAACCTCACTTTCTATGATTTGAACCTATCCTGTGAGTCCAGTTTTAGATTCCGATGCTTCACTTCAGGTTTACTGTATACCTTGCACCTTCTTATTGACGATGAAACACAGAAATTGCATCGGAATTTAATACAAAAGGCACAACGCCATCTTAAGTACAAGAGGAGTGACACTCTAACTTTCTATGATTTGAACCCCTCCTGTGAGTCCAGTTTTGGATTCCGATGCTTCACTTCAGGTTTACTGTATCCCTTGGCCCTTCTTATTAACGATGAAACACAGAAATTGCATCCGAATTTAATATAAATGGCACAATGCCGACTTAAGTACAAGAGGACTGCCACTCTCACTTTCTATGATTTGAACCTCTCCTGTGAGTCGAGTTTTTGATATCGATGCTTCACTTCAGGTTTACTGTATACCTAGCACCTTCTTATTGACGATGAAACACAGAAATTGCATCGGAATTTAATACAAAAGGCACAATGCCGACTGAAGTAAAAGTGGACTGACACTCTAACATTCTATGATTTGAACCTCTCCTGTGAGTCCAGTTTTAGATTCCGGTGCTTCATTCTGGTTTTCTGTATCCCTTGGACCTTCTTATTGACGTTGAAACACAGAGTTTGCATCCGAATTTAATACAAAAGGCACAATGCCGATTTAAGTACAAGAGGACAGACCCTCTAACATTCTATGATTTGAACCTCACCTGTGAGTCTAGTTTTAGATTCCGATGCTTCACTTCAGGTTTACTGTATCCCTAGGACCTTCTTATTGACGATGAAACAGAGAAATTGCATCCAAATTTAATACAAAAGGCACAATACCGACTTAAGTACGAGAGGAGTGACACTCTAACTTTCTATGATTTGAATCTCTCCTGTGAGTGCAGTTTTAGATTCCGAAGCTTCACTTCAGGTTTACTGTATCACTTGGACCTCCTTATTGACGATGAAACACAGAAAATGCATCCGAATTTAATACAAAAGGCACAATGCTGACTTAAGTACAAGAGGACTGACACTCTCACTTTCTATGATTTGAACCTCTACTGTGAGTCCAGTTTAAGATTCCGATGATTCACCTCGGGTTTACTGTATCACTTGGACCTTCTTATTGACGATGAAACACAGAGTTTGCATAAGAATTTAATACAAATGGCACAATGCCGACTTAAGTACAAAAGGATAGACACTCTAACTTTCTATGATTTGAACCTCTCCTATGAGTCCAGTTTTAGATTCCGATGCTTCACTTCAGGTTTACTGTATCCCCTGGACCTTCTCATTGATGATGAAACACAGAAATTGCATCCGAATTTAATACAAATGGCACAATGCCGACTTAAGTAAAAGAGGACTGACACTCCAACTTACTATGATTTGTACTCCTCCTGTGAGTCCAGTTTTAGAATCCGGTTCTTCACTTCAGGTTAACTGTATACCGTGGACCTTCTTATTGACGATGAAACACAGAAATTGCATCGGAATTTAATACAAAAGGCACAATGCCGACTTAAGTAAAAGAGGACCGACACTCTAACTTTTTATGATTTGAACCCCTCCTGTGAGCCCAGTTTTACAATCCGATGCTTCACTTCAGGTTTTCTGTATACCTTGGACCTTCATATTGACGATGAAACACAGAAATTGCATCGGAATTTAATACAAATATCACAATGCCGACTTAAGTAAAAGAGGACTGACACTCTAACTTTCTATGATTTGAACCTCTCCTGTAAGTCTAGTTTTAGATTCCGATGCTTCACTTCAGGTTTACTGTATCCATTGGACCTTCTTATTGACGATGAAACACAGAAAATGCATCCGAATTTAATACAAAAGGCACAATGCCGACTTAAGTAAAAGAGGACTGACACTCTCACTTTCTATGATTAGAACCTCTCCTGTGAGTCCAGTTTTAGATTCCGATGCTTCACTTCAGGTTTACTGTATCCCCTGGACCTTCTCATTGACGATGAAACACAGAAATTGCATCCGAATTTAATACAAATTGCACAATTGCCGACTTAAGTATAAGATGACTGACACTCTCACTTTCAATGATTTGAACCTCTCCTGTGAGTCCAGTTTTAGATTCCGATGCTTCACTTCAGGTTTATTGTATACCTTGCACCTTCTTATTGACGATGAAACGCAGACATTGCATCGGAATTTAATACTAAAGGCACAATGCCGACTTAAGGAAAAGAGGACTGACACTCTAACTTACTATGATTTGAACCCCTCCTGTGAGTCCAGTTTTAGAATCCGATGCTTCACTTCAGGTTTACTTTATACCCTGGACCTTCTTATTGTCGATGGAACACAGATATTGCATCGGAATTTAATACAAAAGGCACAATGCCGACTTAAGTAAAAGTGGACTGACACTCTAACATTCTATGATTTGAACCTCTCCTGTGAGTGCAGTTTTAGATTCCGATGCTTCATTCAGGTTTACTGTATCCCTTGGACCTTCTTATTGACGATGAAACACAGAAATTGCATCCGAATTTAATACAAAAGGCACAATACCGACTTAAGTACAAGAGGAGTGACACTCTAACTTTCTATGATTTGAACCTCTCCTGTGAGTCCAGTTTTAGATTCCGATGCTTCACTTCAGGATAACTGTATCCCTTGGACCTTCTTAGATGAAACACAGAAATTGCATCCGAGTTCAATACAAATGGCACATTGCCGACTTAAGTACAAGAGGACTGACAACCTCACTTTCTATGATTTGAACCTATCCTGTGAGTCCAGTTTTAGATTCCGATGCTTCACTTCAGGTTTACTGTATACCTTGCACCTTCTTATTGACGATGAAACACAGAAATTGCATCGGAATTTAATACAAAAGGCACAACGCCATCATAAGTACAAGAGGAGTGACACTCTAACTTTCTATGATTTGAACCCCTCCTGTGAGTCCAGTTTTGGATTCCGATGCTTCACTTCAGGTTTACTGTATCCCTTGGCCCTTCTTATTAACGATGAAACACAGAAATTGCATCCGAATTTAATATAAATGGCACAATGCCGACTTAAGTACAAGAGGACTGCCACTCTCACTTTCTATGATTTGAACCTCTCCTGTGAGTCGAGTTTTTGATATCGATGCTTCACTTCAGGTTTTCTGTATACCTAGCACCTTCTTATTGACGATGAAACACAGAAATTGCATCGGTATTTAATACAAAAGGCACAATGCCGACTGAAGTAAAAGTGGACTGACACTCTAACATTCTATGATTTGAACCTCTCCTGTGAGTCCAGTTTTAGATTCCGGTGCTTCATTCTGGTTTTCTGTATCCCTTGGACCTTCTTATTGACGTTGAAACACAGAGTTTGCATCCGAATTTAATACAAAAGGCACAGTGCCGATTTAAGTACAAGAGGACAGACCCTCTAACATTCTATGATTTGAACCTCTCCTGTGAGTCTAGTTTTAGATTCCGATGCTTCACTTCAGGTTTACTGTATCCCTAGGACCTTCTTATTGACGATGAAACAGAGAAATTGCATCCAAATTTAATACAAAAGGCACAATATCGACTTAAGTACGAGAGGAGTGACACTCTAACTTTCTATGATTTGAATCTCTCCTGTGAGTGCAGTTTTAGATTCCGAAGCTTCACTTCAGGTTTACTGTATCACTTGGACCTCCTTATTGACGATGAAACACAGAAAATGCATCCGAATTTAATACAAAAGGCACAATGCTGACTTAAGTACAAGAGGACTGACACTCTCACTTTCTATGATTTGAACCTCTACTGTGAGTCCAGTTTAAGATTCCGATGATTCACCTCGGGTTTACTGTATCACTTGGACCTTCTTATTGACGATGAAACACAGAGTTTGCATAAGAATTTAATACAAATGGCACAATGCCGACTTAAGTACAAAGGATAGACACTCTAAATTTCTATGATTTGAACCTCTCCTATGAGTCCAGTTTTAGATTCCGATGCTTCACTTCAGGTTTACTGTATCCCCTGGACCTTCTCATTGATGATGAAACACAGAAATTGCATCCGAATTTAATACAAATGGCACAATGCCGACTTAAGTAAAAGAGGACTGACACTCCAACTTACTATGATTTGTACCCCTCCTGTGAGTCCAGTTTTAGAATCCGGTTCTTCACTTCAGGTTAACTGTAAACCGTGGACCTTCTTATTGACGATGAAACACAGAAATTGCATCGGAATTTAATACAAAAGGCACAATGCCGACTTAAGTAAAAGAGGACCGACACTCTAACTTTTTATGATTTGAACCCCTCCTGTGAGCCCAGTTTTACAATCCGATGCTTCACTTCAGGTTTTCTGTATACCTTGGACCTTCATACTGACGATGAAACACAGAAATTGCATCGGAATTTAATACAAATATCACAATGCCGACTTAAGTAAAAGAGGACTGACACTCTAACTTTCTATGATTTGAACCTCTCCTGTAAGTCTAGTTTTAGATTCCGATGCTTCACTTCAGGTTTACTGTATCCATTGGACCTTCTTATTGACGATGAAACACAGAAAATGAATCCGAATTTAATACAAAAGGCACAATGCCGACTTAAGTAAAAGAGGACTGACACTCTCACTTTCTATGATTAGAACCTCTCCTGTGAGTCCAGTTTTAGATTCCGATGCTTCACTTCAGGTTTACTGTATCCCCTGGACCTTCTCATTGACGATGAAACACAGAAATTGCATCCGAATTTAATACAAATTGCACAATTGCCGACTTAAGTATAAGATGACTGACACTCTCACTTTCAATGATTTGAACCTCTCCTGTGAGTCCAGTTTTAGATTCCGATGCTTCACTTCAGGTTTACTGTATACCTTGCACCTTCTTATTGACGATGAAACGCAGACATTGCATCGGAATTTAATACTAAAGGCACAATGCCGACTTAAGGAAAAGAGGACTGACACTCTAACTTACTATGATTTGAACCCCTCCTGTGAGTCCAGTTTTAGAATCCGATGCTTCACTTCAGGTTTACTTTATACCCTGGACCTTCTTATTGTCGATGGAACACAGATATTGCATCGGAATTTAATACAAAAGGCACAATGCCGACTTAAGTAAAAGTGGACTGACACTCTAACATTCTATGATTTGAATCTCTCCTGTGAGTCCAGTTTTAGATTCCGATGCTTCATTCAGGTTTACTGTATCCCTTGGACCTTCTTATTGACGATGAAACACAGAAATTGCATCCGAATTTAATACAAAAGGCACAATACCGACTTAAGTACAAGAGGAGTGACACTCTAACTTTCTATGATTTGAACCTCTCCTGTGAGTCCAGTTTTAGATTCCGATGCTTCACTTCAGGTTAACTGTATCCCTTGGACCTTCTTAGATGAAACACAGAAATTGCATCCGAGTTCAATACAAATGGCACATTGCCGACTTAAGTACAAGAGGACTGACACCCTCACTTTCTATGATTTGAACCCATCCTGTGAGTCCAGTTTTAGATTCCGATGCTTCACTTCAGGTTTACTGTATCCCTTGGCCCTTCTTATTAACGATGAAACACAGAAATTGCATCCGAATTTAATATAAATGGCACAATGCCGACTTAAGTACAAGAGGACTGCCACTCTCACTTTCTATGATTTGATTCTCTCCTGTGAGTCGAGTTTTTGATATCGATGCTTCACTTCAGGTTTACTGTATACCTAGCACCTTCTTATTGACGATGAAACAGAGAAATTGCATCGGAATTTAATACAAAAGGCACAATGCCGACTGAAGTAAAAGTGGACTGACACTCTAACATTCTATGATTTGAACCTCTCCTGTGAGTCCAGTTTTAGATTCCGGTGCTTCATTCTGGTTTTCTGTATCCCTTGGACCTTCTTATTGACGTTGAAACACAGAGTTTGCATCCGAATTTAATACAAAAGGCACAATGCCGATTTAAGTACAAGAGGACAGACCCTCTAACATTCTATGATTTGAACCTCTCCTGTGAGTCTAGTTTTAGATGCCGATGCTTCACTTCAGGTTTACAGTATCCCTTGAACCTTCTTATTGACGATAAAACACAGAAATTGCATCCAAATTTAATACAAAAGGCACAATGCCGACTTAAGTACAAGAGGAGTGACACTCTAACTTTCTATGATTTGAACCACTCCTGTGAGTCCAGATTTAGATTCCGATGCTTCACTTCAGGTTTACTGTATACCTTGGACCTTCTTAGATGAAACACAGAAATTGCATCCGAGTTTAATACAAATAGCACATTGCCGACTTAAGTACAAGAGGACTGACACTCTCACTTTCTATGATTTGAACCTCTCCTGTGAGTCCAGTTTTAGATTCCGATGCTTCACTTCAGGTTTACTGTATACCTTGCACCTTCTTATTGACGATGAAACACAGAAATTGCATCGGAATTTAATACAAATGGCACAATGCCGACTTAAGTAAAAGGGGACTGACACTCTAACTTTCTATGATTTGAACCTCTCCTGTGAGTGAAGTTTTAGATTCCGATGCTTCACTTCAGGTTTACTGTATCCCTAGGACCTTCTTGTTGACGATGAAACAGAGAAATTGCATCCAAATTTAATACAAAAGGCACAATACCGACTTAAGTACGAGAGGAGTGACACTCTAACTGTGTAAGATTTGAATCTCTCCTGTGAGTGCAGTTTTAGATTCCGAAGCTTCACTTCAGGTTTACTGTATCACTTGGACCTTCTTATTGACGATGAAACACAGAAATTGCATCCGAATTTAATACAAAAGGCACAATGCCGACTTAAGTACAAGAGGACTGACACTCTCACTTTCTATGATTTGAACCTCTACTGTGAGTCCAGTTTAAGATTCCGATGATTCACCTCAGGTTTACTGTATCACTTGGACCTTCTTATTGACGATGAAACACAGAGTTTGCATAAGAATTTAATACAAATGGCACAATGCCGACTTAAGTACAAGAGGACAGACACTCTAACTTTCTATGATTTGAACCTCTCCTATGAGTCCAGTTTTAGATTCCGATGCTTCACTTCAGGTTTACTGCATCCCCTGGACCTTCTCATTGATGATGAAACACAGAAATTGCATCCGAATTTAATACAAAAGGCATAATGCCGACTTAAGTAAAAGAGGACTGACACTCTAACTTACTATGATTTGACCCCTCCTGTGAGTCCAGTTTTAGAATCCGATGCTTCACTTCAGGTTTACTTTATACCGTGGACCTTCTTATTGTCGATGGAACACAGATATTGCATCGGAATTTAATACAAAAGCACAATGCCGACATAAGTAAAAGAGGACTGACACTCTAACTTTCTATGATTTGAACCCCTCCTGTGAGTCCAATTTTACAATCCGATGCTTCACTTCGGGTTTACTGTATACCTTGGACCTTCTTATTGACGATGAAACACAGAAATTGCATCCGAATTTAATACAAAAGGCACAATGCCGACTGAAGTAAAAGTGGACTGACACTCTAACATTCTATTATTTGAACCTCTCCTGTGAGTCCAGTTTTAGATTCCGGTGCTTCATTAAGGTTTTCTGTATCCCTTGGACCTTCTTATTAACGATGAAACACAGATATTGCACCCGATTTTAATACAAAAGGCACAATACCGACTTAAGTACAAGAGGAGTGACACTCTAACTTTCTATGATTTGAACCTCTCCTGTGAGTCCAGTTTTAGATTCCGATGCTTCACTTCAGGTTTACTGTATCCCTTGGACCTTCGTAGATGAAACACAGAAATTGCATCCGAGTTTAATACAAATGGCACATTGCCGACTTAAGTACAAGAGGACTGACACTCTCACTTTCTATGATTTGAACCTCTCCTGTGAGTCCAGTTTTAGATTCTGATGCATCACTTCAGGTTTACTGTATACCTTGCACCTTCTTATTGACGATGAAACACAGAAATTGCATCGGAATTTAATACAAAAGGCACAATGCCGACTTAAGTAAAAGAGGACTGACACTCTAACTTACTATGATTTGAACCCCTCCTGTGAGTCCAGTTTTAGAATCCGGTCCTTCACTTCAGGTTAACTGTATACCGTGGACCTTCTTAATGACGATGAAACACAGAAATTGCATCGGAATTAAATACAAAAGGCACAATGCCGACTTAAGTAAAAGAGGACCGACACTCTAACTTTCTATGATTTGAACCCCTCCTGTGAGTCCAGTTTTACAATCCGATGCTTCACTTCAGGTTTTCTGTATACCTTGGACCCTCATATTGACGATGAAACACAGAAATTTCATCGGAAATTAATACAAATGGCACAATGCCGACTTAAGTAAAAGAGGACTGACACTCTAACTTACTATGATTTGAACCCCTCCTGTGATTCCAGTTTTAGAATCCGATGCTTCACTTCAGGTTTACTGTATCCTTTGTACCTTCTTATTGACGATGAAACACAGAAATTGCATCGGAATTTAATACAAAAGGCACAATACCATCTTAAGTACAAGAGGAGTGACACTCTAACTTTCTATGATTTGAACCCCTCCTGTGAGTCCAGTTTTGGATTCCGATGCTTCACTTCAGGTTTACTGTATCCCTTGGCCCTTTTTATCAACGATGAAACACAGAAATTGGATCCGAATTTAATATAAATGGCACATTGCCGACTTAAGTACAAGAGTACTGCCACTCTCACTTTCTATGATTTGAACCTCTCCTGTGAGTCGAGTTTTTGATTTCGATGCTTCACTTCAGGTTTACTGTATACCTTGCACCTTCTTATTGACGATGAAACACAGAAATTGCATCGGAATTTAATACAAAAGGCACAATGCCGAGTGAAGTAAAAGTGGACTGACACTCTAACATTCTATGATTTGGACCTCTCCTGTGAGTCCAGTTTTAGAATCCGGTGCTTCATTCAGGTTTTCTGTATCCCTTGGACCTTCTTATTGACGATGAAACACAGAAATTGCATCCGAATTTAATACAAAAGGCACAATACCGACTGAAGTACAAGAGGAGTGACACTGTAACTTTCTATATTTGAACCTCTCCTGTGAGTCCAGTTTTAGATTCCAACGCTTCACTTCAGGTTAACTGTATCCCTTGGACCTTCTTAGATGAAACACAGAAATTGCATCCGAGTTTAATACAAATGGCACATTGCCGACTTAAGTACAAGAGGACTGACACTCTCACTTTCTATGATTTGAACCTCTCCTGTGAGTCCAGTTTTAGATTCCGATGCTTCACTTCAGGTTTACTGTATACCTTGCACCTTCTTATTGACGATGAAACACAGAAATTGCATCGGAATTCAATACAAAAGGCACAATACCATCTTAAGTACAAGAGGAGTGACACTCTAACTTTCTATAATTTGAACCCCTCCTGTGAGTCCAGTTTTACAATCCGATGCTTCACTTCAGGTTTCTGTATACCTTGGACCTTCATATTGACGATGAAATACAGAAATTGCATCGGAATTTAATATAAATGGCACAATGCCGACTTAAGTACAAGAGGACTGCCACTCTCACTTTCTACTATTTGAACCTCTCCTGTGAGTCGAGTTTTTGATTTCGATGCTTCACTTCAGGTTTACTGTATACCTTGCACCTTCTTATTGACGATGAAACACAGAAATTGCATCGGAATTTAATACATAAGGCACAATGCCGACTGAAGTAAAAGTGGACTGACACTCTAACATTCTATGATTTGAACCTCTCCTGTGAGTCCAGTTTTAGATTCCGGTGCTTCATTCAGGTTTTCTGTATCCCTTGGACCTTCTCATTGACGATGAAACACAGAAATTGCATCCGAACTTAATACAAATGGCACAATGCCGACTTAAGTACAGGAGGACTGACACTCTCACTTTCAATGATTTGAACCTCTCCTGTGAGTCCAGTTTTAGATTCCGATGCTTCACTTCAGGTTAACTGTATACCTTGCACCTTCTTATTGACGATGAAACACAGAAATTGCATCGAAATTTAATACAAAAGGCACAATACTATGTTAAGTACAAGAGGAGTGACACTCTAATTTCTATGATTTGAACCTCTCCTGTGAGTCCAGTTTTAGATTCCGAAGCTTCACTTCAGGTTTACTGTATACCTTGCACCTTCTTATTGACGATGAAACACAGAAATTGCATCGGAATTTAATACAAATGGCACAATACCGTCTTAAGTACACGATTAGTGACACTCTAAATTTCTATGATTTGAACCTCTCCTGTGAGTCCAGTTTTGGATTCCGATGTTTCACTTCAGGTTTACTGTATCCCTTGGCCCTTCTTATTTACGATGAAACACAGAAATTGCATCCGAATATAATATAAATGGCACAATGCCGACTTAAGTACAAGAGGACTGCCACTCTCACTTTCTATGATTTGAACCTCTCCTGTGAGTCGAGTTTTTGATTTCGATGCTTCACTTCAGGTTTACTGTATACCTTGCACCTTCTTATTGACGAAGAAACACAGAAATTGCATCCGAATTTAATACAAAAGGCACAATGCCGACTGAAGTAAAAGTGGACTGACACTCTAACATTCTATGATTTGAACCTCTCCTGTGAGTCCAGTGTTAGATTCCGGTGCTTCATTCAGGTTTTCTGTATCCCTTGGACCTTCTTATTGACGATGAAACACAGAAATTGCATCCGAATTTAATACAAAAGGCACAATACCGACTTAAGTACAAGAAGAGTGACACTCAAACTTTCTATGATTTGAACCTCTCCTGTGAGTCCAGTTTTAGATTCCGATGCTTCACTTCAGGTTTACTGTATGCCTTGGACCTTCGTAGATGAAACACAGAAATTGCATCCGAGTTTAATACAAATGGCACATTGCCGACTTAAGTACAAGAGGACTGACACTCTCACTTTCTATGATTTGAACCTCTCCTGTGAGTCCAGTTTTAGATTCTGATGCTTCACTTCAGGTTTACTGTATACCTTGCACCTACTTATTGACGATGAAACACAGAAATTGCATCGGAATTTAATACAAAAGGCACAATGCCGACTTCAGTAAAAGAGGACTGACACTCTAACTTACTATGACTTGAACCCCTCCTGTGAGTCCAGTTTTACAATCCGGTTCTTCACTTCAGGTTAACTGTATACCGTGGACCTTCTTATTGACGATGAAACACAGAAATTGCATCGGAATTTAATACAAAAGGCACAATGCCGACTTAAGTAAAAGAGGGCCGACACTCTAACTTTCTATGATTTGAACCCCTCCAGTGAGTCCAGTTTTTCAATCCGATGCTTCACTTCAGGTTTTCTGTATACCTTGGACCTTCATATTGACGATGAAACACAGAAATTGCATCGGAATTTAATACAAAAAGCACAATACCATGTTAAGTACAAGAGGAGTGACACTCCAACTTTCTATGATTTGAACCTCTCCTGTGAGTCCAGTGTTAGATTCCGGTGCTTTATTCAGGTTTTCTGTATGCCTTGGACCTTCTTATTGACGATGAAACTCCGAAATTGCATCCGATTTTAATACAAAAGGCACAATACCGACTTAAGTACAAGAGGAGTGACACTCTAACTTTCTATGATTTGAACCTCTCCTGTGAGTCCAGTTTTAGATTCCGATGCTTCACTTCAGGTTTACTGTATCCTTTGTACCTTCGTATTGACGATGAAACACAGAAATTGCATCGGAATTTAATACAAAAGGCACAATACCATCTTAAGTACAAGAGGAGTGACACTCTAACTTTGTATGATTTGAACCCCTCCTGTGAGTCCAGTTTTGGATTCCGATGCTTCACTTCAGGTTTACTGTATCCCTTGGCCCTTTTTATCAACGATGAAACACAGAAATTGCATCCGAATTTAATATAAATGGCACATTGCCGAAAAAGCGCAAGAGTACTACCACTCTCACTTTCTATGATTTGAACCTCTCCTGTGAGTCGAGTTTTTGATTTCGATGCTTCACTTCAGGTTTACTGTATACCTTGCACCTTCTTATTGACGATGAAACACAGAAATTGCATCGGAATTTAACACAAAAGGCACAATGCCGACTGAAGTAAAAGTGGACTGACACTCTAACATTCTATGATTTGGACCTCTCTGTGAGTCCAGTTTTAGATTCCGTGCTTCATTCAGGTTTTCTGTATCCCTTGGACCTTCTTATTGACGATGAAACACAGAAATTGCATCCGAATTTAATACAAAAGGCACAATACCGACTGAAGTACAAGAGGAGTGACACTGTAACTTTCTATATTTGAACCTCTCCTGTGAGTCCAGTTTTAGATTCCAACGCTTCACTTCAGGTTAACTGTATCCCTTGGACCTTCTTAGATGAAACACAGAAATTGCATCCGAGTTTAATACAAATGGCACATTGCCGACTTAAGTACAAGAGGACTGACACTCTCACTTTCTATGATTTGAACCTCTCCTGTGAGTCCAGTTTTAGATTCCGATGCTTCACTTCAGGTTTACTGTATACCTTGCACCTTCTTATTGACGATGAAACACAGAAATTGCATCGGAATTCAATACAAAAGGCACAATACCATCTTAAGTACAAGAGGAGTGACACTCTAACTTTCTATGATTTGAACCCCTCCTGTAAGTCCAGTTTTACAATCCGATGCTTCACTTCAGGTTTCTGTATACCTTGGACCTTCATATTGACGATGAAATACAGAAATTGCATCGGAATTTAATATAAATGGCACAATGCCGACTTAAGTACAAGAGGACTGCCACTCTCACTTTCTACGATTTGAACCTCTCCTGTGAGTCGAGTTTTTGATTTCGATGCTTCACTTCAGGTTTACTGTATACCTTGCACCTTCTTATTGACGATGAAACACAGAAATTGCATCGGAATTTAATACATAAGGCACAATGCCGACTGAAGTAAAAGTGGACTGACACTCTAACATTCTATGATTTGAACCTCTCCTGTGAGTCCAGTTTTAGATTCCGGTGCTTCATTCAGGTTTTCTGTATCCCTTGGACCTTCTTATTGACGATGAAACACAGAAATTCATCCGAATTTAATACAAATGGCACAATGCCGACTTAAGTACAGGAGGACTGACACTCTCACTTTCAATGATTTGAACCTCTCCTGTGAGTCCAGTTTTAGATTCCGATGCTTCACTTCAGGTTAACTGTATACCTTGCACCTTCTTATTGACGATGAAACACAGAAATTGCATCGGAATTTAATACAAAAGGCACAATACTATGTTAAGTACAAGAGGAGTGACACTCTAATTTCTATGATTTGAACCTCTCCTGTGAGTCCAGTTTTAGATTCCGAAGCTTCACTTCAGGTTTACTGTATACCTTGCACCTTCTTATTGACGATGAAACACAGAAATTGCATCGGAATTTAATACAAATGGCACAATACCGTCTTAAGTACACGATTAGTGACACTCTAAATTTCTATGATTTGAACCTCTCCTGTGAGTCCAGTTTTGGATTCCGATGTTTCACTTCAGGTTTACTGTATCCCTTGGCCCTTCTTATTAACGATGAAACACAGAAATTGCATCCGAATTTAATATAAATGGCACAATGCCGACTTAAGTACAAGAGGACTGCCACTCTCACTTTCTATGATTTGAACCTCTCCTGTGAGTCGAGTTTTTGATTTCGATGCTTCACTTCAGGTTTACTGTATACCTTGCACCTTCTTATTGACGATGAAACACAGAAATTGCATCCGAATTTAATACAAAAGGCACAATGCCGACTGAAGTAAAAGTGGACTGACACTCTAACATTCTATGATTTGAACCTCTCCTGTGAGTCCAGTGTTAGATTCCGGTGCTTCATTCAGGTTTTCTGTATCCCTTGGACCTTCTTATTGACGATGAAACACAGAAATTGCATCCGAATTTAATACAAAAGGCACAATACCGACTTAAGTACAAGAAGAGTGACACTCAAACTTTCTATGATTTGAACCTCTCCTGTGAGTCCAGTTTTAGATTCCGATGCTTCACTTCAGGTTTACTGTATGCCTTGGACCTTCGTAGATGAAACACAGAAATTGCATCCGAGTTTAATACAAATGGCACATTGCCGACTTAAGTACAAGAGGACCGACACTCTCACTTTCTATGATTTGAACCTCTCCTGTGAGTTTAGTTTTAGATTCTGATGCTTCACTTTAGGTTTACTGTATACCTTGCACCTACTTATTGACGATGAAACACAGAAATTGCATCGGAATTTAATACAAAAGGCACAATGCCGACTTCAGTAAAAGAGGACTGACACTCTAACTTACTATGATTTGAACCCCTCCTGTGAGTCCAGTTTTACAATCCGGTTCTTCACTTCAGGTTAACTGTATACCGTGGACCTTCTTATTGACGATGAAACACAGAAATTGCATCGGAATTTAATACAAAAGGCACAATGCCGACTTAAGTAAAAGAGGGCCGACACTCTAACTTTCTATGATTTGAACCTCTCCAGTGAGTCCAGTTTTTCAATCCGATGCTTCACTTCAGGTTTTCTGTATACCTTGGACCTTCATATTGACGATGAAACACAGAAATTGCATCGGAATTTAATACAAAAAGCACAATACCATCTTAAGTACAAGAGGAGTGACACTCTAACTTTCTATGATTTGAACCTCTCCTGTGAGTCCAGTGTTAGATTCCGGTGCTTTATTCAGGTTTTCTGTTTCCCTTGGACCTTCTTATTGACGATGAAACTCAGAAATTGCATCCGATTTTAATACAAAAGGCACAATACCGACTTAAGTACAAGAGGAGTGACACTCTAACTTTCTATGATTTGAACCTCTCCTGTGAGTCCAGTTTTAGATTCCGATGCTTCACTTCAGGTTTACTGTATCCTTTGTACCTTCTTATTGACGATGAAACACAGAAATTGCATCGGAATTTAATACAAAAGGCACAATACCATCTTAAGTACAAGAGGAGTGACACTCTAACTTTCTATGATTTGAACCCCTCCTGTGAGTCCAGTTTTACAATCCGATGCTTCACTTCAGGTTTTCTGTATACCTTGGACCTTCATAATGACGATGAAACACAGAAATTGCATCGGAATTTAATATAAATGGCACAATGCCGACTTAAGTACAAGAGGACTGCCACTCTCACTTTCTACGATTTGAACCTCTCCTGTGAGTCGAGTTTTTGATTTCGATGCTTCATTTCAGGTTTACTGTATACCTTGCACCTTCTTATTGACGATGAAACACAGAAATTGCATCGGAATTTAATACAAAAGGCACAATGCCGACTGAAGTAAAAGTGGACTGACACTCTAACATTCTATGATTTGGACCTCTCCTGTGAGTCCAGTATTAGATTCCGATGCTTCATTCAGGTTTTCTGTATCCCTTGGACCTTCTTATTGACGATGAAACACAGAAATTGCATCCGAATTTAATACAAAAGGCACAATACCGACTGAAGTACAAGAGGAGTGACACTGTAACTTTCTATATTTGAACCTCTCCTGTGAGTCCAGTTTTAGATTCCAACGCTTCACTTCAGATTAACTGTATCCCTTGGACCTTCTTAGATGAAACACAGAAATTGCATCCGAGTTTAATACAAATGGCACATTGCCGACTTAAGTACAAGAGGACTGACACTCTCACTTTCTATGATTTGAACCTCTCCTGTGAGTCCAGTTTTAGATTCCGATGCTTCACTTCATGTTTACTGTATACCTTGCACCTTCTTATTGACGATGAAACACAGAAATTGCATCGGAATTCAATACAAAAAGCACAATACCATCTTAAGTACAAGAGGAGTGACACTCTAACTTTCTTTGATTTGAACCCCTCCTGTGAGTCCAGTTTTACAATCCGATGCTTCACTTCAGGTTTTCTATATACCTTGGACCTTCATATTGACGATGAAACACAGAAAATGCATCGGAATTTAATATAAATGGCACAATGCCGACTTAAGTACAAGAGGACTGCCACTCTCACTTTCTACGATTTGAACCTCTCCTGTGAGTCGAGTTTTTGATTTCGATGCTTCACTTCAGGTTTACTGTATACCTTGCACCTTCTTATATACGATGAAACACAGAAATTGCATCGGAATTTAATACATAAGGCACAATGCCGACTGAAGTAAAAGTGGACTGACACTCTAACATTCTATGATTTGAACCTCTCCTGTGAGTCCAGTTTTAGATTCCGGTGCTTCATTCAGGTTTTCTGTATCCCTTGGATCTCCTTATTGACGATGAAACACAGAAATTGCATCCGAATTTAATACACATGGCACAATGCCGACTTAAGTACAGGAGGACTGACACTCTCACTTTCAATGATTTGAACCTCTCCTGTGAGTCCAGTTTTAGATTCCGATGCTTCACTTCAGGTTAACTGTATACCTTGCACCTTCTTATTGACGATGAAACACAGAAATTGCATCGGAATTTAATACAAAAGGCACAATACCATGTTAAGTACAAGAGGAGTGACACTCTAATTTCTATGATTTGAACCTCTCCTGTGAGTCCAGTTTTAGATTCCGAAGCTTCACTTCAGGTTTACTGTATACCTTGCACCTTCTTATTGACGATGAAACACAGAAATTGCATCGGAATTTAATACAAATGGCACAATACCGTCTTAAGTACACGATTAGTGACACTCTAAATTTCTATGATTTGAACCTCTCCTGTGAGTCCAGTTTTGGATTCCGATGTTTCACTTCAGGTTTACTGTATCCCTTGGCCCTTCTTATTAACGATGAAACACAGAAATTGCATCCGAATTTAATATAAATGGCACAATGCCGACTTAAGTACAAGAGGACTGCCACTCTCACTTTCTATGATTTGAACCTCTCCTGTGAGTCGAGTTTTTGATTTCGATGCTTCACTTCAGGTTTACTGTATACCTTGCACCTTCTTATTGACGATGAAACACAGAAATTGCATCCGAATTTAATACAAAAGGCACAATGCCGACTGAAGTAAAAGTGGGCCGACACTCTAACATTCTATGATTTGAACCTCTCCTGTGAGTCCAGTGTTAGATTCCGGTGCTTCATTCAGGTTTTCTGTATCCCTTGGACCTTCTTATTGACGACGAAACACAGAAATTGCATCCGAATTTAATACAAAAGGCACAATACCGACTTAAGTACAAGAAGAGTGACACTCTAACTTACTATGATTTGAACCTCTCCTGTGAGTCCAGTTTTAGATTCCGATGCTTCACTTCAGGTTTACTGTATGCCTTGGACCTTCGTAGATGAAACACAGAAATTGCATCCGAGTTTAATACAAATGGCACATTGCCGACTTAAGTACAAGAGGACTGACACTCTCACTTTCTATGATTTGAACCTCTCCTGTGAGTCCAGTTTTAGATTCCGATGCTTCATTTCAGGTTTACTGTATACCTTGCACCTACTTATTGACGAAGAAACACAGAAATTGCATCGGAATTTAATACAAAAGGCACAATGCCGACTTCAGTAAAAGAGGACTGACACTCTAACTTACTATGATTTGAACCCCTCCTGTGAGTCCAGTTTTACAATCCGGTTCTTCACTTCAGGTTAACTGTATACCGTGGACCTTCTTATTGACGATGAAACACAGAAATTGCATCGGAATTTAATACAAAAGGCACAATACCATCTTAAGTACAAGAGGAGTGACACTCAAACTTTCTATGATTTGAACCTCTCCTGTGAGTCCAGTTTTGGATTCCGATGCTTCACTTCAGGTTTACTGTATCCCTTGGCCCATTTTATTAACGATGAAACACTGAAATTGCATCCGAATTTAATATAAATGGCACAATGCCGACTTAAGTACAAGAGGACTGACACTCTCACTTTCAATGATTTGAACCTCTCGTGTGAGTCCAGTTTTAGATTCCGATGCTTCACTTCAGGTTTACTGTATCTCCTGGACCTTCTCATTGACGATGAAACACAGAAATTGCATCCGAATTTAATACAAATGGCACATTGCCGACTTAAGTACAAGAGGACTGACACTCTCACTTTCTATGATTTGAACCTCTCCTGTGAGTCCAGTTTTAGATTCCGATGCTTCACTTCAGGTTTACTGTATACCTTGCACCTTCTTATTGACGATGAAACACAGAAATTGCATCGAAATGTAATACAAATGGCACAATACCATCTTAAGTACAAGAGGAGTGACATTCTAACTTTCTATGATTTGAACCTCTCCTGTGAGTCCAGTTTTGGATTCCGATGCTTCACTTCAGGTTTACTGTATCCCTTGGCCCTTCTTATTAACGATGAAACACAGAAATTGCATCCGAATTTAATATAAATGGCACAATGCCGACTTAAGTAGAAGAGGACTGCCACTCTCACTTTCTATGATTTGAACCTCTCCTGTGAGTCGAGTTTTTGATTTCGATACTTCACTTCAGGTTTACTATCTATCTTGCACCTTCTTATTGACGATGAATCACAGAAATTGCATCCGAATTTAATACAAAAGGCACAATGCCGACTGAAGTAAAAGTGGACTGACACTCTAACATTCTATGATTTGAACCTCTCCTGTGAGTCCAGTGTTAGATTCCGGTGCTTCACTTCAGGTTTACTGTATCTCCTGGACCTTCTCATTGACGATGAAACACAGAAATTGCATCCGAATTTAATAGAAATGGCACAATGCCGACTTAAGTACAAGAGGACTGACACTCTCACTTTCAATGATTTGAACCTCTCCTGTGAGTCCAGTTTTAGATTCCGATGCTTCACTTCAAGTTTACTGTATACCTTGCACCTCCTTATTGACGATGAAACGCAGACATTGCATCGGAATTTAATACTAAAGGCACAATGCCGACTTAAGTAAAAGAGGACTGACACTCTAACTTACTATGATTTGAACCCCTCCTGTGAGTCCAGTTTTAGAATCCGATGCTTCACTTCAGGTTTACTTTATACCCTGGACCTTCTTATTGTCGATGGAACACAGATATTGCATCGGAATTTAATACAAAAGGCACAATGCCGACTTAAGTAAAAGTGGACCGACACTCTAACATTCTATGATTTGAACCTCTCCTGTGAGTCCACTTTTAGATTCCGATGCTTCACTTCAGGTTAACTGTATCCCTTGGACCTTCATAGATGAAACACAGAAATTGCATCCGAGTTTAATACAAATGGCACATTGCCGACTTAAGTACAAGAGGACTGACACTCTCACTTTCTATGATTTTAACCTCTCCTGTGAGTCCAGTTTTAGATTCCGATGCTTCACTTCAGGTTTGCTGTATACCTTGCACCTTCTTATTGACGATGAAACACAAAAATTGCATCGGAATTTAATACAAAAGGCACAATGCCGACTTAAGTACAAGAGGACTGCCACTCTCACTTTCTATGATTTGAACCTCTCCTGTGAGTCGAGTATTTGATTTCGATGGTTCTCTTTAAATTTACTGTATACCTTGCACCTTCTTATTGACGATGAAACACAGAAATTGCATCGGAATTTAATACAAAAGGCACAATGCCGACTGAAGTAAAAGTGGACTGACACTCTAACATTCTATGATTTGAACCTCTCCTGTGAGTCCAGTTTTAGATTCCAATGCTTCACTTCAGGTTAACTGTATCCCTTGGACCTTCTTAGATGAAACACAGAATTTGCATCCGAGTTTAATACAAATGGCACATTGCCGACTTAAGTACAAGAGGACTGACACTCTCACTTTCTATGATTTGAACCTCTCCTGTGAGTCCAGTTTTAGATTCCGATGCTTCACTTCAGGTTTAGTGTATACCTTGCACCTTCTTATTGACGATGAAACCACAGAAAGTGCATCGGAATTTAATACAAAAGGCTCAATACCATCTTAAGTACAAAGGGAGTGACACTCTAACTTTCTATGGTTTGAACCTCTCCTGTGAGTCCAGTGTTAGATTCCGGTGCTTCATTCAGGTTTCTGTATCCCTTGGACCTTCTTATTGACGATGAAGCTCAGAAATTGCATCCGATTTTTATACAAAAGGCACAATACCGACTTAAGTACAAGAGGAGTGACACTCTAACTTTCTATGATTTGAACCTCTCCTGTAGTGTCCAGTTTTAGATTCCGATGCTTCACTTCAGGTTTACTGTATTCCTTGCACCTTCTTATTGACGATAAAACACAGAAATTGCATCGGAATTTAATACAAAAGGCACAATGCCGACTGAAGTAGAAGTGGACTGACACTCTAACATTCTATGATTTGAACCTCTCCTGTGAGTCCAGTTTTAGATTCCGGTGCTTCATTCAGGTTTTCTGTATCCCTTTGGACCTTCTTATTGACGATGAAACACCGAAATTGCATCGGAATTTAATACAAAAGTCACAATACCATCTTAAGTACAAGAGGAGTGACACTCTAATTTTCTATGATTTGAACCCCTCCTGTGAGACCAGTTTTACAATCCGATGCTTCCCTTCAGGTTTTCTGTATACCTTGGACCTTCATATTGACGATGAAACACAGAAATTGCATCGGAATTTAATATAAATGGCACAATGCCGACTTAAGTACAAGAGGACTGCCACACTCACTTTCAATGATTTGAACCTCTCCTGTGAGTCGAGTTTTTGATTTCGATGCTTCAATTCAGGTTTACGGTATACCTTGCACCTTCTTATTGACGATGAAACACAGAAATTGCATCGGAATTTAATACAAAAGGCACAATGCCGACTGAAGTAAAAGTGGACTGACACTCTAACATTCTATGATTTGAACCTCTCCTGTGAGTCCAGTTTTAGATTCCGGTGCTTCATTCAGGTTTTCTGTATCCCTTGGACCTTCTTATTGACGATGAAGCACAGAAATTGCATCCGAATTTAACAAATGGCACAATGCCGACTTAAGTACAAGAGGACTGACACTCTCACTTTCAATGATTTGAACCTCTCCTGTGAGTTCAGTTTTAGATTCCGATGCTTCACTTCAGGTTAACTGTATACCTTGCACCTTCTTATTGACGATGAAACACAGAAATTGCATCGGAATTTAATACAAAAGGCACAATACCATCTTAAGTACAAGAGGAGTGATACTCTAACTTTCTATGATTTGAACCTCTCCTGTGGGTCCAGTTTTAGATTCCGAAGCTTCACTTCAGGTTTACTGTATACCTTGCACCTTCTTATTGACGATGAAACGCAGAAATTGCATCGGAATTTAATACAAATGGCACAATACCATCTTAAGTACAAGAGGAGTGACACTCTAACTTTCTATGATTTGAACCTCTCCTGTGAGTCCAGTTTTGGATTCCGATGCTTCACTTAAAGTTTACTGTATCCCTTGGCCCTTCTTATTAACGATGAAACACAGAAATGGCATCCGAATTTAATATAAATGGCACAATGGCGACTTAAGTACAAGAGGACTGCCACTCTCACTTTCTATGATTTGAACCTCTCCTGTGAGTCGAGTTTTTGATTTCGATGCTTCACTTCAGGTTTACTGTATACCTTGCACCTTCTTATTGACGATGAAACACAGAAATTGCATCCGAATTTAATACAAAAGGCACAATGCCGACTGAAGTAAAAGTGGACTGACACTCTAACATTCTATGATTTGAACCTCTCCTGTGGGTCCAGTGTTAGATTCCGGTGCTTCATTCAGGTTTTCTGTATCCCTTGGACCTTCTTATTGACGATGAAACTCAGAAATTGCATCCGAATTTAATATAAAAGGCACAATACCGACTTAAGTACAAGAGGAGTGACACTCTAACTTTCTATGATTTGAACCTCTCCTGTGAGTCCAGTTTTAGATTCCGATGCTTCACTTCAGGTTTACTGTATCCCTTGGACCTTCGTAGATGAAACACAGAAATTGCATCCGAGTTTAATACAAATGGCACATTGCCGACTTAAGTACAAGAGGACTGACACTCTAACTTACTATGATTTGAACCCCTCCTGTTAGTCCAGTTTTACAATCCGGTTCTTCACTTCAGGTTAACTGTATACCGTGGACCTTCTTATTGACGATGAAACACAGAAATTGCATCGGAATTTAATACAAAAGGCACAATGCCGACTTAAATAAAAGAGGGCCGACACTCTAACTTTCTATGATTTGAACCCCTCCTGTGAGTCCAGTTTTACAATCCGATGCTTCACTTCAGGTTTTCTGTATACCTTGGACCTTCATATTGACGATGAAACACAGAAATTGCATCGGATTTAATGCAAATGGCACAATGCCGACTTAAGTAAAAGAGGACTGACACCCTCACTTTCTATGATTAGAACCTCTCCTGTGAGTCCAGTTTTAGATTCCGATGCTTCACTTCAGGTTTACTGTATCCCCTGGACTTTCTCATTGACGATGAAACACAGAAATTGCATCCGAATTTAATACAAATGGCACAATGCCGACTTAAGTACAAGAGGACTGACACTCTCACTTTCAATGATTTGAACCTCTCCTGTGAGTCCAGTTTTAGATTCCGATGCTTCACCTCAGGTTTACTATATACCTTGCACCTTTTTATTGACGATGAAACTCAGACATTGCATCGGAATTTAATACTAAAGGCACAATGCCGACTTAAGTAAAAGAGGACTGACACTCTAACTTACTATGATTTGAACCCCTCCTGTGAGTCCAGTTTTAGAATCCGATGCTTCACTTCAGGTTTACTTTATACCGTGGACCTTCTTATTGTCGATGGAACACAGATATTGCATCGGAATTTAATACAAAAGGCAGAATGCCGACTTAAGTACAAGAGGACAGACACTCTAACTTTCTATGATTTGAACCTCTCCTGTGAGTCCAGTTTTACAATCCGATGCTTCACTTCAGGTATACTGTATAACTTGCACCTTCTTACTGACGATGAAACACAGACATAGCATCGGAATGAAATACAAAAGGCACAATGCCGACATAAGTAAAAGAGGACTGACACTCTAACTTACTATGATTTGGACCTCTCCTGTGAGTCCAGTTTTAGGATCCGATGCTTCACTTCAGGTTTACTGTATACCGTGGACCTTCTTATTGTCGATAGAACACAGAAAGTGCATCCGAATTTATTACAAAAGGCACAATACCGACATAAGTACAAGAGGAGTGACACTCTAACTTTCTATGATTTGAACCTCTCCTGTGAGTCAGTTTTAGATTCCGATGCTTCACTTCAGGTTTACTGTATCGCTTGGACCTTCTTATTGACGATGAAACACAGAAATTGCATCCGAGTTTAATGCAAATGGCACATTGCCGTCTTAAGTACAAGAGGACTGACACTCTCACTTTCTATGATTTGAACTCTTCCTGTGAGTCCAGTTTTAGAATCCGATGCTTCAGTTCAGGTTTACTGTATACCGTGGACCTTCTTATTGACGATGAAACACAGAAATTGCATCGGAATTTAATACAAATGGCACAATGCCGACTTAAGTAAAAGAGGACAGACACTCTAACATTCTATGATTTGAACCCATCCTGTGAGTCCAGTTTTAGATTCCTATGCTTCATTTCGGGTTTACTGTATCCCTTGGACCTTCTTATTGGCGATGAAACACAGAAATTGCATCAGAAATTAATACAAAAGGCACAATGCCGACGTAAGTAAAAGAGGACTGCCACTCTCACTTTCTATGATTAGAACCTCTCCTGTGAGTCCAGTTTTAGATTCCGATGCTTCACTTCAGGTTTACTGTATACCTTGCACCTTCTTATTGACGATAAAACACAGAAATTGCATCGGAATGTAATACAAAAGGCACAATGCCGACTGAAGTAAAAGTGGACTGACACTCTAACATTCTACGATTTGAACCTCTCCTGTGAGTCCAGTTTTAGATTCCGGTGCTTCATTCAGGTTTTCTGTATCCCTTGGACCTTCTTATTGACGATGAAACACCGAAATTGCATCGGAATTTAATACAAAAGGCACAGTACCATCTTAAGTACAAGAGGAGTGACACTCTAATTTTCTATGATTTGAACCCCTCCTGTGAGACCAGTTTTACAATCCGATGCTTCCCTTCAGGTTTACTGTATCCCTTGGCCCTTCTTATTAACGATGAAACACAGAAATTGCATCGGAATTTAATATAAATGGCACAATGCCGACTTAAGTACAAGAGGACTGCCACTCTCACTTTCTATGATTTGAACCTCTCCTGTGAGTCGAGTTTTTGATTTCGATGCTTCATTTCAGGTTTACTGTATACCTTGCACCCTCTTATTGACGATGAAACACAGAAATTGCATCCGAATTTAATACAAAAGGCACAATGCCGACTGAAGTAAAAGTGGACTGACACTCTAACATTCTATGATTTGAACCTCTCCTGTGAGTCTAGTGTTAGATTCCGGTGCTTCATTCAGGTTTTCTGTATCCCTTGGACCTTCTCATTGACGATGAAACACAGAAATTGCATCCGAATTTAATACAAAAGGCACAATACCGACTTAAGTACAAGAAGAGTGACACTCTAACTTTCTATGATTTGAACCTCTCCTGTGAGTCCAGTTTTAGATTCCGATGCTTCACTTCAGGTTTACTGTATGCCATGGACCTTCGTAGATGAAACACAGAAATTGCATCCGAGTTTAATACAAATGGCACATTGCCGACTTAAGTACAAGAGGACTGACACTCTCACTTTCTATGATTTGAACCTCTCCTGTGAGTCCAGTTTTAGATTCCGATGCTTCACTTCAGGTTTACTGTATACCTTGCACCTACTTATTGACGAAGAAACACAGAAATTGCATCGGAATTTAATACAAAAGGCACAATGCCGACTTAAGTAAAAGAGGGCCGACACTCTAACTTCCTATGATTTGAACCTCTCCAGTGAGTCCAGTTTTTCAATCCGATGCTTCACATCAGGTTTTCTGTATACCTTGGACCTTCATATTGACGATGAAACACAGTAATTGCATCCGAATTTAATACAAATGGCACAATGCCGACTTAAGTACAAGAGGAATGACACTCTCACTTTCTATGATTTGAACCTCTCCTGTGAGTCCAGTTTTAGATTCCGATGCTTCACTTCAGGTTTACTGTATACCTTGCACCTTCTTATTGACGATGAAACACAGAAATTGCATCGGAATTTAATACAAAAGGCACAATACCATCTTAAGTACAAGAGGAGTGACACTCTAACTTTCTATGATTTGAACCTCTCCTGTGAGTCCAGTTTTGGATTCCGATGCTTCACTTCAGGTTTACTGTATCCCTTGGCCCTTTTTATTAACGATGAAACACTGAAATTGCATCCGAATTTAATATAAATGGCACAATGCCGACTTCAGTACAAGAGGACTGACACTCTCACTTTCAATGATTTGAACCTCTCCTGTGAGTCCAGTTTTAGATTCCGATGCTTCACTTCAGGTTTACAGTATCTCCTGGACCTTCTCATTGACGATGAAACACAGAAATTGCATCCGAATTTAATAGAAATGGCACAATGCCGACTTCAGTACAAGAGGACTGACACTCTCACTTTCAATGATTTGAACCTCTCCTGTGAGTCCAGTTTTAGATTCCGATGCTTCACTTCAAGTTTACTGTATACCTTGCACCTTCTTATTGACGATGAAACGCAGACATTGCATCGGAATTTAATACTAAAGGCACAATGCCGACTTAAGTAAAAGTGGACTGACACTCTAACATTCTATGATTTGAACCTCTCCTGTGAGTCCAGTTTTAGATTCCGATGCTTCACTTCAGGTTAACTGTATCCCTTGAACCTTCTTAGATGAAACACAGAAATTGCATCCGAGTTTAATACAAATGGCACATTGCTGACTTACGTACAAGAGGACTGACACTCTCACTTTCTATGATTTTAACCTCTCCTGTGAGTCCAGTTTTAGATTCCGATGCTTCACTTCAGGTTTGCTGTATACCTTGCACCTTCTTATTGACGATGAAACACAAAAATTGCATCGGAATTTAATACAAAAGGCACAATACCATCTTAAGTACAAGAGGAGTGACACTCTAACTTTCTATGATTTGAACCCCTCCTGTGAGTCCAGTTTTGGATTCCGATGCTTCACTTCAGGTTTACTGTATCCCTTGGCCCTTCTTATTAACGATGAAACACAGAAATTGCATCCGAATTTAATATAAATGGCACAATGCCGACTTAAGTACAAGAGGACTGCCACTCTCACTTTCTATGATTTGAACCTCTCCTGTGAGTCGAGTTTTTGATTTCGATGCTTCTCTTCAGGTTTACTGTATACCTTGCACCTTCCTATTGACGATGAAACACAGAAATTGCATCGGAATTTAATACAAAAGGCACAATGCCGACTGAAGTAAAAGTGGACTGACACTCTAACATTCTATGATTTGAACCTCTCCTGTGAGTCCAGTTTTAGATTCCAATGCTTCTCTTCAGGTTAACTGTATCCCTTGGACCTTCTTAGATGAAACACAGAATTTGCATCCGAGTTTAATACAAATGGCACATTGCCGACTTAAGTACAAGAGGACTGACACTCTCACTTTCTATGGTTTGAACCTCTCCTGTGAGTCCAGTTTTAGATTCCGAAGCTTCACTTCAGGTTTACTGTATACCTTGCACCTTCTTATTGACGATGAAACACAGAAATTGCATCGGATTTTAATACAAATGGCACAATACCATCTTAAGTACAAGAGGAGTGACACTCTTACTTTCTATGATTTGAACCTCTCCTGTGAGTCCAGTTTTGGATTCCGATGCTTCACTTCAGGTTTACTGTATCCCTTGGCCCTTCTTATTAACGATGAAACACAGAAATTGCATCCGAATTTAATATAAATGGCACAATGCCGACTTAAGTACAAGAGGACTGCCACTCTCACTTTCTATGATTTGAACCTCTCCTGTGAGTCGAGTTTTTGATTTCGATGCTTCACTTCAGGTTTACTGTATATCTTGCACCTTCTTATTGACGATGAATCACAGAAATTGCATCCGAATTTAATACAAAAGGCACAATGCCGACTGAAGTAAAAGTGGACTGAAACTCTAACATTCTATGATTTGAACCTCTCCTGTGAGTCCAGTGTTAGATTCCGGTGCTTCATTCAGGTTTTCTGTATCCCTCGGACCTTCTTATTGACGATGAAACTCAGAAATTGCATCCGATTTTAATACAAAAGGCACAATACCGACTTAAGTACAAGAGGAGTGACACTCTAACTTTCTATGATTTGAACCTCTCCTGTGAGTCCAGTTTTAGATTCCGATGCTTCAATTTAGGTTTACTGTAATCCTTGCACCTTCTTATTGACGTTAAAACACAGAAATTGCATCGGAATTTAATACAAAAGGCACAATGCCGACTGAAGTAAAAGTGGACTGACACTCTAACATTCTATGATTTGAACCTCTCCTGTGAGTCCAGTATTAGATTCCGGTGCTTCATTCAGGTTTTCTGTATCCCTTGGACCTTCTTATTGACGATGAAACACCGAAATTGCATCGGAATTTAATACAAAAGTCACAATACCGTCTTAAGTACAAGAGGAGTGACACTCTAATTTTCTATGATCTGAACCCCTCCTGTGAGACCAGTTTTACAATCCGATGCTTCCCTTCAGGTTTTCTGTATACCTTGGACCTTCATATTGACGATGAACACAGAAATTGCATCGGAATTTAATATAAATTGCACAATGCCGACTTAAGTACAAGAGGACTGCCACACTCACTTTCTATGATTTGAACCTCTCCTGTGAGTCGAGTTTTTGATTTCGATGCTTCACTTCAGGTTTACTGTATACCTTGCACCTTCTTATTGACGATGAAACACAGAAATTGCATCGGAATTTAATACAAAAGTCACAATGCCGACTGAAGTAAAAGTGGACTGACACTCTAACATTCTATGATTTGAACATCTCCTGTGAGTCCAATTTTAGATTCCGGTGCTTCATTCAGGTTTTCTGTATCCCTTGGACCTTCTTATTGACGATGAAGCACAGAAATTGCATCCGAATTTAATACAAATGGCACAATGCCGACTTAAGTACAAGAGGACTGACACTCTCACTTTCAATGATTTGAACCTCTCCTGTGAGTTCATTGTTAGATTCCGATGCTTCACTTCAGGTTAACTGTATACCTTGCACCTTCTTATTGACGATGAAACACAGAAATTGCATCGGAATTTAATACAAAAGGCACAATACCATCTTAAGTACAAGAGGAGTGATACTCTAACTTTCTATGATTTGAACCTCTCCTGTGAGTCCAGTTTTAGATTCCGAAGCTTCACTTCAGGTTTACTGTATACCTTGCACCTTCTTATTGACGATGAAACACAGAAATTGCATCGGAATTTAATACAAATGGCACAACACCATCTTAAGTACAAGAGGAGTGACACTCTAACTTTCTATGATTTGAACCTCTCCTGTGAGTCCAGTTTTGGATTCCGATGCTTCACTTCAAGTTTACTGTATCCCTTGGCCCTTCTTATTAACGATGAAACACAGAAATTGCATCCGAATTTAATATAAATGGCACAATGCCGACTTAAGTACAAGAGGACTGCCACTCTCACTTTCTATGATTTG
Source organism: Schistocerca piceifrons (assembly GCF_021461385.2). Lineage (NCBI taxonomy): Eukaryota > Metazoa > Arthropoda > Insecta > Orthoptera > Acrididae > Schistocerca > Schistocerca piceifrons. Next base: position 1,112,215,837 of record NC_060139.1, read on the forward strand.
AACCTCTCCTGTGAGTCGAGTTTTTGATTTCGATGCTTCACTTCAGGTTTACTGTATACCTTGCACCTTCTTATTGACGATGAAACACAGAAATTGCATCCGAATTTAATACAAAAGGCACAATGCCGACTGAAGTAAAAGTGGACTGACACTATAACATTCTATGATTTGAACCTCTCCTGTGGGTCCAGTGTTAGATTCCGGTACTTCATTCAGGTTTTCTGTATCCCTTGGACCTTCTTATTGACGATGAAACTCAGAAATTGCATCCGAATTTAATATAAAAGTCACAATACCGACTTAAGTGCAAGAGGAGTGACTCTCTAACTTTCTATGATTTGAACCTCTCCTGTGAGTCCAGTTTTAGATTCCGATGCTTCACTTCAGGTTTACTGTATCCCTTGGACCTTCGTAGATGAAACACAGAAATTGCATCCGAGTTTAATACAAATGGCACATTGCCGACTTAAGTACAAGAGGACTGACACTCTAACTTACTATGATTTGAACCCCTCCTGTGAGTCCAGTTTTACAATCCGGTTCTTTACTTCAGGTTAACTGTGTACCGTGGACCTTCATATTGACGATGAAACACAGAAATTGCATCGGAATTTAATACAAAAGGCACAATGCCGACTTAAGTAAAAGAGGGCCGACACTCTAACTTTCTATGATTTGAACCCCTCCTGTGAGTCCAGTTTTACAATCCGATGCTTCACTTCAGGTTTTCTGTATACCTTGGACCTTCATATTGACGATGAAACACAGAAATTGCATCGGATTTAATGCAAATGGCACAATGCCGACTTAAGTAAAAGAGGACTGACACTCTCACATTCTATGATTAGAACCTCTCCTGTGAGTCCAGTTTTAGATTCCGATGCTTCACTTCAGGTTTACTGTATCCCCTGGACCTTCTCATTGACGATGAAACACAGAAATTGCATCCGACTTTAATACAAATGGCACAATGCCGACTTAAGTACAAGAGGACTGACACTCTCACTTTCTATGATTTGAACCTCTCCTGTGAGTCCAGTTTTAGATTCCGATGCTTCAATTTAGGTTTACTGTATTCCTTGCACCTTCTTATTGACGTTAAAACACAGAAATTGCATCGGAATTTAATACAAAAGGCACAATGCCGACTGAAGTAAAAGTGGACTGACACTCTAACATTCTATGATTTGAAACTCTCCTGTGAGTCCAGTATTAGATTCCGGTGCTTCATTCAGGTTTTCTGTATCCCTTGGACCTTCTTATTGACGATGAAACACCGAAATTGCATCGGAATTTAATACAAAAGTCACAATACCGTCTTAAGTACAAGAGGAGTGACACTCTAATTTTCTATGATCTGAACCCCTCCTGTGAGACCAGTTTTACAATCCGATGCTTCCCTTCAGGTTTTCTGTATACCTTGGACCTTCATATTGACGATGAACACAGAAATTGCATCGGAATTTAATATAAATTGCACAATGCCGACTTAAGTACAAGAGGACTGCCACACTCACTTTCTATGATTTGAACCTCTCCTGTGAGTCGAGTTTTTGATTTCGATGCTTCACTTCAGGTTTACTGTATACCTTGCACCTTCTTATTGACGATGAAACACAGAAATTGCATCGGAATTTAATACAAAAGTCACAATGCCGACTGAAGTAAAAGTGGATTGACACTCTAACATTCTATGATTTGAACATCTCCTGTGAGTCCAATTTTAGATTCCGGTGCTTCATTCAGGTTTTCTGTATCCCTTGGACCCTCTTATTGACGATGAAGCACAGAAATTGCATCCGAATTTAATACAAATGGCACAATGCCGACTTAAGTACAAGAGGACTGACACTCTCACTTTCAATGATTTGAACCTCTCATGTGAGTTCATTGTTAGATTCCGATGCTTCACTTCAGGTTAACTGTATACCTTGCACCTTCTTATTGACGATGAAACACAGAAATTGCATCGGAATTTAATACAAAAGGCACAATACCATCTTAAGTACAAGAGGAGTGATACTCTAACTTTCTATGATTTGAACCTCTCCTGTGAGTCCAGTTTTAGATTCCGAAGCTTCACTTCAGGTTTACTGTATACCTTGCACCTTCTTATTGACGATGAAACACAGAAATTGCATCGGAATTTAATACAAATGGCACAATACCATCTTAAGTACAAGAGGAGTGACACTCTAACTTTCTATGATTTGAACCTCTCCTGTGAGTCCAGTTTTGGATTCCGATGCTTCACTTCAAGTTTACTGTATCCCTTGGCCCTTCTTATTAACGATGAAACACAGAAATTGCATCGGAATTTAATATAAATGGCACAATGCCGACTTAAGTACAAGAGGACTGCCACTCTCACTTTCTATGATTTGAACCTCTCCTGTGAGTCGAGTTTTTGATTTCGATGCTTCACTTCAGGTTTACTGTATACCTTGCACCTTCTTATTGACGATGAAACACAGAAATTGCATCCGAATTTAATACAAAAGGCACAATGCCGACTGAAGTAAAAGTGGACTGACACTATAACATTCTATGATTTGAACCTCTCCTGTGGGTCCAGTGTTAGATTCCGGTACTTCATTCAGGTTTTCTGTATCCCTTGGACCTTCTTATTGACGATGAAACTCAGAAATTGCATCCGAATTTAATATAAAAGTCACAATACCGACTTAAGTGCAAGAGGAGTGACTCTCTAACTTTCTATGATTTGAACCTCTCCTGTGAGTCCAGTTTTAGATTCCGATGCTTCACTTCAGGTTTACTGTATCCCTTGGACCTTCGTAGATGAAACACAGAAATTGCATCCGAGTTTAATACAAATGGCACATTGCCGACTTAAGTACAAGAGGACTGACACTCTAACTTACTATGATTTGAACCCCTCCTGTGAGTCCAGTTTTACAATCCGGTTCTTCACTTCAGGTTAACTGTATACCGTGGACCTTCATATTGACGATGAAACACAGAAATTGCATCGGAATTTAATACAAAAGGCACAATGCCGACTTAAGTAAAAGAGGGCCGACACTCTAACTTTCTATGATTTGAACCCCTCCTGTGAGTCCAGTTTTACAATCCGATGCTTCACTTCAGGTTTTCTGTATACCTTGGACCTTCATATTGACGATGAAACACAGAAATTGCATCGGATTTAATGCAAATGGCACAATGCCGACTTAAGTAAAAGAGGACTGACACTCTCACATTCTATGATTAGAACCTCTCCTGTGAGTCCAGTTTTAGATTCCGATGCTTCACTTCAGGTTTACTGTATCCCCTGGACCTTCTCATTGACGATGAAACACAGAAATTGCATCCGACTTTAATACAAATGGCACAATGCCGACTTAAGTACAAGAGGACTGACACTCTCACTTTCAATGATTTGAACCTCTCCTGTGAGTCCAGTTTTAGATTCCGATGCTTCACTTCAGGTTTACTATATACCTTGCACCTTTTTATTGACGATGAAACTCAGACATTGCATCGGAATTTAATACTAAAGGCACAATGCCGACTTAAGTAAAAGAGGACTGACACTCTAACTTACTATGATTTGAACCCCTCCTGTGAGTCCATTTTTAGAATCCGATGCTTCAATTCAGGTTTACTTTATACCGAGGACCTTCTTATTGTCGATGGAACACAGATATTGCATCGGAATTTAATACAAAAGGCAGAATGCCGACTTAAGTACAAGAGGACAGACACTCTAACTTTCTATGATTTGAACCTCTCCTGTGAGTCCAGTTTTACAATCCGATGCTTCACTTTAGGTATACTGTATAAGTTGCACCTTCTTACTGACGATGTAACACAGACATTGCATCGGAATTAAATACAAAAGGCACAATGCCAACATGAGTAAAAGAGGACTGACACTCTAACTTACTATGATTTGGACCTCTCCTGTGAGTCCAGTTTTAGGATCCGATGCTTCACATCAGGTTTACTGTATACCGTGGACCTTCTTATTGTCGATAGAACACAGAAATTGCATCCGAATTTAATACAAAAGGCACAATACCGACTTAAGTACAAGAGGAGTGACACTCTAACTTTCTGTGATTTGAACCTCTCCTGTGAGTCAGTTTTAGATTCCGATGCTTCACTTCAGGTTTACTGTATCCCTTGGACCTTCTTATTGACGATGAAACACAGAAATTTCAGCCGAGTTTAATGCAAATGGCACATTGCCGTCTTAAGTACAAGAGGACTGACACTCTCACTTTCTATGATTTGAACCCTTCCTGTGAGTCCAGTTTTAGAATCCGATGCTTCAGTTCAGGTTTACTGTATACCGTGGACCTTCTTATTGACGATGAAACACAGAAATTGCATCGGAATTTAATACAAATGGCACAATGCCGACTTAAGTAAAAGAGGACAGACACTCTAACATTCTATGATTTGAACCTCTCCTGTGAGACCAGTTTTAGATTCCTATGCTTCATTTCGGGTTTACTGTATCCCTTGGACCTTCTTATTGGCGATGAAACACAGAAATTGCATCAGAAATTAATACAAAAGGCACAATTCCGACGTAAGTAAAAGAGGACTGCCACTCTCACTTTCTATGATTAGAACCTCTCCTGTGAGTCCAGTTTTAGATTCCGATGCTTCACTTCAGGTTTACTGTATACCTTGCATCTTCTTATTGACGATAAAACACAGAAATTGCATCGGAATTTAATACAAAAGGCACAGTACCATCTTAAGTACAAGAGGAGTGACACTCTAATTTTCTATGATTTGAACCTCTCCTGTGAGACCAGTTTTACAATCCGATGCTTCCCTTCAGGTTTACTGTATCCCTTGGCCCTTCTTATTAACGATGAAACACAGAAATTGCATCCAAATTTAATATAAATGGCACAATGCCGACTTAAGTACAAGAGGACTGCCACTCTCACTTTCTATGATTTGAGCCTCTCCTGTGAGTCGAGTTTTTGATTTCGATGCTTCACTTCAGGTTTACTGTATACCTTGCACCTTCTTATTGACGATGAAACACAGAAATTGCATCCGAATTTAATACAAAAGGCACAATGCCGACTGAAGTAAAAGTGGACTGACACTCTAACATTCTATGATTTGAACCTCTCCTGTGAGTCCAGTGTTAGATTCCGGTGCTTCATTCAGGTTTTCTGTATCTCTTGGACCTTCTTATTGACGATGAAACACAGAAATTGCATCCGAATTTAATACAAAAGGCACAATACCGACTTAAGTACAAGAAGAGTGACACTCTTACTTTCTATGATTTGAACCTCTCCTGTGAGTCCAGTTTTAGATTCCGATGCTTCACTTCAGGTTCACTGTATGCCTTGGACCTTCGTAGATGAAACACAGAAATTGCATCCGAGTTTAATACAAATGGCACATTGCCGACTTAAGTACAAGAGGACTGACACTCTCACTTTCTATGATTTGAACCTCTCCAGTGAGTCCAGTTTTTCAATCCGATGCTTCACTTCAGGTTTTCTGTATACCTTGGACCTTCATATTGACGATGAAACACAGTAATTGCATCGGAATTTAATACAAATGGCACAATGCCGACTTAAGTACAAGAGGAATGACACTCTCACTTTCTATGATTTGAACCTCTCCTGTGAGTCCAGTTTTAGATTCCGATGCTTCACTTCAGGTTTACTGTATACCTTGCACCTTCTTATTGACGATGAAACACAGAAATTGCATCGGAATTTAATACAAAAGGCACAATACCATCTTAAGTACAAGAGGAGTGACACTCTAACTTTCTATGATTTGAACCTCTCCTGTGAGTCCAGTTTTGGATTCCGATGCTTCACTTCAGGTTTACTGTATCCCTTGGCCCTTTTTATTAACGATGAAACACTGAAATTTCATCCGAATTTAATATAAATGGCACAATGCCGACTTAAGTACAAGAGGACTGACACTCTCACTTTCAATGATTTGAACCTCTCCTGTGAGTCCAGTTTTAGATTCCGATGCTTCACTTCAGGTTTACTGTATCTCCTGGACCTTCTCATTGACGATGAAACACAGAAATTGCATCCGAATTTAATAGAAATGGCACAATGCCGACTTAAGTACAAGAGGACTGACACTCTCACTTTCAATGATTTGAACCTCTCCTGTGAGTCCAGTTTTAGATTCCGATGCTTCACTTCAAGTTTACTGTATACCTTGCACCTTCTTATTGACGATGAAACGCAGACATTGCATCGGAATTTAATACTAAAGGCACAATGCCGACTTAAGTAAAAGAGGACTGACACTCTAACTTACTATGATTTGAACCCCTCCTGTGAGTCCAGTTTTAGAATCCGATGCTTCACTTCAGGTTTGCTTTATACCCTGGACCTTCTTATTGTCGATGGAACACAGATATTGCATCGGAATTTAATACAAAAGCACAATGCCGACTTAAGTAAAAGTGGACTGACACTCTAACATTCTATGATTTGAACCTCTCCTGTGAGTCCAGTTTTAGATTCCGATGCTTCACTTCAGGTTAACTGTATCCCTTGGACCTTCTTAGATGAAACACAGAAATTGCATCCTAGTTTAATACAAATGGCACATTGCTGACTTAAGTACAAGAGGACTGACACTCTCACTTTCTATGATTTTAACCTCTCCTGTGAGTCCAGTTTTAGATTCCGATGCTTCACTTCAGGTTTGCTGTATACCTTGCACCTTCTTATTGACGATGAAACACAAAAATTGCATCGGAATTTAATACAAAAGGCACAATACCATCTTAAGTACAAGAGCAGTGACACTCTAACTTTCTATGATTTGAACCCCTCCTGTGAGTCCAGTTTTGGATTCCGATGCTTCACTTGAGGTTTACTGTATCCCTTGGCCCTTCTTATTAACGATGAAACACAGAAATTGCATCCGAATTTAATATAAATGGCACAATGCCGACTTAAGTACAAGAGGACTGCCACTCTCACTTTCTGTGATTTGAACCTCTCCTGTGAGTCGAGTTTTTGATTTCGATGCTTCTCTTCAGGTTTACTGTATACCTTGCACCTTCTTATTGACGATGAAACACAGAAATTGCATCGGAATTTAATACAAAAGGCACAATGCCGACTGAAGTAAAAGTGGACTGACACTCTAACATACTATGATTTGAACCTCTCCTGTGAGTCCAGTTTTAGATTCCAATGCTTCACTTCAGGTTAACTGTATCCCTTGGACCTTCTTAGATGAAACACAGAATTTGCATCCGAGTTTAATACAAATGGCTCATTGCCGACTTAAGTACAAGAGGACTGACACTCTCACTTTCTATGGTTTGAACCTCTCCTGTGAGTCCAGTTTTAGATTCCGAAGCTTCACTTCAGGCTTACTGTATACCTTGCACCTTCTTATTGACGATGAAACACAGAAATTGCATCGGAATTTAATACAAATGGCACAATACCATCTTAAGTACAAGAGGAGTGACACTCTTACTTTCTATGATTTGAACCTCTCCTGTGAGTCCAGTTTTGGATTCCGATGCTTCACTTCAGGTTTGCTGTATCCCTTGGCCCTTCTTATTAACGATGAAACACAGAAATTGCATCCGAATTTAATATAAATGGCACAATGCCGACTTAAGTACAAGAGGACTGCCACTCTCACTTTAAATGATTTGAACCTCTCCTGTGAGTCGAGTTTTTGATTTCGATGCTTCACTTCAGGTTTACTGTATATCTTGCACCTTCTTATTGACGATGAATCACAGAAATTGCATCCGAATTTAATACAAAAGGCACAATGCCGACTGAAGTAAAAGTGGACTGACACTCTAACATTCTATGATTTGAACCTCTCCTGTGAGTCCAGTGTTAGATTCCGGTGCTTCATTCAGGTTTTCTGTATCCCTTGGACCTTCTTATTGACGATGAAGCTCAGAAATTGCATCCGATTTTAATACAAAAGGCACAATACCGACTTAAGTTCAAGAGGAGTGACACTCTAACTTTCTATGATTTGAACCTCTCCTGTGAGTCCAGTTTTAGATTCCGATGCTTCACTTCAGGTTTACTGTATTCCTTGCACCTTCTTATTGACGTTAAAACACAGAAATTGCATCGGAATTTAATACAAAAGGCACAATGCCGACTGAAGTAAAAGTGGACTGACACTCTAACATTCTATGATTTGAACCTCTCCTGTGAGTCCAGTTTTAGATTCCGGTGCTTCATTCAGGTTTTCTGTATCCCTTGGACCTTCTTATTGACGATGAAACACCGAAATTGCATCGGAATTTAATACAAAAGTCACAATACCATCTTAAGTACAAGAGGAGTGACACTCTAACATTCTATGATTTGAACCTCTCCTGAGAGTCCAGTTTTAGATTCCGGTGCTTCATTCAGGTTTTCTGTATCCCTTGGACCTTTATATTGACGATGAAACACAGAAATTGCATCGGAATTTAATATAAATGGCACAATGCCGACTTAAGTACAAGAGGACTGCCACACTCACTTTCTATGATTTGAACCTCTCCTGTGAGTCCAGTTTTAGATTCCGATGCTTCACTTCAGGTTTACTGTATCCCCTGGACCTTCTCATTGACGATGAAACACAGAAATTTTATCCGAATTTAATACAAATGGCACAATGCTAACTTAAGGGCAAGAGGACTGACACTCTCACTTTCAATGATTTGAACCTCTCCTGTGAGTCCAGTTTTAGATTCCGATGCTTCACTTCAGGTTTACTATATACCTTGCACCTTTTTATTGACGATGAAACTCAGACAGTGCATCGGAATTTAATACTAAAGGCACAATGCCGACTTAAGTAAAAGAGGACTGACACTCTAACTTACTATGATTTGAACCCCTCCTGTAAGTCCATTTTTAGAATCCGATGCTTCACTTCAGGTTTACTTTATACCGTGGACCTTCTTTTTGTCGATGGAACACAGATATTGCATCGGAATTTAATACAAAAGGCAGAATGCCGACTTAAGTACAAGAGGACAGACACTCTAACTTTCTATGATTTGAACCTCTCCTGTGAGTCCAGTTTTACAATCCGATGCTTCACTTCAGGTATACTGTATAACTTGCACCTTCTTACTGACGATGAAACACAGACATTGCATCGGAATTAAATACAAAAGGCACAATGCCGACATAAGTAAAAGAGGACTGACACTCTAACTTACTATGATTTGGACCTCTCCTGTGAGTCCAGTTTTAGGATCCGATGCTTCACTTCAGGTTTACTGTATACCGTGGACCTTCTTATTGTCGATAGAACACAGAAATTGCATCCGAATTTAATACAAAAGGCACAATACCGACTTAAGTGCAAGAAGAGTGACACTCTAACTTTCTGTGATTTGAACCTCTCCTGTGAGTCAGTTTTAGATTCCGATGCTTCACTTCAGGTTTACTGTATCCCTTGGACCTTCTTATTGACGATGAAACACAGAAATTGCATCCGAGTTTAATGCAAATGGCACATTGCCGTCTTAAGTACAAGAGGACTGACACTCTCACTTTCTATGATTTGAACCCTTCCTGTGAATCCAGTTTTAGAATCCGATGCTTCAGTTCAGGTTTACTGTATACCGTGGACCTACTTATTGACGATGAAACACAGAAATTGCATCGGAATTTAATACAAATGGCACAATGCCGACTTAAGTAAAAGAGGACAGACACTCTAACATTCTATGATTTGAACCTCTCCTGTGAGACCAGTTTTAGATTCCTATGCTTCATTTCGGGTTTACTGTATCCCTTGGACATTCTTATTGGCGATGAAACACAGAAATTGCATCAGAAATTAATACAAAAGGCACAATGCCGACGTAAGTAAAAGAGGACTGCCACTCTCACTTTCTATGATTAGAACCTCTCCTGTGAGTCCAGTTGTAGATTCCGATGCTTCACTTCAGGTTTACTGTATACCTTGCACCTTCTTATTGACGATAAAACACAGAAATTGCATCGGAATTTAATTCAAAAGGCACAATGCCGACTGAAGTAAAAATGGACTGACACTCTAACATTCTATGATTTGAACCTCTCCTGTGAGTCCAGTTTTAGATTCCGGTGCTTCATTCAGGTTTTCTGTATCCCTTGGACCTTCTTATTGACGATGAAACACCGAAATTGCATCGGAATTTAATATAAATGGCACAATGCCGACTTAAGTACAAGAGGACTGCCACTCTCACTTTCTATGATTTGAACCTCTCCTGTGAGTCCAGTTTTAGATTCCGATGCTTCACTTCAGGTTTACTGTATCTCCTGGACCTTCTCATTGACGATGAAACACAGAAATTGCATCCGAATTTAATAGAAATGGCACAATGCCGACTTAAGTACAAGAGGACTGACACTCTCACTTTCAATGATTTGAACCTCTCCTGTGAGTCCAGTTTTAGATTCCGATGCTTCACTTCAAGTTTACTGTATACCTTGCACCTTCTTATTGACGATGAAACGCAGACATTGCATCGGAATTTAATACTAAAGGCACAATGCCGACTTAAGTAAAAGAGGACTGACACTCTAACTTACTATGATTTGAACCCCTCCTGTGAGTCCAGTTTTAGAATCCGATGCTTCACTTCAGGTTTACTTTATACCCTGGACCTTCTTATTGTCGATGGAACACAGATATTGCATCGGAATTTAATACAAAAGGCACAATGCCGACTTAAGTAAAAGTGGACTGACACTCTAACATTCTATGATTTGAACCTCTCCTGTGAGTCCAGTTTTAGATTCCGATGCTTCACTTCAGGTTAACTGTATCCCTTGGACCTTCTTAGATGAAACACAGAAATTGCATCCGAGTTTAATACAAATGGCACATTGCTGACTTAAGTACAAGAAAACTGACACTCTCACTTTCTATGATTTTAACCTCTCCTGTGAGTCCAGTTTTACATTCCGATGCTTCACTTCAGGTTTGCTGTATACCTTGCACCTTCTTATTGACGATGAAACACAAAAATTGCATCGGAATTTAATACAAAAGGCACAATACCATCTTAAGTACAAGAGGAGTGACACTCTAACTTTCTATGATTTGAACCCCTCCTGTGAGTCCAGTTTTGGATTCCGATGCTTCACTTCAGGTTTACTGTATCCCTTGGCCCTTCTTATTAACGATGAAACACAGAAATTGCATCCGAATTTAATATAAATGGCACAATGCCGACTTAAGTACAAGAGGACTGCCACTCTCACTTTCTGTGATTTGAACCTCTCCTGTGAGTCGAGTGTTTGATTTCGATGCTTCTCTTCAGGTTTACTGTATACCTTGCACCTTCTTATTGACGATGAAACACAGAAATTGCATCTGAATTTAATACAAAAGGCACAATGCCGACTGAAGTAAAAGTGGACTGACACTCTAACATTCTATGATTTGAACCTCTCCTGTGAGTCCAGTGTTAGATTCCGGTGCTTCATTCAGGTTTTCTGTATCCCTTAAACCTTCTTATTGACGATGAAACTCAGAAATTGCATCCGATTTTAATACAAAAGGCACAATACCGACTTAAGTACAAGAGGAGTGACACTCTAACTTTCTATGATTTGAACTTCTCCTGTGAGTCCAGTTTTAGATTCCGATGCTTCACTTCAGGTTTACTGTATTCCTTGCACCTTCTTATTGACGTTAAAACACAGAAATTGCATCGGAATTTAATACAAAAGGCACAATGCCGACTGAAGTAAAAGTGGACTGACACTCTAACATTCTATGATTTGAACCTCTCCTGTGAGTCCAGTTTTAGATTCCGGTGCTTCATTCAGGTTTTCTGTATCCCTTGGACCTTCTTATTGACGATGAAACACCGAAATTGCATCGGAATTTAATACAAAAGTCACAATACCATCTTAAGTACAAGAGGAGTGGCACTCTAATTTTCTATGATTTGAACCCCTCCTGTGAGACCAGTTTTACAATCCGATGCTTCCCTTCAGGTTTTCTGTATACCTTGGACCTTCATATTGACGATGAAACACAGAAATTGCATCGGAATTTAATATAAATGGCACAATGCCGACTTAAGTACAAGAGGACTGCCACACTCACTTTCTATGATTTGAACCTCTCCTGTGAGTCGAGTTTTTGATTTCGATGCTTCACTTCAGGTTTACTGTATACCTTGCACCTACTTATTAACGATGAAACACAGAAATTGCATCGGAATTTAATACAAAAGGCACAATGCCGACTGAAGTAAAAGTGGACTGACACTCTAACATTCTATGATTTGAACCTCTCCTGTGAGTCCAGTTTTAGATTCCGGTGCTTCATTCAGGTTTTTTGTATCCCTTGGACCTTCTTATTGACGATGAAGCACAGAAATTGCATCCGAATTGAATACAAATGGCACAATGCCGACTTAAGTACAAGAGGACTGACACTCTCACTTTCAATGATTTGAACCTCTCCTGTGAGTTCAGTTTTAGATTCCGATGCTTCACTTCAGGTTAACTGTATACCTTGCACCTTCTTATTGACGATGAAACACAGAAATTGCATCGGAATTTAATACAAAAGGCACAATACCATCTTAAGTACAAGAGGAGTGATACTCTAACTTTCTATGATTTGAACCTCTCCTGTGAGTGCAGTTTTAGATTCCGAAGCTTCACTTCAGGTTTACTGTATACCTTGCACCTTCTTATTGACGATGAAACAAAGAAATTGCATCGGAATTTAATACAAATGGCACAATACCATCTTAAGTACAAGAGGAGTGACACTCTAACTTTCTATGATTTGAACCTCTCCTGTGAGTCCAGTTTTGGATTCCGATGCTTCACTTCAAGTTTACTGTATCCCTTGGCCCTTCTTATTAACGATGAAACACAGAAATTGCATCCGAATTTAATATAAATGGCACAATGCCGACTTAAGTACAAGAGGACTGCCACTCTCACTTTCTATGATTTGAACCTCTCCTGTGAGTCGAGTTTTTGATTTCGATGCTTCACTTCAGGTTTACTGTATCCCTTGGACCTTCTTATTGACGATGAAACACAGAAATTGCATCCGAATTTAATACAAAAGGCACAATGCCGACTGAAGTAAAAGTGGACTGACACTCTAACATTCTATGATTTGAACCTCTCCTGTGGGTCCAGTGTTAGATTCCGGTGCTTCATTCAGGTTTTCTGTATCCCTTGGACCTTCTTATTGACGATGAAACTCAGAAATTGCATCCGAATTTAATATAAAAGGCACAATACCCACTTAAGTACATGAGGAGTGACACTCTAACTTTCTATGATTTGAACCTCTCCTGTGAGTCCAGTTTTAGATTCCGATGATTCACTTCAGGTTTACTGTATCCCTTGGACCTTCGTAGATGAAACACAGAAATTGCATCCGAGTTTAATACAAATGGCACATTGCCGACTTAAGTACAAGAGGACTGACACTCTAACTTACTATGATTTGAACCCCTCCTGTGAGTCGAGTTTTACAATCCGGTTCTTCACTTCAGGTTAACTGTATACCGTGGACCTTCTTATTGACGATGAAACACAGAAATTGCATCGGAATTTAATACAAAAGGCACAATGCCGACTTAAGTAAAAGAGGGCCGACACTCTAACTTTCTATGATTTGAACCCCTCCTGTGAGTCCAGTTTTACAATCCGATGCTTCACTTCAGGTTTTCTGTATACCTTGGACCTTCATATTGACGATGAAACACAGAAATTGCATCGGATTTAATGCAAATGGCACAATGCCGACTTAAGTAAAAGAGGACTGACAATCTCACTTTCTATGATTAGAACCTCTCCTGTGAGTCCAGTTTTAGATTCCGATGCTTCACTTCAGGTTTACTGTATCCCCTGGACCTTCTCATTGACGATGAAACACAGAAATTGCATCCGAATTTAATACAAATGGCACAATGCTAACTTAAGTACAAGAGGACTGACACTCTCACTTTCAATGATTTGAACCTCTCCTGTGAGTCCAGTTTCAGATTCCGATGCTTCACTTCAGGTTTACTATATACCTTGCACCTTTTTATTGACGATGAAACTCAGACATTGCATCGGAATTTAATACTAAAGGCACAATGCCGACTTAAGTAAAAGAGGACTGACACTCTTACTTACTATGATTTGAACCCCTCCTGTGAGTCCATTTTTAGAATCCGATGCTTCACTTCAGGTTTACTTTATACCGTGGACCTTCTTTTTGTCGATGGAACACAGATATTGCATCGGAATTTAATACAAAAGGCAGAATGCCGACTAAAGTACAAGAGGACAGACACTCTAACTTTCTATGATTTGAACCTCTCCTGTGAGTCCAGTTTTACAATTGGATGCTTCACTTCAGGTATACTGTATAACTTGCACCTTCTTACTGACGATGAAACACAGACATTGCATCGGAATTAAATACAAAAGGCACAATGCCGACATAAATAAAAGAGGACTGACACTCTAACTTACTATGATTTGGAACTCTCCTGTGAGTCCAGTTTTAGGATCCGATGCTTCACTTCAGGTTTACTGTATACCGTGGACCTTCTTATTGTCGATAGAACCCAGAAATTGCATCCGAATTTAATACAAAAGGCACAATACCGACTTAAGTACAAGTGGAGTGACACTCTAACTTTCTGTGATTTGAACCTCTCCTGTGAGTCAGTTTTAGATTCCGATGCTTCACTTCAGGTTTACTGTATCCCTTGGACCTTCTTATTGACGATGAAACACAGAAATTGCATCCGAGTTTAATGCAAATGGCACATTGCCGTCTTAAGTACAAGAGGACTGGCACTCTCACTTTCTATGATTTGAACCCTTCCTGTGAGTCCAGTTTTAGAATCCGATGCTTCAGTTCAGGTTTACTGTATACCGTGGACCTTCTTATTGACGATGAAACACAGAAATTGCATCGGAATTTAATACAAATGGCACAATGCCGACTTAAGTAAAAGAGGACTGCCACTCTCACTTTCTATGATTAGAACCTCTCCTGTGAGTCCAGTTTTAGATTCCGATGCTTCACTTCAGGTGTACTGTATACCTTGCACCTTCTTATTAACGATAAAACACAGAAATTGCATCGGAATTTAATACAAAAGGCACAATGCCGACTGAAGTAAAAGTGGACTGACACTCTAACATTCTATGATTTGAACCTCTCCTGTGAGTCCAGTTTTAGATTCCGGTGCTTCATTCAGGTTTTCTGTATCCCTTGGACCTTCTTATTGACGATGAAGCACAGAAATTGCATCCGAATTTAATACAAATGGCACAATGCCGACTTAAGTACAAGAGGACTGACACTCTCACTTTCAATGGTTTAAACCTCTCCTGTGAGTTCAGTTTTAGATTCCGAAGCTTCACTTCAGGTTTACTGTACACCTTGCACCTTCTTATTGACGATGAAACACAGAAATTGCATCGGAATTTAATACAAATGGCACAATACCATCTTAAGTACAAGAGGAGTGACACTCTAACATTCTATGATTTGAACCTCTCCTGTGAGTCCAGTTTTGGATTCCGATGCTTCACTTCAAGTTTACTGTATCCCTTGGCCCTTCTTAATAACGATGAAACACAGAAATTGCATCCGAATTTAATATAAATGGCACAATGCCGACTAACTACAAGAGGACTGCCACTCTCACTTTCTATGATTTGAACCTCTCCTGTGAGTCGAGTTTTTGATTTCGATGCTTCACTTCAGGTTTACTGTATACCTTGCACCTTCTTATTGACGATGAAACACAGAAATTGCATCCGAATTTAATACAAAAGGCACAATGCCGACTGAAGTAAAAGTGGACTGACACTCTAACTTTCTATGATTTGAACCTCTCCTGTGGGTCCAGTGTTAGATTCCGGTGCTTCATTCAGGTTTTCTGTATCCCTTGGACCTTCTTATTGACGATGAATCTCAGAAATTGCATTAGAATTTAATATAAAAGGCACAATACCGACTTAAGTACAAGAGGAGTGACACTCTAACTTTCTATGATTTGAACCTCTCCTGTGAGTCCAGTTTTAGATTCCGATGCTTCACTTCAGGTTTACTGTATCCCTTGGACCTTCGTAGATGAAACACAGAAATTGCATCCGAGTTTAATACAAATGGCACATTGCCGACTTAAGTACAAGAGGACTGACACTCTAACATACTATGATTTGAACACCTCCTGTGAGTCCAGTTTTACAATCCGGTTCTTCACTTCATGTTAACTGTATACCGTGGACCTTCTTATTGACGATGAAACACAGAAATTGCATCGGAATTTAATACAAAAGGCACAATGCCGACTTAAGTAAAAGAGGGCCGACACTCTAACTTTCTATGATTTGAACCCCTCCTGTGAGTCCAGTTTTACAATCCGATGCTTCACTTCAGGTTTTCTGTATACCTTGGACCTTCATATTGACGATGAAACACAGAAATTGCATCGGATTTAATGCAAATGGCACAATGCCGACTTAAGTAAAAGAGGACTGACACTCTCACTTTCTATGATTAGAACCTCTCCTGTGAGTCCAGTTTTAGATTCCGATGCTTCACTTCAGGTTTACTGTATCCCCTGGACCTTCTCATTGACGATGAAACACAGAAATTGCATCCGAATTTAATACAAATGGCACAATGCCGACTTAAGTACAAGAGGACTGACACTCTCACTTTCAATGATTTGAACCTCTCCTGTGAGTCCAGTTTTAGATTCCGATGCTTCACTTCAGGTTTACTGTATACCTTGCACCTTTTTATTGACGATGAAACTCAGACATTGCATCGGAATTTAATACTAAAGGCACAATGCCGACTTAAGTAAAAGAGGACTGACACTCTAACTTACTATGATTTGAACCCCTCCTGTGAGTCCATTTTTAGAATCCGATGCGTCACTTCAGGTTTACTTTATACCGTGGACCTTCTTATTGTCGATGGAACACAGATATTGCATCGGAATTTAATACAAAAGGCAGAATGCCGACTTAGGTACAAGAGGACAGACACTCTAACTTTCTATGATTTGAACCGCTCCTGTGAGTCCAGTTTTACAATCCGATGCTTCACTTTAGGTATACTGTATAAGTTGCACCTTCTTACTGACGATGAAACACAGACATTGCATCGGAATTGAATACAAAAGGCACAATGCCGACATAAGTAAAAGAGGACTGACACTCTAACTTACTATGATTTGGACCTCTCCTGTGAGTCCAGTTTTAGGATCCGATGCTTCACTTCAGGTTTACTGTATACCGTGGACCTTCTTATTGTCGATAGAACACAGAAATTGCATCCGAATTTAATACAAAAGGCACAATACCGACTTAAGTACAAGAGGAGTGACACTCTAACTTTCTGTGATTTGAACCTCTCCTGTGAGTCAGTTTTAGATTCCGATGCTTCACTTCAGGTTTACTGTATCCCTTGGATCTTCTTATTGACGATGAAACACAGAAATTGCATCCGAGTTTAATGCAAATGGCACATTGCCGTCTTAAGTACAAGAGGACTGACACTCTCACTTTCTATGATTTGAACCCTTCCTGTGAGTCCAGTTTTAGAATCCGATGCTTCAGTTCAGGTTTACTGTATACCGTGGACCTTCTTATTGACGATGAAACACAGAAATTGCATCGGAATTTGATACAAATGGCACAATGCCGACTTAAGTAAAAGAGGACAGACATTCTAACATTCTATGATTTGAACCTCTCCTGTGAGACCAGTTTTAGATTCCTATGCTTCATTTCGGGTTTACTGTATCCCTTGGACCTTCTTATTGGCGATGAAACACAGAAATTGCATCAGAAATTAATACAAAAGGCACAATGCCGACGTAAGTAAAAGAGGACTGCCACTCTCACTTTCTATGATTAGAACCTCTCCTGTGAGTCCAGTTTTAGATTCCGATGCTTCACTTCAGGTTTACTGTATACCTTGCACCTTCTTATTGACGATGAAACACAGAAATTGCATCGGAATTTAATACAAATGGCACAATACCATCTTAAGTACAAGAGGAGTGACACTCTAACTTTCTATGATTTGAACCTCTAATGTGAGTCCAGTTTTGGATTCCGATGCTGCACTTCAAGTTTACTGTGTCCCTTGGCCCTTCTTATTAACGATGAAACACAGAAATTGCATCCGAATTTAATATAAATGGCACAATGCCGACTTAAGTACAAGAGGACTGCCACTCTCACTTTCTACGATTTGAACCTCTCCTGTGAGTCGAGTTTTTGATTTCGATGCTTCACTTCAGGTTTACTGTATACCTTGCACCTTCTTATTGACGATGAAACACAGAAATTGCATCCGAATTTAATACAAAAGGCACAATGCCGACTGAAGTAAAAGTGGACTGACACTCTAACATTCTATGATTTGAACCTCTCCTGTGGGTCCAGTGTTAGATTCCGGTGCTTCATTCAGGTTTTCTGTATCCCTTGGACCTTCTTATTGACGATGAAACTCAGAAATTGCATCCGAATTTAATACAAAAGGCACAATACCGACTTAAGTACAAGAGGAGCGACACTCTAACTTTCTATGATTTGAACCTCTCCTGTGAGTCCAGTTTTAGATTCCGATGCTTCACTTCAGGTTTACTGTATCCCTTGGACCTTCGTAGATAAAACACAGAAATTGCATCCGAGTTTAATACAAATGGCACATTGCCGACTTAAGTACAAGAGGACTGACACTCTAACTTACTATGATTTGAACCCCTCCTGTGGGTCCAGTTTTACAATCCGGTTCTTCACTTCAGGTTAACTGTATACCGTGGACCTTCTTATTGACGATGAAACACAGAAATTGCATCGGAATTTAATACAAAAGGCACAATGCCGACTTAAGTAAAAGAGGGCCGTTACTCTAACTTTCTATGATTTGAACCCCTCCTGTGAGTCCAGTTTTACAATCCGATGCTTCACTTCAGGTTTTCTCTATATACCTTGGACCTTCATATTGACGATGAAACACAGAAATTGCATCGGAATTTAATGCAAATGGCACAAAGCCGACTAAAGTAAAAGAGGACTGACACTATAACTTTCTATGATATGAACCTCTCCTGTAAGTCTAGTTTCAGTTTCCGATGCTTCACTTCAGGTTTACTGTATACTTTGGACCTTCTTATTGACGATGAAACACAGAAATTGCATCCGAATTTAATACAAAAGGCACAATGCCGACTTAAGTAAAAGAGGACTGACACTCTCACTTTCTATGATTAGAACCTCTCCTGTGAGTCCAGTTTTAGATTCCGATGCTTCACTTCAGGTTTACTGTATCCCCTATACCTTCTCATTGACGATGAAACACAGAAATTGCATCCGAATTTAATACAAAAGGCACAATGCCGACTTAAGTACAAGAGGACTGACACTCTCACTTTCAATGATTTAAACCTCCCCTGTGAGTCCAGTTTTAGATTCCGATGCTTCACTTCAGGTTTACTATATACCTTGCACCTTTTTATTGACGATGAATCTCAGACATTGCATCGGAATTTAATACTAAAGGCACAATGCCGACTTCAGTAAAAGAGGACTGACACTCTAACTTACTATGATTTGAACCCCTCCTGTGGGTCCAGTTTTAGAATCCGATGCTTCACTTCAGGTTTACTTTATACTGTGGACCTTCTTATTGTTGATGCAACACAGATGATGCATCGGAATTTAATAGAAAAGGCACAATGCCGACTTAAGTAAAAGTGGACTGACACTCTAACATTCTATGATTTGAACCTCTCCTGTGAGTCCAGTTTTACATTCCGATTCTTCATTCAGGTTTACTGTATCCCTTGGACCTTCTTATTGACGACGAAACACAGAAATTGCATCTGAATTTAATACAAAAGGCACAATACCGACTTAAGTACAAGAGGAGTGACACTCTAACTTACTATGATATGAACCTCTCCTGTGAGACCAGTTTTAGATTCCGATGATTCACTTCAGGTTAGCTGTATCCCTTGGACCTTCTTAGATGAAACACAGAAATTGCATCCGTATTTAATACAGATGGCATAATGCCGACTTAAGTACAAGCGGACTGACACTCTCACTCTGTATGATTTGAACCTCTCCTGTGAGTCCAGTTTTAGATTCTGATGCTTCACTTCAGGTTTACTGTATACCATGCACCATCTTATTGACGATGAAACACAGAAATTTAATCGGAATTTAATACAAATGCCACAATGCCGACTTAACTAAAAGAGGACTGAGACTCGAACTTTCTTTGATTTGAACCTCTCCTGTGAGTCCAGTTTTAGATTCAGATGCTTCACTTCCAGTTTACTGTATCCCTTGGACCTTCTTATTGACGATGAAACACAGAAATTGCATCCGAATTTAATACAAAAGGCACAATGCCGTCTTAAGTACAAGAGGACTGACACTCTCACTTTCTATGATTTGAACCTCTACTGTTAGTCCAGTTGTAGATTCTGATACTTCACCCCAGGTTAACTGTATCACTTGGACCTTCTTATTGACGATGAAACACAGAGTTTGCATAAGAATTTAATACAAATGGCACAATGCCGACTTAAGTAGAAGAGGACAGACACTCTAACTTTCTATGATTTGAACCTCTCCTGTGAGTCCAGTTTTACAATCCGATGCTTCACTTCAGGTATACTGTATACCTTGCACCTTCTTACTGACGATGAAACACAGACATTGCATCGGAATTTAATACAAAAGGCACAATGCCGACTTAAATAAAAGAGGACTGACACTCTAACTTACTATGATTTGAACCTCTCATGTGAGTCCAGTTTTAGATTCCGAAGCTTCACTTCACGTTTACTGCATACCTTGCACATTCTTATTGACGATGAAACACAGAAATTGCATCGGAATTTAGTACAAAAGGCACAATGCCGACTTAAGTAAAAGAGGACTGACACTCTAACCTAATATGATTTGAACCCCTCCTGTGAGTCCAGTTTTAGAATCCGATGCTTCAGTTCAGGTTTACTGTATACCGTGGACCTTCTTATTGACGATGAAACACAGAAATTGCATCGGAATTTAATACAAATGGCACAATGCCGACTTAAGTAAAAGAGGACTGACACTCTAACATTCGAAGATTTGAACCTCTCCTGTGAGACCAGTTTTAGATTCCTATGCTTCATTTCCGGTTTACTGTATCCCTTGGACCTTCTTATAGGCGATGAAACACAGAAATTGCATCAGAAATTAATACAAAAGGCACAATGCCGAAGTAAGTAAAAGAGGACTGCCACTCTCACTTTCTATGATTAGAACCTCTCCTGTGAGTCCAGTTTTAGATACCGATGCTTCAATTCAGGATTACTGTATCCCTTGGACCTTCTTATTGACGATGAAACACAGAAATTGCGTCCGAATTTAATCCAAAAGGCACAATGCCGACTTAAGTAAAAGAGGACTGACACTCTAACAATTTTATGATTTGAACCTCACCTGTGAGACCAGTTTTAGATTCCTATGCTTCACTTCGGGTTTACTGTATCCCTTGGACCTTCTTATTGGCGATGAAACACAGAAATTGCATCAGAAATTAATACAAAAGGCACAATGCCGACTTAAGTAAAAGAGGACTGCCACTCTCACTTTCTATGATTTGAACCTCTTCTGTGAGTATAGTTTTAGATTCCGATGCTTCACTTCATGTTTACTGTATCCCCTGGACCTTCTCATTGACGATGATACACAGAAATTGCATCCGAATTTAATACAAATGGCACAATGCCGACTTATGTACAAGAGGACTGACACTCTCACATTCTATGATTTTAACCGCTCCTGTGAGTCCAGTTTTAGAATCCGATGCTTCACTTCAGGTTAACTGTATAAAGTGGACCTTCTTATTGTCGATGGAACACAGATATTGCATCGGAATTTAATACAAATGGCACAATGCCTACTTAAGTAGTAGAGGACTGACACTCTAACTTTCTATGATTTGAACCCCTCCTGTGAGTCCAGTTTTACAATCCGATGCATCACTTCAGGTTTACTTTATACCGTGGACCTTCTTATTGTCGATGGAACACAGATGATGCATCGGAATTTAATACAAAAGGCACAATGCCGACTTAAGTAAAAGTGGACTGACACTCTAACATTCTATGATTTGAACCTCTCCTCTGAGTCCAGTTTTAGATTCCGATCCTTCAATCAGGTGTACTGTATCCCTTGGACCTTCTTATTGACGATGAAACACAGAAATTGCATCCGAATTTAATACAAAAGGCACAATACCGACTTACGTACAAGAGGAGTGACACTCTAACTTTCTATGATTTGAACCTCTCCTGTGAGTCCAGTTTTAGATTCCGATGCTTCACTTCAGGTTTACTGTATCCCTTGGACCTTCTTATTGACGATGAAACACAGAAATTGCATCCGAGTTTAATACAAAAGGCACAATGCCGACTTAAGTACAAGAGGACAGACACTCTGACATTCTATGATTTGAACCTGTCCTGTGAGTCTAGTTTTAGATTCCGATGCTTCACTGCAGGTTTACTGTATACCATGGACCTTCTTATTGACGATGAAAAACAGAAATTGCATCCGAATTTAATACAAAAGGCACAATACCGACTTAAGTACAAGAGGACTGACACTCTCACTTTCTATGATTTGAACCTCACCTGTGAGTCCAGTTTTAGATTCCGATGCTTCACTTCACGTTTACTGTATACCTTGCACCTTCTTATTGACGATGAAACACAGAAATTGCATCGGAATTTAATACAAAAGCACAATGCCGACTTAAGTAAAAGAGGACTGACACTCTCACTTTCTATGATTTGAACCCCTACTGTGAGCCCAGTTTTAGATTCTGATACTTCATTCAGGTTTACTGTATACCGTGGACCTTCTTATTGTCGATGGAACACAGATATTGCATCGGAATTTAATACAAAAGGCGCAATGCCTACTTAAGTAGAAGAGGACTGACACTCTAACATTCTATGATTTGAACCTCTCCTGTGAGTCCAGTTTTAGATTCCGATGCTTCATTCAGGTTTACTGTATCCTTGGACCTTCATATTGACGATGAAAACACAGAAATTGCATCCGAATTTAATACAAAAGGCACATTATCGACTTAAGTACAAGAGGAGTGACACTCTAACATTCTATGATTTGAACCTCTCCTGTGAGTCCAGTTTTAGATTCCGCTGCTTCATTTCAGGTTTACTGTATCCCTTGGACCTTCTTATTGACGATGAAACACAGAAATTGCATCCGAGTTTAATGCAAATGGCACATTGCCGACTTAAGTACAAGAGGACTGGCACTCTCACTTTCTATGATTTGTACCTCTCCTGTGAGTCCAGTTTTAGATTCCGATGCTTCACTTCACGTTTGCTGTATACCTTGCGCCTTCTTATTGACGATGAAACACAGAAATTGCATCCGAATTTAATACAAAAGGCACAATGCCGACTTAAGTACAAGAGGACCGACACTCTAACTTTCTATGATTTGAACCTCTCCTGTGAGTTCAGTTTTACAATCCGATGCTTCACTTCAGGGTTTCTGTATACCTTGGACCTTCTTATTGACGATGATACACAGAAATTGCATCCGAATTTAATACAAAAGGCATAATGCCGACTTAAGTAAAAGTGGACTGACACTCTAACATTCTATGATTTGAACCTCTCGTGTGAGTCCAGTTTTAGATTCCGATGCTTCATCAGGTTTACTGTAGCCCTTGGACCTTCTTATTGACGATGAAACACAGAAATTACATCCGAATTTAATACAAAAGGCACAATACCGACATAAGTACAAGAGGAGTGACACACTCACTTTCTATGATTTGAACCTCTCCTGTGAGTCCAGTTTTAGAATCCGATGCTTCACTTGAGGTTTACTGTATACCTTGCACCTTTTTATTGACAATAAAACACAGACATTGCAACGGAATTTAATACAAAAGGCACAATGCCTACTTAAGTAGAAGAGGACTGACACTCTAACTTTCTACGATTTGAACCCCTCCTGTGAGTCCAGTTTTAGAATCCGATGCTTCACTTAAGGTTTACTGTATACCGTGGAACCTCTTATTGACGATGAAACACAGAAATTGCATCGGAATTTAATAACAAAGGCACAATGCCGACTTAAGTAAAAGCGGACCGACACTCAAACTTTCTATGATTTGAACCTCTCCTGTGAGTCCAGTTTTACAATCCGATGCTTCACTTCAGGTTTTCTGTATACCGTGGACCTTCTTATTGACGATGATACACAGAAATTGCATCGGAATTTAATACAAATGGCACAATGTCGACTTAAGTAAAAGAGGACTGACACTCTAACTTTCTATGATTTGAACCTCTCCTGTGAGTCTAGTTTTCGATTCCGATGCTTCACTTCAGGTTTACTGTATCCCTTGGAACTTCTTATTGACGATGAAACACAGAAATTGCATCCGAATTTAATACAAAAGGCACAATGCCGACTTAAGTAAAAGAGGACTGACACTTTAACATTCTATGATTTGAACCTCTCCTGTGAGACCAGTTTTAGATTCCTATGCTTCACTTCAGGTTTACTGTATCTCTTGGACCTTCTTATTGGCGATGAAACACAGAAATTGCATCAGAAATTAATACAAAAGGCACAATGCCGACTTAAGTAAAAGAGGACTGACACTCTCACTTTCTATGATTAGAACCTCTCCTGTGAGTCCAGTTTTAGATACCGATGATTCACTTCAGGATTATTGTAACCCTTGGACATTCTTATTAACGATGAAACACAGATATTGCATCCGAATTTAATACAAACGGCACAATGCTGACTTAAGTACAAGGGGACTGACACTCTCACTTCCTATGATTTGAACCTCTCCTGTGAGTCCAGTTTTAGATTCCGATTCTTCACTTCAGGTTTACTGCATACCTTGCACCTTCTTATTGACGATGAAACACAGACATTGAATCGGAATTTAATACAAAAGGCACAATGCCGACTTAAATAAAAAAGGACTGACACTCTAACTTACTATGATTTCAACCCCTCCTGTGAGTCCAGTTTTAGAATCCGATGCTTCACTTCAGGTTTACTGTATACCGTGGACCTTCTTATTGTCGATGGAACACAGATATTGCATCGGAATTTAATACAAAAGGCACAATGCCTACTTAAGTAGAAGAGGACTGACACTCTAACTTTCTATGATTTGAACCCCTCCTGTGAGACCCGTTTTACAATCCGAAGCTTCACTTCAGGTTTACTCTATACCTTGGACCTTCTTATTGACGATGAAACACAGAAATTGCATCCGAATTTAATACAAAAGGCACAATGCCGACTTAAGTAAAAGTGGACTGACACTCTAACATTCTATGATTTGAACCTCTCCTGTGGGTCCAGTTTTAGATTCCGATGCTTCATTCAGGTTTACTGTATCCCTTGGACCTTCTTATTGACGATGAAACACAGAAATTGCATCCGAATTTAATACAAAAGGCACAATACCGACTTATGTACAAGAGGAGTGACACTCTAACTTTCTATGATTTGAACCTCTCCTGTGAGTCCAGTTTTAGATTCCGATGCTTCACTTGACGTTTACTGTATACCTTGAATCTTCTTATTGACGATGAAACACAGAAATTGCATCGCAATTTAATACAAATGGCACAATGCCGACCTAAGTAAAAGAGGACTGACACTCTAACTTACTATGGATTGAACCCCTCCAGTGAGTCCAGTTTTAGAATCCGATGCTTCACTTCAAGTTTACTGTATACCGTGGACCTTCTTATTGACGATGAAACACAGAAATTGCATCGGAATTTAATACAAAATTCACAATGCCGACTTAAGTAAAAGAGGACCGACACTCTAATTTTCTATGATTTGAACCTCTCCTGTGAGTGCAGTTTTACAATCCGATGCTTCACTTCAGGTTTACTGTATACCTTGCACCTCCTTACTGACGATGAAACACAGACATTGTATCGGAATTTAATACAAAATTCACAATGCCGACTTAAGTAAAAGAGGACTGACACTCTAACATTCTATGATTTGAACCTCACCTGTGAGTCCAGTTTTAGATTCCGATGCTTCATTCAGGTTTACTGTATCCCTTGGGCTTCTTATTGACGATGAAACACAGAAATTGCATCCGAATTTAATACAAAAGGCACAATACCGACTTAAGTACAAGAGGAGTGACACTCTAACTTTCTATGATTTGAACCTCTCCTGTGAGTCCAGTTTTAGATTCCGATGCTTCACTTCAGGTTTACTGTATACCTTGGACCTTCTTATTGACGATGAAACACAGAAATTGCATCCGAGTTTAATGCAAATGGCACATTGCCGACTTAAGTACAAGAGGACTGACACTCTCACTTTCTATGATTTGAACCTCTCCTGTGAGTCCAGTTTTAGATTCCGAAGCTTCACTCCACGTTTAGTGCATACCTTGCACCTTCTTATTGACGATGAAACACAGAAATTGCATCGGAATTTAATACAAAAGGCACAATGCCGACTTAAGTAAAAGAGGACTGACACTCTAACCTATTACGATTTGAACCCCTCCTGTGAGTCCAGTTTTGAATCCGATGCTTCACTTCAGGTTTACTGTATACCGTGGACCTTCTTATTTGAAGATGAAACACAGAAATTGCATCGGAATTTAATACAAAGGGAACAATGCCCACTTAAGTTAAAGAGAACCGACACTCTAATTTTCTATGATTTCAACCCCTCCTGTGAGTCCAGTTTTACAATACGATGCTTCACTTCAGGTTTTCTGTATACCTTGGACCTTCTCATTGACGATGAAACACAGAAATTGCATCGGAATTTAATACAAATGGCACAATGCCGACTTAAGTAAAAGAGGACTGACACTCTAACATTCTATGATTTGAACCTCTCCTGTGAGACCAGTTTGAGATTCCTATGCTTCACTTCGGGTTTACTGTATCCCTTGGACCTTCTTATTGGCGATGAAACACAGAAATTGCATCAGAAATTAATACAAAGGCACAATGCCGACGTAAGTAATAGAGGACTGCCACTCTCACTTTCTATGATTTGAACCTCTCCTGTGAGTCCAGTTTTAGATACCGATGCTTCACTTCAGGATTACTGTATCCCTTGGACCTTCTTATTGACGATGAAACACAGAAATTGCATCCGAATTTAATACAAAAGTCACAATGCCGACTTAAGTAAAAGAGGACTGACACTCTCACTTTTTATGATTTGAACCTCTCCTGTGAGACAAGTTTTAGATTCCTATGCTTCACTTCGGGTTTACTGTATCCCTTGGGACCTTCTTATTGGGGACGAAACACAGAAATTGCGTCAGAAATTAATACAAAAGGCACAATGCCGACTTAAGTAAAAGAGGACTGCCACTCCCAATTTCTATGATTAGAACCGTCTCCTGTGAGTCCAGTTTTAGAGACCGATGCTTCACTTCAGGATTACTGTATCCCTTGGACCTTCTTATTAACGATGAAACACAGAAATTGCATCCGAATTTAATACAAATGGCACAATGCCGACTTTAGTACAAGGGGACTGACACTCCCACATTCAATGATTTGAACCTCTCCTGTGAGTCGAGTTTTAGATTCCGATGCTTCACTTGAGGTTTGCTGTATACCTTGCACCTTCTTATTGACGATGAATCACAGAAATTGCATCGGAATTTAATACAAATGGCACTATGCCGACTTAAGTAAAAGAGGACTGACACTCTAACTTTCTATGATTTGACCCTCTCCTGTGAGTGAAGTTTTAGATTCCTACGCTTCACTTCAGGTTTACTGTATCCCTAGGACCTTCTTATTGACGATGAAACAGAGAAATTGCATCCGAATTTAATACAAAAGGCACAAGGCCGACATAAGTAAAAGAGGACTGACACTCTAACATTCTATGGTTTGAACCTCTCCTGTGAGGACCAGTTTTAGATTCCGATACTTCACCTCAGGTTAACTGTATCACTTGGACCTTCTTATTGACGATGAAACACAGAGTTAGCATAAGAAATTAATACAAATGGCACAATGCCGACTTAAGTACAAGAGGACAGTCACTCTAACTTTCTATGATTTGAACCCCTCCTGTGAGTCCACTTTTAGAATCCGATGCTTCACTTCAGGTTTACTGTATCCCTTGGACCTTCTTATTGACGATGAAACACAGAAATTGCATTTGAGTTTAATGCAAATGGCACATTGCCGACTTAAGTACAAGAGGACTGACACTCTCACGTTCTTTGATTTGAAACCCACCTGTGAGTCCAGTTTTAGATTCCGACGCCTCACTTCACGTTTACTGTATACCTTGCACCTTCTTATTGACGATGAAACACAGAAATTGCATCGGAATTTAATACAAAAGGCACAATGCCGACTTAAGTAAAAGAGGACTGACACTCTCACTTTCTATGATTTGAACCTCTCCTGTGAGTCCAGTTTTAGATTCCGATGCTTCACTTCAGGCTTACTGTATCCCTTGGACCTTCGTAGATAAAACACAGAAATTGCATCCGAGTTTAATGCAAATGGCACATTGCCGACTTAAGTACAAGAGGACTGACACTCTCACTTTCTATGATTTGAACCTCTCCTGTGAGTCCAGTTTTAGATTCCGAAGCTTCACTCCACGTTTAGTGCATACCTTGCACCTTCTTATTGACGATGAAACACAGAAATTGCATCGGAATTTAATACAAAGGCACAATGCCGACTTAAGTAAAAGAGGACTGACACTCTAACCTATTACGATTTGAACCCCTCCTGTGAGTCCAGTTTTGAATCCGATGCTTCACTTCAGGTTTACTGTATACCGTGGACCTTCTTATTTGAAGATGAAACACAGAAATTGCATCGGAATTTAATACAAAGGGAACAATGCCCACTTAAGTTAAAGAGAACCGACACTCTAATTTTCTATGATTTCAACCCCTCCTGTGAGTCCAGTTTTACAATACGATGCTTCACTTCAGGTTTTCTGTATACCTTGGACCTTCTCATTGACGATGAAACACAGAAATTGCATCGGAATTTAATACAAATGGCACAATGCCGACTTAAGTAAAAGAGGACTGACACTCTAACATTCTATGATTTGAACCTCTCCTGTGAGACCAGTTTGAGATTCCTATGCTTCACTTCGGGTTTACTGTATCCCTTGGACCTTCTTATTGGCGATGAAACACAGAAATTGCATCAGAAATTAATACAAAGGCACAATGCCGACGTAAGTAATAGAGGACTGCCACTCTCACTTTCTATGATTTGAACCTCTCCTGTGAGTCCAGTTTTAGATACCGATGCTTCACTTCAGGATTACTGTATCCCTTGGACCTTCTTATTGACGATGAAACACAGAAATTGCATCGAATTTAATACAAAAGTCACAATGCCGACTTAAGTAAAAGAGGACTGACACTCTCACTTTTTATGATTTGAACCTCTCCTGTGAGACAAGTTTTAGATTCCTATGCTTCACTTCGGGTTTACTGTATCCCTTGGACCTTCTTATTGGGGACGAAACACAGAAATTGCGTCAGAAATTAATACAAAAGGCACAATGCCGACTTAAGTAAAAGAGGACTGCCACTCCCAATTTCTATGATTAGAACCTCTCCTGTGAGTCCAGTTTTAGAGACCGATGCTTCACTTCAGGATTACTGTATCCCTTGGACCTTCTTATTAACGATGAAACACAGAAATTGCATCCGAATTTAATACAAATGGCACAATGCCGACTTTAGTACAAGGGGACTGACACTCCCACATTCAATGATTTGAACCTCTCCTGTGAGTCGAGTTTTAGATTCCGATGCTTCACTTGAGGTTTGCTGTATACCTTGCACCTTCTTATTGACGATGAATCACAGAAATTGCATCGGAATTTAATACAAATGGCACTATGCCGACTTAAGTAAAAGAGGACTGACACTCTAACTTTCTATGATTTGACCCTCTCCTGTGAGTGAAGTTTTAGATTCCTACGCTTCACTTCAGGTTTACTGTATCCCTAGGACCTTCTTATTGACGATGAAACAGAGAAATTGCATCCGAATTTAATACAAAAGGCACAAGGCCGACATAAGTAAAAGAGGACTGACACTCTAACATTCTATGGTTTGAACCTCTCCTGTGAGACCAGTTTTAGATTCCGATACTTCACCTCAGGTTAACTGTATCACTTGGACCTTCTTATTGACGATGAAACACAGAGTTAGCATAAGAAATTAATACAAATGGCACAATGCCGACTTAAGTACAAGAGGACAGTCACTCTAACTTTCTATGATTTGAACCCCTCCTGTGAGTCCACTTTTAGAATCCGATGCTTCACTTCAGGTTTACTGTATCCCTTGGACCTTCTTATTGACGATGAAACACAGAAATTGCATTTGAGTTTAATGCAAATGGCACATTGCCGACTTAAGTACAAGAGGACTGACACTCTCACGTTCTTTGATTTGAACCCCACCTGTGAGTCCAGTTTTAGATTCCGACGCCTCACTTCACGTTTACTGTATACCTTGCACCTTCTTATTGACGATGAAACACAGAAATTGCATCGGAATTTAATACAAAAGGCACAATGCCGACTTAAGTAAAAGAGGACTGACACTCTCACTTTCTATGATTTGAACCTCTCCTGTGAGTCCAGTTTTAGATTCCGATGCTTCACTTCAGGTTTACTGTATCCCTTGGACCTTCGTAGATAAAACACAGAAATTGCATCCGAGTTTAATACAAATGGCACATTGCCGACTTAAGTACAAGTGGACTGACACTCTAACTTACTATGATTTGAACCCCTCCTGTGAGTCCAGTTTTACAATCCGGTTCTTCACTTCAGGTTAACTGTATACCGTGGACCTTCTTATTGACGATGAAACACAGAAATTGCATCGGAATTTAATACAAAAGGCACAATGCCGACTTAAGTAAAAGAGGGCCGTTACTCTAACTTTCTATGATTTGAACCCCTCCTGTGAGTCCAGTTTTACAATCCGATGCTTCACTTCAGGTTTTCTGTATACCTTGGACCTTCATATTGACGATGAAACACAGAAATTGCATCGGAATTTAATGCAAATGGCACAAAGCCGACTAAAGTAAAAGAGGACTGACACTCTAACTTTCTATGATATGAACCTCTCCTGTAAGTCTAGTTTCAGTTTCCGATGCTTCACTTCAGGTTTACTGTATACTTTGGACCTTCTTATTGACGATGAAACACAGAAATTGCATCCGAATTTAATACAAAAGGCACAATGCCGACTTAAGTAAAAGAGGACTGACACTCTCACTTTCTATGATTAGAACCTCTCCTGTGAGTCCAGTTTTAGATTCCGATGCTTCACTTCAGGTTTACTGTATCCCCTATACCTTCTCATTGACGATGAAACACAGAAATTGCATCCGAATTTAATACAAAAGGCACAATGCCGACTTAAGTACAAGAGGACTGACACTCTCACTTTCAATGATTTAAACCTCCCCTGTGAGTCCAGTTTTAGATTCCGATGCTTCACTTCAGGTTTACTATATACCTTGCACCTTTTTATTGACGATGAATCTCAGACATTGCATCGGAATTTAATACTAAAGGCACAATGCCGACTTCAGTAAAAGAGGACTGACACTCTAACTTACTATGATTTGAACCCCTCCTGTGAGTCCAGTTTTAGAATCCGATGCTTCACTTCAGGTTTACTTTATACCGTGGACCTTCTTATTGTTGATGCAACACAGATGATGCATCGGAATTTAATAGAAAAGGCACAATGCCGACTTAAGTAAAAGTGGACTGACACTCTAACATTCTATGATTTGAACCTCTCCTGTGAGTCCAGTTTTACATTCCGATGCTTCATTCAGGTTTACTGTATCCCTTGGACCTTCTTATTGACGACGAAACACAGAAATTGCATCTGAATTTAATACAAAAGGCACAATACCGACTTAAGTACAAGAGGAGTGACACTCTAACTTACTATGATATGAACCTCTCCTGTGAGACCAGTTTTAGATTCCGATGATTCACTTCAGGTTAGCTGTATCCCTTGGACCTTCTTAGATGAAACACAGAAATTGCATCCGTATTTAATACAGATGGCATAATGCCGACTTAAGTACAAGCGGACTGACACTCTCACTCTGTATGATTTGAACCTCTCCTGTGAGTCCAGTTTTAGATTCTGATGCTTCACTTCAGGTTTACTGTATACCATGCACCATCTTATTGACGATGAAACACAGAAATTTAATCGGAATTTAATACAAATGGCACAATGCCGACTTAACTAAAAGAGGACTGAGACTCGAACTTTCTTTGATTTGAACCTCTCCTGTGAGTCCAGTTTTAGATTCAGATGCTTCACTTCCAGTTTACTGTATCCCTTGGACCTTCTTATTGACGATGAAACACAGAAATTGCATCCGAATTTAATACAAAAGGCACAATGCCGTCTTAAGTACAAGAGGACTGACACTCTCACTTTCTATGATTTGAACCTCTACTGTTAGTCCAGTTGTAGATTCTGATACTTCACCCCAGGTTAACTGTATCACTTGGACCTTCTTATTGACGATGAAACACAGAGTTTGCATAAGAATTTAATACAAACGGCACAATGCCGACTTAAGTAGAAGAGGACAGACACTCTAACTTTCTATGATTTGAACCTCTCCTGTGAGTCCAGTTTTACAATCCGATGCTTCACTTCAGGTATACTGTATACCTTGCACCTTCTTACTGACGATGAAACACAGACATTGCATCGGAATTTAATACAAAAGGCACAATGCCGACTTAAATAAAAGAGGACTGACACTCTAACTTACTATGATTTGAACCTCTCATGTGAGTCCAGTTTTAGATTCCGAAGCTTCAGTTCAGGTTTACTGTATACCGTGGACCTTCTTATTGACGATGAAACACAGAAATTGCATCGTAATTTAATACAAATGGCACAATGCCGACTTAAGTAAAAGAGGACTGACACTCTAACATTCGAAGATTTGAACCTCTCCTGTGAGACCAGTTTTAGATTCCTATGCTTCATTTCCGGTTTACTGTATCCCTTGGACCTTCTTATAGGCGATGAAACACAGAAATTGCATCAGAAATTAATACAAAAGGCACAATGCCGAAGTAAGTAAAAGAGGACTGCCACTCTCACTTTCTATGATTAGAACCTCTCCTGTGAGTCCAGTTTTAGATACCGATGCTTCAATTCAGGATTACTGTATCCCTTGGACCTTCTTATTGACGATGAAACACAGAAATTGCGTCCGAATTTAATCCAAAAGGCACAATGCCGACTTAAGTAAAAGAGGACTGACACTTTAACATTTTATGATTTGAACCTCTCCTGTGAGACCAGTTTTAGATTCCTATGCTTCACTTCGGGTTTACTGTATCCCTTGGACCTTCTTATTGGCGATGAAACACAGAAATTGCATCAGAAATTAATACAAAAGGCACAATGCCGACTTAAGTAAAAGAGGACTGCCACTCTCACTTTCTATGATTTGAACCTCTTCTGTGAGTATAGTTTTAGATTCCGATGCTTCACTTCATGTTTACTGTATCCCCTGGACCTTCTCATTGACGATGATACACAGAAATTGCATCCGAATTTAATACAAATGGCACAATGCCGACTTATGTACAAGAGGAATGACACTCTCACATTCTATGATTTTAACCGCTCCTGTGAGTCCAGTTTTAGAATCCGATGCTTCACTTCAGGTTAACTGTATAAAGTGGACCTTCTTATTGTCGATGGAACACAGATATTGCATCGGAATTTAATACAAATGGCACAATGCCTACTTAAGTAGTAGAGGACTGACACTCTAACTTTCTATGATTTGAACCCCTCCTGTGAGTCCAGTTTTACAATCCGATGCTTCACTTCAGGTTTACTTTATACCGTGGACCTTCTTATTGTCGATGGAACACAGATGATGCATCGGAATTTAATACAAAAGGCACAATGCCGACTTAAGTAAAAGTGGACCGACACTCTAACATTCTATGATTTGAACCTCTCCTCTGAGTCCAGTTTTAGATTCCGATCCTTCAATCAGGTGTACTGTATCCCTTGGACCTTCTTATTGACGATGAAACACAGAAATTGCATCCGAATTTAATACAAAAGGCACAATACCGACTTAAGTACAAGAGGAGTGACACTCTAACTTTCTATGATTTGAACCTCTCCTGTGAGTCCAGTTTTAGATTCCGATGCTTCACTTCATTTTTACTGTATCCCTTGGACCTTCTTATTGACGATGAAACACAGAAATTGCATCCGAGTTTAATACAAAAGGCACAATGCCGACTTAAGTACAAGAGGACAGACACTCTGACATTCTATGATTTGAACCTGTCCTGTGAGTCTAGTTTTAGATTCCGATGCTTCACTGCAGGTTTACTGTATACCATGGACCTTCTTATTGACGATGAAAAACAGAAATTGCATCCGAATTTAATACAAAAGGCACAATACCGACTTAAGTACAAGAGGACTGACACTCTCACTTTCTATGATTTGAACCTCACCTGTGAGTCCAGTTTTAGATTCCGATGCTTCACTTCACGTTTACTGTATACCTTGCACCTTCTTATTGACGATGAAACACAGAAATTGCATCGGAATTTAATACAAAAGGCACAATGCCGACTTAAGTAAAAGAGGACTGACACTCTCACTTTCTATGATTTGAACCCCTACTGTGAGCCCAGTTTTAGATTCCGATACTTCATTCAGGTTTACTGTATACCGTGGACCTTCTTATTGTCGATGGAACACAGATATTGCATCGGAATTTAATACAAAAGGCGCAATGCCTACTTAAGTAGAAGAGGACTGACACTCTAACATTCTATGATTTGAACCTCTCCTGTGAGTCCAGTTTTAGATTCCGATGCTTCATTCAGGTTTACTGTATCCCTTGGACCTTCATATTGACGATGAAACACAGAAATTGCATCCGAGTTTAATGCAAATGGCACATTGCCGACTTAAGTACAAGAGGACTGGCACTCTCACTTTCTATGATTTGTACCTCTCCTGTGAGTCCAGTTTTAGATTCCGATGCTTCACTTCACGTTTGCTGTATACCTTGCGCCTTCTTATTGACGATGAAACACAGAAATTGCATCCGAATTTAATACAAAAGGCACAATGCCGACTTAAGTACAAGAGGACCGACACTCTAACTTTCTATGATTTGAACCTCTCCTGTGAGTTCAGTTTTACAATCCGATGCTTCACTTCAGGGTTTCTGTATACCTTGGACCTTCTTATTGACGATGATACACAGAAATTGCATCCGAATTTAATACAAAAGGCATAATGCCGACTTAAGTAAAAGTGGACTGACACTCTAACATTCTATGATTTGAACCTCTCGTGTGAGTCCAGTTTTAGATTCCGATGCTTCATCAGGTTTACTGTAGCCCTTGGACCTTCTTATTGACGATGAAACACAGAAATTACATCCGAATTTAATACAAAAGGCACAATACCGACTTAAGTACGAGAGGAGTAACACTCTAACTTTCTATGATATGAATCTCTCCTGTGAGTGCAGTTTTAGATTCCGAAGCTTCACTTCAGGTTTACTGTATCACTTGGACCTACTTATTGACGATGAAACACAGAAATTGCATACGAATTTAATACAAAAGGCACAATGCCGACTTAAGTACAAGAGGACTGACACTCTCACTTTCTATGATTTAAACCTCAACTGTGAGTCCAGTTTTAGATTCCGATACTTCACCTCAGGTTATCTGTATCACTTGCACCTTCTCATTGACGATGAAACACAGAAATTGCATCCGAATTTAATACAAAAGGCACAATACCGACATAAGTACAAGAGGAGTGACACACTCACTTTCTATGATTTGAACCTCTCCTGTGAGTCCAGTTTTAGATTCCGATGCTTCACTTGAGGTTTACTGTATACCTTGCACCTTTTTATTGACAATAAAACACAGACATTGCAACGGAATTTAATACAAAAGGCACAATGCCTACTTAAGTAGAAGAGGACTGACACTCTAACTTTCTAAGATTTGAACCCCTCCTGTGAGTCCAGTTTTAGAATCCGATGCTTCACTTAAGGTTTACTGTATACCGTGGAACCTCTTATTGACGATGAAACACAGAAATTGCATCGGAATTTAATAACAAAGGCACAATGCCGACTTAAGTAAAAGCGGACCGACACTAAAAACTTTCTATGATTTGAACCTCTCCTGTGAGTCCAGTTTTACAATCCGATGCTTCACTTCAGGTTTTCTGTATACCGTGGACCTTCTTATTGACGATGATACACAGAAATTGCATCCGAATTTAATACAAATGGCACAATGTCGACTTAAGTAAAAGAGGACTGACACTCTAACTTTCTATGATTTGAACCTCTCCTGTGAGTCTAGTTTTCGATTCCGATGCTTCACTTCAGGTTTACTGTATCCCTTGGAACTTCTTATTGACGATGAAACACAGAAATTGCATCCGAATTTAATACAAAAGGCACAATGCCGACTTAAGTAAAAGAGGACTGACACTTTAACATTCTATGATTTGAACCTCTCCTGTGAGACCAGTTTTAGATTCCTATGCTTCACTTCAGGTTTACTGTATCTCTTGGACCTTCTTATTGGCGATGAAACACAGAAATTGCATCAGAAATTAATACAAAAGGCACAATGCCGACTTAAGTAAAAGAGAACTGACACTCTCACTTTCTATGATTAGAACCTCTCCTGTGAGTCCAGTTTTAGATACCGATGATTCACTTCAGGATTATTGTATCCCTTGGACATTCTTATTAACGATGAAACACAGATATTGCATCCGAATTTAATACAAACGGCACAATGCTGACTTAAGTACAAGGGGACTGACACTCTCACTTCCTATGATTTGAACCTCTCCTGTGAGTCCAGTTTTAGATTCCGATTCTTCACTTCAGGTTTACTGCATACCTTGCACCTTCTTATTGACGATGAAACACAGACATTGAATCGGAATTTAATA
This sequence comes from Schistocerca piceifrons, assembly GCF_021461385.2. Classification (NCBI taxonomy): domain Eukaryota; kingdom Metazoa; phylum Arthropoda; class Insecta; order Orthoptera; family Acrididae; genus Schistocerca; species Schistocerca piceifrons. The sequence goes on from NC_060139.1 coordinate 1,112,252,950, forward strand.
CAAAAGGCACAATGCCGACTTAAATAAAAAAGGACTGACACTCTAACTTACTATGATTTGAACCCCTCCTGTGAGTCCAGTTTTAGAATCCGATGCTTCACTTCAGGTTTACTGTATACCGTGGACCTTCTTATTGTCGATGGAACACAGATATTGCATCGGAATTTAATACAAAAGGCACAATGCCTACTTAAGTAGAAGAGGACTGACACTCTAACTTTCTATGATTTGAACCCCTCCTGTGAGACCCGTTTTACAATCCGAAGCTTCACTTAAGGATTACTCTATACCTTGGACCTTCTTATTGACGATGAAACACAGATATTGCATCCGAATTTAATACAAAATGCACAATGCCGACTTAAGTAAAAGTGGACTGACACTCTAACATTCTATGATTTGAACCTCTCCTGTGGGTCCAGTTTTAGATTCCGATGCTTCATTCAGGTTTACTGTATCCCTTGGACCTTCTTATGGACGATGAAACACAGAAATTGCATCCGAATTTAATACAAAAGGCACAATACCGACTTATGTACAAGAGGAGTGACACTCTAACTTTCTATGATTTGAACCTCTCCTGTGAGTCCAGTTTTAGATTCCGATGCTTCACTTGACGTTTACTGTATACCTTGAATCTTCTTATTGACGATGAAACACAGAAATTGCATCGCAATTTAATACAAATGGCACAATGCCGACCTAAGTAAAAGAGGACTGACACTCTAACTTACTATGGATTGAACCCCTCCAGTGAGTCCAGTTTTAGAATCCGATGCTTCACTTCAAGTTTACTGTATACCGTGGACCTTCTTATTGACGATGAAACACAGAAATTGCATCGGAATTTAATACAAAATTCACAATGCCGACTTAAGTAAAAGAGGACCGACACTCTAATTTTCTATGATTTGAACCTCTCCTGTGAGTGCAGTTTTACAATCCGATGCTTCACTTCAGGTTTACTGTATACCTTGCACCTCCTTACTGACGATGAAACACAGACATTGTATCGGAATTTAATACAAAATTCACAATGCCGACTTAAGTAAAAGAGGACTGACACTCTAACATTCTATGATTTGAACCTCTCCTGGGAGACCAGTTTGAGATTCCTATGCTTCACTTCGGGTTTACTGTATCCCTTGGACCTTCTTATTGGCGATGAAACACAGAAATTGCATCAGAAATTAATACAAAGGCACAATGCCGACGTAAGTAATAGAGGACTGCACTCTCACTTTCTATGATTTGAACCTCTCCTGTGAGTCCAGTTTTAGATACCGATGCTTCACTTCAGGATTACTGTATCCCTTGGACCTTCTTATTGACGATGAAACACAGAAATTGCATCCGAATTTAATACAAAAGTCACAATGCCGACTTAAGTAAAAGAGGACTGACACTCTCACTTTTTATGATTTGAACCTCTCCTGTGAGACAAGTTTTAGATTCCTATGCTTCACTTCGGGTTTACTGTATCCCTTGGACCTTCTTATTGGCGATGAAACACAGAAATTGCGTCAGAAATTAATACAAAAGGCACAATGCCGACTTAAGTAAAAGAGGACTGCCACTCCCAATTTCTATGATTAGAACCTCTCCTGTGAGTCCAGTTTTAGAGACCGATGCTTCACTTCAGGATTACTGTACCCTTGGACCTTCTTATTAACGATGAAACACAGAAATTGCATCCGAATTTAATACAAATGGAACAATGCCGACTTTAGTACAAGGGGACTGACACTCCCACATTCAATGATTTGAACCTCTCCTGTGAGTCGAGTTTTAGATTCCGATGCTTCACTTGAGGTTTGCTGTATACCTTGCACCTTCTTATTGACGATGAATCACAGAAATTGCATCGGAATTTAATACAAATGGCACTATGCCGACTTAAGTAAAAGAGGACTGACACTCTAACTTTCTATGATTTGACCCTCTCCTGTGAGTGAAGTTTTAGATTCCTACGCTTCACTTCAGGTTTACTGTATCCCTAGGACCTTCTTATTGACGATGAAACAGAGAAATTGCATCCGAATTTAATACAAAAGGCACAAGGCCGACTTAAGTAAAAGAGGACTGACACTCTAACATTCTATGGTTTGAACCTCTCCTGTGAGACCAGTTTTAGATTCCGATACTTCACCTCAGGTTAACTGTATCACTTGGACCTTCTTATTGACGATGAAACACAGAGTTAGCATAAGAAATTAATACAAATGGCACAATGCCGACTTAAGTACAAGAGGACAGACACTCTAACTTTCTATGATTTGAACCCCTCCTGTGAGTCCACTTTTAGAATCCGATGCTTCACTTCAGGTTTACTGTATCCCTTGGACCTTCTTATTGACGATGAAACACAGAAATTGCATTTGAGTTTAATGCAAATGGCACATTGCCGACTTAAGTACAAGAGGACTGACACTCTCACGTTCTTTGATTTGAACCCCACCTGTGAGTCCAGTTTTAGATTCCGACGCCTCACTTCACGTTTACTGTATACCTTGCACCTTCTTATTGACGATGAAACACAGAAATTGCATCGGAATTTAATACAAAAGGCACAATGCCGACTTAAGTAAAAGAGGACAGACACTCTAACATTCTATGATTTGAACCTCTCCTGTGATTCCAGTTTTAGATTCCGATGCTTCATTCACGTTTACTGTATCCCTTGGACCTTCTTATTGACGATGAAACAGAGAAATTGCATCCGAATTTAATACAAAAGGCACAATACCGACTTAAGTACAAGAGGAGTGACACTCTAACTTTCTAATATTTGAACCACTCCTGTGAGTCCAGTTTTAGATTTAGATGCTTCACTTCAGGTTTACTGTATCCCTTGGACCTTCGTAGATGAAACACAGAAATTGCATCCGAGTTTAATGCAAATGGCACATTGCCGACTTAAGTACAAGAGGACTGACACTCTCACTTTCTATGATTTGAACCTCTGCTGTGAGTCCAGTTTTAGATTCCGATGCTTCACTTCAGGTTTACTGTATACCTTGCACCTTCTTATTGACGATAAAACACAGACATTGCATCGGAATTTAATACAAAAGGCACAATGCCTACTTAAGTAGAAGAGGACTGACACTCTAACTTTCTATGATTTGAACCCCTCCTGTGAGTCCAGTTTTACAATCCGATGCTTCACTTCAGGTTTACTGTATACCTTGGACCTTCTTATTGACGATGAAACACAGAAATTGCATCCGAGTTTAATGCAAATGGCATATTGCCGTCTTAAGTACAAAAGGACTGACACTCTCACTTTCTATGATTTTAACCTCTGCTGTGAGTCCAGTTTTAGATTCCGATGCTTCACTTCACGTTTACTGTATACATTGCACCTTCTTATTGACGATGAAACACAGAAATTGCATCGGAATTTAATACAAAAGGCACAATGCCGACTTAAGTAAAAGAGGACCGACACTCAAACTTTCTATGATGTGAACCTCTCCTGTGAGTCCAGTTTTACAATCCGATGCTTCACTTCAGGTTTTCTGTATACCATGGACCTTCTTATTGACGATGATACACAGAAATTGCATCCGAATTTAATACAAAAGGCACAATGCCCACTTAAGTAAAAGTGGACTGACACTCTAACATTCTATGATTTAAACCTCTCCTGCGAGTCCAGTTTTAGATTCCGATGCTTCATTCACGTTAACTGTATCCCTTGGACCTTCTTATTGACGATGAAACACAGAAATTGCATCCGAATTTAATACAAAAGGCAAAATACCGACTTAAGTACAAGAGGAGTGACACTCTAACTTTCTATGATTTGAACCTCTCCTGTGAGTCCAGTTTTAGATTTAGATGCTTCACTTCAGGTTTACTGTATCCCTTGGACCTTCGTAGATGAAACACAGAAATTGCATCCGAGTTTAATGCAAATGGCACAATGCCGACTTAAGTACAAGAGGACTGACACTCTCACTTTCTATGATTTGAACCTCTGCTGTGAGTCCAGTTTTAGATTCCGATGCTTCACTTCAGGTTTACTGTATACCTTGCACCTTCTTATTGACGATAAAACACTGACATTGCATCGGAATTTAATACAAAAGGCACAATGCCTACTTAAGTAGAAGAGGACTGACACTCTAACTTTCTATGATTTGAACCCCTCCTGTGAGTCCAGTTTTACAATCCGATGCTTCACTTCAGGTTTACTGTATACCTTGGACCTTCTTATTGACGATGAAACACAGAAATTGCATCCGAGTTAATGCAAATGACATATTGCCGACTTAAGTACAAAAGGACTGACACTCTCACTTTCTATGATTTTAACCTCTCCTGTGAGTCCAGTTTTAGATTCCGATGCTTCACTTCACGTTTACTGTATACCTGGCACCTTCTTATTGACGATGAAACACAGAAATTGCATCGGAATTTAATACAAAAGGCACAATGCCGACTTAAGTAAAAGAGGACCGACACTCAAACTTTCTATGATTTGAACCTCTCCTGTGTGTCCAGTTTTACAATCCGATGCTTCACTTCAGGTTTTCTGTATACCTTGGACCTTCTTATTCACGATGATACACAGAAATTGCATCGGAATTTAATACAAATGGCACAATGTCGACATAAGTAAAAGAGGACTGACACTCTAACACTCTATGATTTGAACCTCTCCTGTGAGTCTAGTTTTAGATTCCGATGCTTCACTTCAGGTTTACTGTATCCCTTGGACCTTCTTAATGACGATGAAACACAGAAATTGCATCCGAATTTAATACAAAAGGCACAATGCCGACTTAAGTAAAAGAGGACTGACACTTTAACAATCTATGATTTGAACCTCTCCTGTGAGACCAGTTTTAGATTCCTATGCTTCACTTCAGGTTTACTGTATCCCTTGGACCTTTCTTATTGGCGATGAAACACAGAAATTGCATCAGAAATTAATACAAAAGGCACAATGCCGACGTAAGTAAAAGAGGACTGACACTCACACTTTCTATGATTAGAACCTCTCCTGTGAGTCCAGTTTTAGATACCGATGCTTCACTTCAGGATTATTGTATCCCTTGGACATTTTTATTAACGATGAAACACAGATATTGCATCCGAATTTAATACAAATGGCACAATGCCGACTTAAGTTCAAGGGGACTGACACTCTCACTTCCTATGATTTGAACCTCTACTGTGAGTCCAGTTTTAGATTCCGATACTTCACCCCAGGTTAACTGTATCACTTGGACCTTCTTATTGAGATGAAACACAGAGTTTGCATAAGAATTTAATACAAATGGCACAATGCCGACTTAAGTACAAGAGGACAGACACTCTAACTTTCTATGATTTGAACTTCTCTGTGAGTCTAGTTTTAGATTCCGACGCTTCACTTCAGGTTTACTGTATCCCCTGGACCTTCTCATTGACGATGAAACTCAGAAATTGCATCCGAATTTAATACAAATGGCACATGCCGACTTATGTACAAGAGGACTGACACTCTCACTTTCTATGATTTTAACCGCTCCTGTGTGTCCAGTTTTAGAATCCGATGCTTCACTTCAGGTTAACTGTATAAAGTGGACCTTCTTATTGTCGATGGAACACAGATATTGCATCGGAATTTAATACAAATGGCACAATGCCTACTTAAGTAGTAGAGGACTGACACTCTAACTTTCTATGGTTTGAATATCTCCTGTGAGTCCAGTTTTACAATCCGATGCTTCACTTCGGGTTTACTGTATCCCTTGGACCTTCTTATTGACGATGAAACACAGAAATTGCATCAGAAATTAATACAAAAGGCACAATGCCGACTTAAGTAAAAGAGGACTGACACTCTCACTTTCAATGATTTGAATCTCTCCTGTGAGACCAGTTTTAGATTCCTATGCTTCACTTCAGGTTTACTGTATCCCTTGGACCTTCTTATTGGCGATGAAACACAGAAATTGCATCAGAAATTAATACAAAAGGCACAATGCCGACTTAAGTAAAAGAGGACTGACACTCTCACTTTCTATGATTTGAATCTCTCCTGTGAGTGCAGTTTTAGATTCCGAAGCTTCACTTCAGGTTTACTGTATCACTTGGACCTAGTTATTGACGACGAATCACAGAAATTGCATCGGAATTTAATACAAAAGGCATAATGCCGACTTAAGTACAAGAGGACGGACACTCTCACTTTCTATGATTTGAACCTCTACTCTGAGTCCAGTTTTAGATTCCGATACTTCACCTCAGGTTAACTGTATCACTTGGACCTACTTATTGACGATGAAACACAGAGTTAGCATAAGAATTTCATACAAATGGCACAATGCCGACTTAAGTACAAGAGGACAGACACTCTAACTTTCTATGATTTGAACCTCTTCTGTGAGTCTAGTTTTAGATTCCGATGCTTCACTTCAGGTTTACTGTATCCCCTGGACCTTCTCATTGACGATGAAACACAGAAATTGCATCCGAATTTAATACAAATGGCACAATGCCGACTTATGTACAAGAGGACTGACACTCTCACTTTCTATGATTTTAACCGCTCCTGTGAGTCCAGTTTTAGAATCCGATGCTTCACTTCAGGTTAACTGTATAAAGTGGACCTTCTTATTGTCGATGGAACACAGATATTGCATCGGAATTTAATACAAATGGCACAATGCCTACTTAAGTAGTAGAGGACTGACACTCTAACTTTCTATGATTTGAACCCCTCCTGTGAGTCCAGTTTTACAATCCGATGCTTCACTTCAGGTTTACTGTATCCCTTGGACCTTCTTATTGACGATGAAACACAGAAATTGAATCCGAGTTTAATGCAAATGGCACATTGCCGACTTAAGTCCAAGAGGACTGACACTCTCACTTTCTATGATTTGAACCTCACCTGTAAGTCCACTTTTAGATTCCGACGCTTCACTTCACGTTTACTGTATACCTTGCACTTTCTTATTGACGATGAAACACAGAAATTGCATCCGAATTTAATACAAAAGGCACAATGCCGACTTAAGTAAAAGTGGACTGACACTCTAACATTCTGTGATTTGAACCTCTCCTGTAAGTCCAGTTTTAGATTCCGATGCTTCATTCAGGTTTACTGTATCCCTTGGACCTTCTTATTGACGATGAAACACAGAAATTGCATCGGAATTTAATACAAAAGGCACATTACCGACTTAAGTACAAGAGGAGTGACACTCTAACTTTCTATGATTTGAACCTCTCCTGTGAGTCCAGTTTTAGATTCCGCTGCTTCACTTCAGGTTTACTGTATCCCTTGGACCTTCTTATTGACGATGAAACACAGAAATTGCATCTAAGTTTAATGCAAATAGCACATTGCCGACTTAAGTACAAGAGGACTGACACTCTCAATTTCTATGATTTGTACCTCTCCTGTGAGTCCAGTTTTAGATTCCGATGTTCACTTCACGTTTGCTGTATACCTTGCACCTTCTTATTGACGATGAAACACAGAAATTTCATCGGAATGTAATACAAAATGCACAATGCCGACTTGAGTAAAAGAGGACTGACACTCTAACTTACAATGATTTGAACTCCTCCTGTGAGTCCAGTTTTAGAATCCGATGCTTCACTTCAGGTATACTGTATACCGTGGACCTTCTTATTGACGATGAAACACAGAAATTGCATCCGAATTTAATACAAAAGGCACAATGCCGACTTAAGTAAAAGAGGACCGGCACTCTAACTTTCTATGATTTGAACCTCTCCTGCGAGTCCAGTTTTACAATCCGATGCTTCACTTCAGGTTTTCTGTATACCTTGGACGTTCTTATTGACGATGATACACAGAAATTGCATCCGAATTTAATACAAAAGGCACAATGCCCACTTAAGTAAAAGTGGACTGACACTCTAACATTCTATGATATGAAACCTCTCCTGTGAGTCCAGTTTTAGATTCCGATGCTTCATTCACGTTTACTGTATCGCTTGGACCTTCTTATTGACGATGAAACACAGAAATTGCATCCGAATTTAATACAAAAGGCACAATACCGACTTAAGTACAAGAGGAGTGACACTCTAACTTTCTATGATTTGAACCTCTCCTGTGAGTCCAGCTTTAGATTCCGATTCTTCACTTCAGGTTGACTGTATCCCTTGGACCTTCGTAGATGAAACACAGAAATTGCATCCGAGTTTAATGCAAATGGCACATTGCCAACTTAAGTACAAGAGGACTTACACTCTCTATGATTTGAACCTCTCCTGTGAGTCCAGTTTTAGATTCCGATGCTTCACTTCACGTTTACTGTATACCTTGCACCTTCTTATTGACGATGAAACACAGAAATTGCATCGGAATTTAATACAAAAGGCACAATGCCGACTTAAGTAAAAGAGGACTGACATTCTCACTTTCTATGATTTGAACCTCTACTGTGAGTCCAGTTTTAGATTCCGATACTTCATTCAGGTTTACTGTATCCCTTGGACCTTCTTATTGACGATGAAACACAGAAATTGCATCCGAATTTAATACAAAAGGCACAATACCGACTTAAGTACGAGAGGAGTGACACTCTAACTTTCTATGATTTGAATCTCTCCTGTGAGTGCAGTTTTAGATTCCGAAGCTTCACTTCAGGTTTACTGTATCACTTGGACCTACTTATTGACGATGAAACACAGAAATTGCATACGACTTTAATACAAAAGACACAATGCCGACTTAAGTACAAGAGGACTGACACTCTCACTTTCTATGATTTAAACCTCTACTGTGAGTCATGTTTTAGATTCCGATACTTCACCTCAGGTTATCTGTATCACTTGGACCTTCTCATTAACGATGAAACACAGAAATTGCATCCGAATTTAATACAAAAGGCACAATACCGACTTAAGTACAAGAGGAGTGACACTCTAACTTTCTATGATTTGAACCTCTCCTGTGAGTCCAGTTTTAGATTCCGATGCTTCACTACAGGTTTACTGCAACCCTTGGACCTTCTTAGATGAAACACAGAAATTGCATCCGAGTTTAATGCAAATGGCACATTGCCGACTTAAGTACAAGAGGACTGACACTCACACTTCCTATGATTTGAACCTCTCCTGTGAGTCCAGTTTTAGATTCCGATGCTTCACTTCAGGTTTACTGTATACCTTGCACCTTCTTATTGACGATAAAACACAGACATTGCATCGGAATTTAATACAAAAGGCACAATGCCTACTTAAGTAGAAGAGGACTGACTAACTTTCTATGATTTGAACCCCTCCTGTGAGTACAGTTTTACAATCCGATGCTTCACTTCAGGTTTACTGTATACCTTCGACCTTCTTACTGACGATGAAACACACAAATTGCATCCGAGTTTAATGCAATTGGCACACTGCCGACTTAAGTACAAAAGGACTGACACTATAACTTACAATGATTTAAACCCCTCCTGTGAGTCCAGTTTTAGAATCCGATGCTTCACTTCAGGTTTACTGTATCCCTTGGACCTTCTTATTGACGATGAAACACAGAAATTGCATCCGAATTTAATACAAAAGGCACAATGCCGTCTTAAGTAAAAGAGGACTGACACTTTAACATTCTATGATTTGAACCTCTCCTGTGAGACCAGTTTTAGATTCCTATGCTTCACTTCAGGTTTACTGTATCCCTTGGACCTTCTTATTGGCGATGAAACACAGACATTGCATCAGAAATTAATACAAAAGGCACAATGCCGACTTAAGTAAGAGAGGACTGACACTCTCACTTTCTATGATTAGAACCTCTCCTGTGAGTGAAGTTTTAGATACCGATGCTTCACTTCAGGATTATTGTATCCCTTTTACATTCTTATTAACGATGAAACACAGATATTGCATCCGAATTTAATACAAATGGCACAATGCCGACTCAAGTACAAGGGGACTGACACTCTCACTTCCTATGATTTGAACCTCTCCTGTGAGTCGAGTTTTAGATTTCGATGCTTCACTTGAGGTTTACTGTATACCTTGCACATTCTTATTGACGATGAAACACAGAAATTGCATCGGAATTTAATACAAATGGCACAATGCCAACTTAAGTAAAAGTGGACTGACACTGTAACTTTCTAAGATTTGAACCTCTCCTGTGAGTGAAGTTTTAGATTCCTATGCTTCACTTCAGGTTTACTGTATCCCTTGGACCTTCTTATTGACGATGAAACACAGAAATTGCATCCCAATTTAATACAGAAGGCACAATACAGACTTAAGTACGAGAGGAGTGACACTCTAACTTTCTATGATTTGAATCTCTCCTGTGAGTGCAGTTTTAGATTCCGAAGCTTCACTTCAGGTTTACTGTATCACTTGGACCTACTTATTGACGATGAAACACAGAAATTGCATCCGAATTTAATACAAAAGGCATAATGCCGACTTAAGTACAAGAGGACTGACACTCTCACTTTCTATGATTTGAACATCTACTGTGAGTCCTGTTTTAGATTCCGATACTTCACCAAAGGTTAACTGTATCACTTGGACCTTCTTATTGACGATGATACACAGAGTTTGCATAAGAATTTAATACAAATGGCACAATGCCGACTTAAGTACAAGAGGACTGACACTCTCACTTCCTATGATTTGAACCTCTCCTGTGAGTCCAGTTTTAGATTCCGATTCTTCACTTCAGGTTTACTGTATACCTTGCACCTTCTTATTGACGATGAAACACAGACATTGAATCGGAATTTAATCCAAAAGGCACAATGACGACTTAAGTAAAAGAGGACTGACACTCTAACAATTTATGATTTGAACCTCTCCTGTGAGTCCAGTTTTAGATTCCGATGCTTCATTCAGGTTTACTGTATCCCTTGGACCTTCTTATTGACGATGAAACACAGAAATTGCATCGGAATTTAATACAATAGGCACATTACCGACTTAAGTACAAGAGGAGTGACACTCTAACTTTCTATGATTTGAACCTCTCCTGTGAGTCTAGTTTTAGATTCCGCTGCTTCACTTCAGGTTTACTGTATCCCTTGGACCTTCTTATTGACGATGAAACACAGAAATTGCATCTGAGTTTAATGCAAATGGCACATTGTCGACTTAAGTACAAGAGGACTGACACTCTCAATTTCTATGATCTGTACCTCTCCTGTGAGTCCAGTTTTAGATTCCGATGCTTCACTTCACTTTTGCTGTATACCTTGCACATTCTTATTGACGATGAAACACAGAAATTGCATCGGAATTTAATACAAAAGGCACAATGCCGACTTGAGTAAAAGAGGACTGACACTCTAACTTACAATGATTTGAACCCCTCCTGTGAGTTCAGTTTTAGAATCCGATGCTTCACTTCAGGTATACTGTATACCGTGGACCTTCTTATTGACGATGAAACACAGAAATTGCATCCGAATTTAATACAAAAGGCACAATGCCGACTTAAGTAAAAGAGGACCGACATTCTAACTTTCTGTGATTTGAACCTCTCCTGTGAGTCCAGTTTTACAATCCGATGCTTCACTTCAGGTTTTCTGTATACCATGGACCTTCTTATTGACGATGATACACAGAAATTGCATCCGAATTTAATACAAAAGGCACAATGCCCACTTAAGTAAAAGTGGACTGACACTCTAACATTCTATGATTTGAACCTCTCCTGTGAGTCCAGTTTTAGATTCCGATGCTTCATTCACGTTTACTGTATCCCTTGGACCTTCTTATTGACGATGAAACACAGAAATTGCATCCGAATTTAATACAAAAGGCACAATACCGACTTAAGTACAAGAGGAGTGACACTCTAACTTTCTATGATTTGAACCTCTCCTGTGAGTCCAGTTTTAGATTCCGATGCTTCACTTTAGGTTAACTGTATAAAGTGGACCTTCTTATTGTCGATGGAACACAGATATTGCATCGGAATTTAATACAAATGGCACAATGCCTACTTAAGTAGTAGAGGACTGACACTCTAACTTTCTATGATTTGAACATCTCCTGTGAGTCCAGTTTTACAATCCGATGCTTGACTTCGGGTTTACTGTATCCCTTGGACCTTCTTATTGGCGATGAAACACAGAAATTGCATCAGAAATTAATACAAAAGCACAATGCCGACTTAAGTAAAAGAGGACTGACACTCTAACTTACAATGATTTGAACCCCTCCTGTGAGTCCAGTTTTAGAATCCGATGCTTCACTTCAGGTTTACTGTATACCGTGGACCTTCTTATTGACGATGAAACACAGAAATTGCATCCGAATTTAATACAAAAGGCACAATGCCGACTTAAGTAAAAGAGGACCGACACTCTAACTTTCTATGATTTGAACCTCTCCTGCGAGTCCAGTTTTACAATCCGATGCTTCACTTCAGGTTTTCTGTATACCTTGGACCTTCTTATTGACGATGATACACAGAAATTGCATCCGAATTTAATACAAAAGGCACAATGCCCACTTAAGTAAAAGTGGACTGACACTCTAACATTCTATGATTTGATCCTCTCCTGTGAGTCCAGTTTTAGATTCCGATTCTTCACTTCAGGTTTACTGTATCCCTTGGACCTTCGTAGATGAAACACAGAAATTGCATCCGAGTTTAATGCAAATGGCACATTGCCAACTTAAGTACAAGAGGACTTACACTCTCTATGATTTGAACCTCTCCTGTGAGTCCAGTTTTAGATTCCGATGCTTCACTTCACGTTTACTGTATACCTTGCACCTTCTGATTGACGATGAAACACAAAAATTACATCGGAATTTAATACAAAAGGCACAATGCCGACTTAAGTAAAAGAGGACTGACACTCTCACTTTCTATGATTTGAACCTCTACTGTGAGTCCAGTTTTAGATTCCGATACTTCATTCAGGTTTACTGTATCCCTTGGACCTTCTTATTGACGATGAAACACAGAAATTGCATCCGAATTTAATACAAAAGGCACAATACCGACTTAAGTACGAGAGGAGTGACACTCTAACTTTCTATGATTTGAATCTCTCCTGTGAGTGCAGTTTTAGATTCCGAAGCTTCACTTCAGGTTTACTGTATCACTTGGACCTACTTATTGACGATGAAACACAGAAATTGCATACGAATTTAATACAAAAGGCACAATGCCGACTTAAGTACAAGAGGACTGACACTCTCACTTTCTATGATTTAAACCTCTACTGTGAGTCCAGTTTTAGATTCCGATACTTCATCTCAGGTTATCTGTATCACTTGGACTTTCTCATTGACGATGAAAGACGGAAATTGCATCCGAATTTAATACAAAAGGCACAATACCGACTTAAGTACAAGAGGAGTGATACTCTAACTTTCTATGATTTGAACCTCTCCTGTGAGTCCAGTTTTAGATTCCGATGCTTCACTACAGGTTTACTGCATCCCTTGGACCTTCGTAGATGAAACACAGAAATTGCATCCGAGTTTAATGCAAATGGCACATTGCCGACTTAAGTACAAGAGGACTGACACTCACACTTTCTATGATTTGAACCTCTCCTGTGAGTCCAGTTTTAGATTCCGATGCTTCACTTCAGGTTTACTGTATATCTTGCACCTTCTTATTGACGATAAAACACAGACATTGCATCGGAATTTAATACAAAAGGCACAATGCCTACTTAAGTAGAAGAGGACTGACACTCTAACTTTCTATGATTTGAACCCCTCCTGTGAGTACAGTTTTACAATCCGATGCTTCACTTCAGGTTTACTGTATACCTTCGACCTTCTTATTGACGATGAAACACACAAATTGCATCCGAGTTTAATGCAATTGGCACATTGCCGACTTAAGTACAAAAGGACTGACACTCTCACTTTCTATGATTTTAACCTCTCCTGTGAGTCCAGTTTTAGATTCCGATGCTTCACTTCACGTTTACTGTATACCTTGCACCTTCTTATTGACGATGAAACACAGAAATTGCATCGGAATTTAATACAAAAGGTACAATGCCGACTTAAGTAAAAGAGGACTGACACTATAACTTACAATGATTTAAACCCCTCCTGTGAGTCCCGTTTTAGAATCCGATGCTTCACTTAAGGTTTACTGTATACCGTGGACCTTCTTATTGACGATGAAACACAGAAATTGCATCGGAATTTAATACAAAAGGCACAGTGCCGACTTAAGTAAAAGAGGACCGACACTCAAACTTTCTATGATTTGAACCTCTCCTGTGAGTCCAGTTTTACAATCCGATGCTTCACTTCAGGTTTTCTGTATACCTTGGCCCTTCTTATTGACGATGATACACAGAAATTGTATCGGAATTTAATACAAATGACACAATGTCGACATAAGTAAAAGAGGACTGACACTCTAACTTTCTATGATTTGAACCTCTCCTGTGAGTCTAGTTTTAGATTCCGATGCTTCACTTCAGGTTTACTGTATCCCTTGGACCTTCTTATTGACGATGAAACACAGAAATTGCATCCGAATTTAATACAAAAGGCACAATGCCGACTTAAGTAAAAGAGGACTGACACTTTAACATTCTATGATTTGAACCTCTCCTGTGAGACCAGTTTTAGATTCCTATGCTTCACTTCAGGTTTACTGTATCCCTTGGACCTTCTTATTGGCGATGAAACACAGAAATTGCATCAGAAATTAATACAAAAGGCACAATGCCGACTTAAGTAAAAGAGGACTGACACTCTCACTTTCTATGATTAGAACCTCTCCCTTGAGTGAAGTTTTAGATACCGATGCTTCACTTCAGGATTATTGTATCCCTTGGACATTCTTATTAACGATGAAACACAGATATAGCATTCGAATTTAATACAAATGGCACAATGCCGACTTAAGTACAAGGGGACTGACACTCTCACTTCCTATGATTTGAACCTCTCCTGTGAGTCGAGTTTTAGATTTCGATGCTTCACTTGAGGTTTACTGTATACCTTGCACCTTCTTATTGACGATGAAACACAGAAATTGCATCGGAATTTAATACAAATGGCACAATGCCAACTTAAGTAAAAGAGGACTGACACTGTAACTTTCTATGATTTGAACCTCTCCTGTGAGTGAAGTTTTAGATTCCTATGCTTCACTTCAGGTTTACTGTATCCCTAGGACCTTCTTATTGACGATGAAACACAGAAATTGCATCCCAATTTAATACAGAAGGCACAATACAGACTTAAGTACGAGAGGAGTGACACTCTAACTTTCTATGATTTGAATCTCTCCTGTGAGTGCAGTTTTAGATTCCGAAGCTTCACTTCAGGTTTACTGTATCACTTGGACCTACTTATTGACGATGAAACACAGAAAATGCATCCGAATTTAATACAAAAGGCATAATGCCGACTTAAGTACAAGTGGACTGACACTCTCACTTTCTATGATTTGAACATCTACTGTGAGTCCAGTTTTAGATTCCGATACTTCACCACAGGTTAACTGTATCACTTGGACCTTCTTATTGACGATGAAACACAGAGTTTGCATAAGAATTTAATACAAATGGCACAATGCCGACTTAAGTACAAGAGGACTGACACTCTCACTTTCTATGATTTGAACCTCTCCTGTGAGTCCAGTTTTAGATTCCGATTCTTCACTTCAGGTTTACTGTATACCTTGCACCTTCTTATTGACGATGAAACACAGACATTGAATCGGAATTTAATCCAAAAGGCACAATGACGACTTAAGTAAAAGAGGACTGACTCTCTAACAATCTATGATTAGAACCTCTCCTGTGAGTCCAGTTTTAGATTCCGATGCTTCATTCAGGTTTACTGTATCCCTTGGACCTTCTTATTGACGATGAAACACAGAAATTGCATCGGAATTTAATACAAAAGGCACATTACCGACTTAAGTACAAGAGGAGTGACACTCTAACTTTCTTTGATTTGAACCTCTCCTGTGAGTCCAGTTTTAGATTCCGATGCTTCACTTCACGTTTGCTGTATACCTTGCACCTTCTTATTGACGATGAAACACAGAAATTGCATCGGAATTAAATACAAAATGCACAATGCCGACTTGAGTAAAAGAGGACTGACACTCTAACTTACAATGATTTGAACCCCTCCTGTGAGTCCAGTTTTAGAATCCGATGCTTCACTTCAGGTTTACTGTATACCGTGGACCTTCTTATTGACGATGAAACACAGAAATTGCATCCGAATTTAATACAAAAGGCACAATGCCGACTTAAGTAAAAGAGGACCGACACTCTAACTTTCTATGATTTGAACCTCTCCTGCGAGTCCAGTTTTACAATCCGATGCTTCACTTCAGGTTTTCTGTATACCTTGGACCTTCTTATTGACGATGATACACAGAAATTGCATTAGAATTTAATACAAAAGGCACAATGCCCACTTAAGTAAAAGTGTGCTGACACTCTAGTATTCTATGATTTGAACCTCTCCTGTGAGTCCAGTTTTAGATTCCGATGCTTCATTCACGTTTACTGTATCCCTTGGACCTTCTTATTGACGATGAAACACAGAAATTGCATCCGAATTTAATACAAAAGGCACAATACCGACTTAAGTACAAGAGGAGTGACACTCTAACTTTCTATGATTTGAACCTCTCCTGTGAGTCCAGTTTTAGATTCCGATTCTTCACTTCAGGTTTACTGTATCCCTTGGACCTTCGTAGATGAAACACAGAAATTGCATCCGAGTTTAATGCAAATGGCACATTGCCAACTTAAGTACAAGAGGACTTACACTCTCTATGATTTGAACCTCTCCTGTGAGTCCAGTTTTAGATTCCGATGCTTCACTTCACGTTTACTGTATACCTTGCACCTTCTTATTGACGATGAAACACAGAAATTGAATCGGAATTTAATACAAAAGGCACAATGCCGACTTAAGTAAAAGAGGACTGACACTCTCACTATCTATGGTTTGAACCTCTACTGTGAGTCCAGTTTTAGATTCCGATACTTCATTCAGGTTTACTGTATCCCTTGGACATTCTTATTGACGATGAAACACAGAAATTGCATCCGAATTTAATACAAAAGGCACAATACCGACTTACGTACGAGAGGAGTGACACTCTAACTTTCTATGATTTGAATCTCTCCTGTGAGTGCAGTTTCAGATTCCGAAGCTTCACTTCAGGTTTACTGTATCACTTGGACCTACTTATTGACGATGAAACACAGAAATTGCATACGAATTTAATACAAAAGGCACAATGCCGACTTAAGTACAAGAGGACTGACACTCTCACTTTCTATGATTTAAACCTCTACTGTGAGTCCAGTTTTAGATTCCGATACTTCACCTCAGGTTATCTGTATCACTTGGACCTTCCCATTGACGATGAAACACAGAAATTGCATCCGAATTTAATACAAAAGGCACAATACCGACTTAAGTACAAGAGGAGTGACACTCTAACTTTCTATGATTTGAACCTCTCCTGTGAGTCCAGTTTTAGATTCCGATGCTTCACTACAGGTTTACTGCATCCCTTGGACCTTCGTAGATGAAACACAGAAATTGCATCCGAGTTTAATGCAAATGGCACATTGCCGACTTAAGTACAAGAGGACTGACACTCACACTTTCTATGATTTGAACCTCTCCTGTGAGTCCAGTTTTAGATTCCGATGCTTCACTTCAGGTTTACTGTATACCTTGCACCTTCTTATTGACGATAAAACACAGACATTGCATCGGAATTTAATACAAAAGGCACAATGCCTACTTAAGTAGAAGAGGACTGACACTCTAACTTTCTATGATTTGAACCCCTCCTGTGAGTACAGTTTTACTATCCGATGCTTCACTTCAGGTTTACTGTATACCTTCGACCTTCTTATTGACGATGAAACACACAACTAGCATCCGAGTTTAATGCAATTGGCACATTGCCGACTTAAGTACAAAAGGACTGACACTCTCACTTTCTATGATTTTAACCTCTCCTGTGAGTCCAGTTTTAGATTCCGATGCTTCACTTCACGTTTACTGTATACCTTGCACCTTCTTATTGACGATGAAACACAGAAATTGCATCGGAATTTAATACAAAAGGCACAATGCCGACTGAAGTAAAAGAGGACTGACACTATAACTTACAATGATTTAAACCCCTCCTGTGAGTCCAGTTTTAGAATCCGATGCTTCACTTAAGGTTTACTGTATACCGTGGACCTTCTTATTGACGATGAAACACAGAAATTGCATCGGAATTTAATACAAAAGGCACAGTGCCGACTTAAGTAAAAGAGGACCGACACTCAAACTTTCTATGATTTGAACCTCTCCTGTGAGTCCAGTTTTACAATCCGATGCTTCACTTCAGGTTTTCTGTATACCTTGGCCCTTCTTATTGACGATGATACACAGAAATTGTATCGGAATTTAATACAAATGGCACAATGTCGACATAAGTAAAAGAGGACTGACACTCTAACTTTCTATGATTTGAACCTCTCCTGTGAGTCTAGTTTTAGATTCCGATGCTTCACTTCAGGTTTACTGTATCCCTTGGACCTTCTTATTGACGATGAAACACAGAAATTGCATCCGAATTTAATACAAAAGGCACAATGCCGACTTAAGTAAAAGAGGACTGACACTTTAACATTCTATGATTTGAACCTCTCCTGTGAGACCAGTTTTAGATTCCTATGCTTCACTTCACGTTTACTGTATCCCTTGGACCTTCTTATTGGCGATGAAACACAGAAATTGCATCAGAAATTAATACAAAAGGCACAATGCCGACTTAAGTAAAAGAGGACTGACAGTCTCACTTTCTATGATTAGAACCTCTCCTGTGAGTGAAGTTTTAGATACCGATGCTTCACTTCAGGATTATTGTATCCCTTGGACATTCTTATTAACGATGAAACACAGATATTGCATCCGAATTTAATACAAATGGCACAATGCCGACTTAAGTACAAGGGGACTGACACTCTCACTTCCTATGATTTGAACCTCTCCTGTGAGTCGAGTTTTAGATTTCGATGCTTCACTTGAGGTTTACTGTATACCTTTCACCTTCTTATTGACGATGAAACACAGAAATTGCTTCGGAATTTAATACAAATGGCACAATGCCAACTTAAGTAAAAGAGGACTGACACTGTAACTTTCTATGATTTGAACCTCTCCTGTGAGTGAAGTTTTAGATTCCTATGCTTCACTTCAGGTTTACTGTATCCCTAGGACCTTCTTATTGACGATGAAACACAGAAATTGCATCCCAATTTAATACAGAAGGCACAATACAGACTTAAGTACGAGAGGAGTGACACTCTAACTTTCTATGATTTGAATCTCTCCTGTGAGTGCAGTTTTAGATTCCGAAGCTTCACTTCAGGTTTACTGTATCACTTGGACCTACTTATTGACGATGAAACACAGAAATTGCATCCGAATTTAATACAAAAGGCATAATGCCGACTTAAGTACAAGAGGACTGACACTCTCACTTTCTATGATTTGAACATCTACTGTGAGTCCAGTTTTAGATTCCGATACTTCACCACAGGTTAACTGTATCACTTGGACCTTCTTATTGACGATGAAACACAGAGTTTGCTTAAGAATTTAATACAAATGGCACAATGCCGAGTTAAGTACAAGAGGACTGACACTCTCACTTTCTATGATTTGAACCTCTCCTGTGAGTCCAGTTTTAGATTCCGATTCTTCACTTCAGGTTTACTGTATACCTTGCACCTTCTTATTGACGATGAAACACAGACATTGAATCGGAATTTAATCCAAAAGGCACAATGACGACTTAAGTAAAAGAGGACTGACACTCTAACAATCTATGATTTGAACCTCTCCTGTGAGTCCAGTTTTAGATTCCGATGCTTCATTCAGGTTTACTGTATCCCTTCGACCTTCTTATTGACGATGAAACACAGAAATTGAATCGGAATTTAATACAAAAGGCACATTACCGACTTAAGTACAAGAGGAGTGACACTCTAACTTTCTATGATTTGAACCTCTCCTGTGAGTCCAGTTTTAGATTCCGCTGCTTCACTTCAGGTTTACTGTATCCCTTGGACCTTCTTATTGACAATGAAACACAGAAATTGCATCTGAGTTTAATGCAAATGGCACATTGTCGACTTAAGTACAAGAGGACTGACACTCTCAATTTCTATGATCTGTACCTCTCCTGTGAGTCCAGTTTTAGGTTCCGATGCTTCACTTCAGTTCTTCTGTATACCTTGCACCTTCTTATTGACGATGAAACACAGAAATTGCATCGGAATTTAATACAAAAGGCACAATGCCGACTTGAGTAAAAGAGGACTGACACTCTAACTTACAATGATTTGAACCTCTCCTGTGAGTCCAGTTTTAGAATCCGATGCTTCACTTCAGGTTTACTGTATACCGTGGACCTTTTTATTGACGATGAAACACAGAAATTGCATCCGAATTTAATACAAAAGGCACAATGCCGACTTAAGTAAAAGAGGACCGACATTCTAACTTTCTGTGATTTGAACCTCTCCTGTGAGTCCAGTTTTACAATCCGATGCTTCACTTCAGGTTTTCTGTATACCATGGACCTTCTTATTGACGATGATACACAGAAATTGCATCCGAATTTAATACAAAAGGCACAATGCCCACTTAAGTAAAAGTGGACTAACACTCTAACATTCTATGATTTGAACCTCCCCTGTGAGTCCAGTTTAAGATTCCGATGCTTCATTCACGTTTACTGTATCCCTTGGACCTTCTTATTGACGATGAAACACAGAAATTGCATCCGAATTTAATACAAAAGGCACAATACCGACTTAAGTACAAGAGGAGTAACACTCTAACTTTCTATGATTTGAACCTCTCCTGTGAGTCCAGTTTTAGATTCCGATGCTTCACTTCAGGTTTACTGTATCCCTTGGACCTTCGTAATTGAACACAGAAATTGCATCCGAGTTTAATGCAAATGGCACACTGCCAACTTAAGTACAAGAGGACTGACACTCTCTATGATTTGAACCTCTCCTGTGAGTCCAGTTTTAGATTCCGATGCTTCACTTTACGTTTACTGTATATCTTGCACCTTCTTATTGACGATGAAACACAGAAATTGCATCCGAATTTAATACAAAAGGCACAATACCGACTTAAGTACGAGAGGAGTGACACTCTAACTTTCTATGATTTCAATCTCTCCTGTGAGTGCAGTTTAAGATTCCGAAGCTTCACTTCAGGTTTACTGTATCACTTGGACCTACTTATTGACGATGAAACGCAGAAATTGCATACGAATTTAATACAAAAGGCACAATGCCGACTTAAGTACAAGAGGACTGACACTCTCACTTTCTATGATTTAAACCTCTACTGTGAGTCAAGTTTTAGATTCTGATACTTCACCTCAGGTTATCTGTATCACTTGGACCTTCTCATTGACGATGAAACACAGAAATTGCATCCGAATTTAATACAAAATGCACAATACCGACTTAAGTACAAGAGGAGTGACACTCTAACTTTCTATGATTTGAACCTCTCCTGTGAGTCCAGTTTTAGATTCCGATGCTTCACTACAGGTTTACTGTATCCCTTGGACCTTCGTAGATGAAACACAGAAATTGCATCCGAGTTTAATGCAAATGGCACTTTGCCGACTTAAGTTCAAGAGGACTGACACTCACACTTTCTATGATTTGAACCTCTCCTGTGAGTCCAGTTTTAGATTCCGATGCTTCACTTCAGGTTTACTGTATACCTTGCACCTTCTTATTGACGATAAAACACAGACATTGCATCGGAATTTAATACAAAAGGCACAATGCCTACTTAAGTAGAAGAGGACTGACACTCTAACTTTCTATGATTTGAACCCCTCCTGTGAGTACAGTTTTACAATCCGATGCTTCACTTCAGGTTTACTGTATACCTTCGACCTTCTTATTGACGATGAAACACACAAATTGCATCCGAGTTTAATGCAAATGGCACATTGCCGACTTAAGTACAAAAGGACTGACACTCTCACTTTCTATGATTTTAACCTCTCCTGTGAGTCCAGTTTTAGATTCCGATGCTTCACTTCACGTTTACTGTTTACCTTGAACCTTCTTATTGACGATGTAACACAGAACTTGCATCGGAATTTAATACAAAAGGCACAATGCCGACTTAGGTAAAAGAGGACTGACACTCTAACGTACAATGATTTGAACCCCATCCTGTGAGTCCAGTTTTAGAATCCGATGCTTCAGTTAAGGTTTACTGTATACCGTGGACCTTCTTATTGACGATGAAACACAGAAATTGCATCGGAATTTAATACAAAAGGCACAATGCCGACTTAAGTAGAAGAGGACCGACACTCAAACTTTCTATGATTTGAACCTCTCCTGTGAGTCCAGTTTTACCAACCAATGCTTCACTTCAGGTTTTCTGTATACCTTGGACCTTCTTATTGACGATGATACACAGAAATTGCATCGGAATTTAATACAAATGGCACAATGCCGACTTAAGTACAAGGGGACTGACACTCTCACTTCCTATGATTTAAACCTCTCCTGTGAGTCGAGTTTTAGATTCCGATGCTTCACTTCAGGTTTATTGTATCCCTTGGACCTTCTTATTGACGATGAAACACAGAAATTGCATCCGAACTTAATACAAAAGGCACAATGCCGACTTAAGTAAAAGAGGACTGCCACTTTAACATTCTATGATTTGAACCTCTCCTGTGAGACCAGTTTTAGATTCCTATGCTTCACTTCGGGTTTACTGTATCCCTTGGACCTTCTTATTGGCGATGAAACACAGAAATTGCATCAGAAATTAATACAAAAGGCACAATGCCGACTTAAGTAAAAGAGGACTGACACTCTCACTTTCTATGATTAGAACCTCTCCTGTGAGTCCAGTTTTAGATACCGATGCTTCACTTCAGGATTATTGTATCCCTTGGACATTCTTATTAACGATGAAACACAGATATTGCATCCGAATTTAATACAAATGGCACAATGCCGACTTAAGTACAAGGGGACTGACACTCTCACTTCCTATGATTTGAACCTCTCCTGTGAGTCGAGTTTTAGATTCCGATGCTTCACTTGAGGTTTACTGTATACCTTGCACCCTCTTATTGACGAAGAAACCCAGAAATTGCATCGGAATTTAATACAAATGGCACAATGCCAACTTAAGTAAAAGAGGACTGACACTCTAACTTTCTATGATTTGAACCTCTCCTGTGAGTGAAGTTCTAGATTCCTATGCTTCACTTCAGGTTTACTGTATCCCTAGGACCATCTTATTGACGATGAAACAGAGAAATTGCATCCGAATTTAATACAAAGGGCACAAGGCCGACTTAAGTAAAAGAGGACTGACACTCTAACATTCTATTATTTGAACCTCTCCTGTGAGACCAACTTTAGATTCCGATGCTTCACTTAGGGTTTACTGTACCCCTTGGACCTTCTTATTGACGATGAAACACAGAAATTGCATCCGAATTTAATACAGAAGGCACAATACAGACTTAAGTACGAGAGGAGTGACACTCGAACTTTCTATGATATGAATCTCTCCTGTGTGCAGTTTTAGATTCCGAAGCTTCACTTCAGGTTTACTGTATCACTTGGACCTACTTATTGACGATGAAACACAGAAATTGCATCCGAATTTAAGAAAAGGCATAATGCCGACTTAAGTACAAGAGGACTGACACTCTCACTTTCTATGATTTGAACATCTACTGTGAGTCCAGTTTTAGATTCCGATACTTCACCACATGTTAACTGTATAACTTGGACCTTCTTATTGACGATGAACACAGAGTTTGCATAAGAATTTAATACAAATGGCACAATGCCGACTTAAGTACAGGAGGACTCACACTCTCACTTTCTATGATTTGAACCTCTCCTGTGAGTCCAGTTTTAGATTCCGATTCTTCACTTCAGCTTTACTGTATACCTTGCACCTTCTTATTGACGATGAAACACAGACATTGAATCGGAATTTAATCCAAAATGCACAATGCCGACTTAAGTAAAAGAGGACTGACACTATAACAATCTATGATTTGAACCTCTCCTGTGGGTCCAGTTTTAGATTCCGATGCTTCATTCAGGTTTACTGTATCCCTTGGACCTTCTTATTGACGATGAAACACAGAAATTGCATCTGAGTTTAATGCAAATGGCACATTACCGACTTAAGTACAAGAGGACTGACACTCTCAATTTCTCTGATCTGTACCTCTCCTGTGAGTCCAGTTTTAGATTCCGATGCTTCACTTCACTTTTGCTGTATACCATGCACCTTCTTATTGACGATGAAACACAGAAATTGCATCGGAATTTAATACAAAAGGCACAATGCCGACTTGAGTAAAAGAGGACTGACACTCTAACTTACAATGATTTGAACCCCTCCTGTGAGTCCAGTATTAGAATCCGAAGCTTCACTTCAGGTTTACTGTATACCGTGGACCTTCTTATTGACGATGAAATACAGAAATTGCATCCGAATTTAATACAAAAGGCACAATGCCGACTTAAGTAAAAGAGGACCGACATTCTAACTTTCTATGATTTGAACCTCTCCTGTGAGTCCAGTTTTACAATCCGATGCTTCACTTCAGGTTATCTGTATACCTTGGACCTTCTTATTGACGATGATACACAGAAATTGCATCGGAATTTAATACAAAAGGCACAATGCCGACTTAAGTAAAAGAGGACTGACACTCTCACTTTCTATGATTTGAACCTCTCCTGTGAGTCCAGTTTGAGATTCCGATGCTTCACTTCAGGTTTACTGTATCCCTTGGACCTTCGTAGATGAAACACAGAAATTGCATCCGAGTTTAATGCAAATGGCACATTGTCAACTTAAGTACAAGAGGACTGACACTCTCTATGATTTGAACCTCTCCTGTGAGTCCAGTTTTAGATTCCGATGCTTCACTTTACGTTTACTGTATACCTTGCACCTTCTTATTGACGATGAAACACAGAAATTGCATCGGAATTTAATACAAAAGGCACAATGCCGACTTAAGTAAAAGAGGACTGACACTCTCACTTTCTATGATTTGAACCTCTACTGTGAGTCCAGTTTTAGATACCGATACTTCATTCAGGTTTACTGTATACCTTGGACCTTCTTATTGACGATGAAACACAGAAATTGCATCCGAATTTAATACAAAATGCACAATACCGACTTAAGTACGAGAGGAGTGACACTCTAACTTTCTATGATTTGAATCTCTCCTGTGAGTGCAGTTTTAGATTCCGAAGCTTCACTTCAGGTTTACTGCATCACTTGGACCTACTTATTGACGATGAAACACAGAAATTGCATACGAATTTGATACAAAAGGCACAATGCCGACTTAAGTACAAGAGGACTGACACTCTCACTTTCTATGATTTAAACCTCTACTTTGAGTCCAGTTTTAGATTCCGATACTTCACCTCTGGTTATCTGTATCACTTGGACTTTCTCATTGACGACGAAACACAGAAATTGCATCCGAATTTAATACAAAAGGCACAATACCGACTTAAGTACAAGAGGAGTGACACTCTAACTTTCTATGATTTGAACCTCTCCTGTGAGTCCAGTTTTAGATTCCGATGCTTCACTACAGGTTTACTGTATCCCTTGGACCTTCGTAGATGAAACACAGAAATTGCACATGAGTTTAATGCAAATGGCACATTGCCGACTTAAGTACAAGAGGACTGACACTCACACTTTCTATGATTTGAACCTCTCCTGTGAGTCCAGTTTTAGATTCCGATGCTTCACTTCAGGTTTACTGTATACCTTGCACCTTCTTATTGACGATAAAACACAGACATTGCATCGGAATTTAATACAAAAGGCACAATGCCTACTTAAGTAGAAGAGGACTGACTAACTTTCTATGATTTGAACCCCTCCTGTGAGTACAGTTTTACAATCCGATGCTTCACTTCAGGTTTACTGTATACGTTCGACCTTCTTATTGACGATGAAACACACAAATTGCATCCGAGTTTAATGCAAATGGCACATTGCCGACTTAAGTACAAAAGGACTGACACTCACACTTTCTACGATTTTAACCTCTCCTGTGAGTCCAGTTTTAGATTCCGATGCTTCACTTCACGTTTACTGTATACCTTGCACCTTGTTATTGACGATGAAACACAGAAATTGCATCGGAATTTAATACAAAAGGCACAATGCCGACTTAAGTAAAAGAGGACTGACACTCTAACTTACAATGATTTGAACCCCTCCTGTGAGTCCAGTTTTAGAATCCGATGCTTCACTTAAGGTTTACTGTATACCGTGGACCTTCTTATTGACGATGAAACACAGAAATTGCATCGGAATTTAATACAAAAGGCACAATGCCGACTTAAGTAGAAGAGGACCGACACTCAAACTTTCTATGATTTGAACCTCTCCTGTGAGTCCAGTTTTACAATCCGATGCTTCACTTCAGGTTTTCTGTATACCTTGGACCTTCTTATTGACGATGATACACAGAAATTGCATCGGAATTTAATACAAATGGCACAATGTCGATTTAAGTAAAAGAGGACTGACACTCTAACTTTCTATGATTTGAACCTCTCCTGTGAGTCCAGTTTTAGATTCCGATGCTTCATTCAGGTATACTGTATCCCTTGGACCTTCTTATTGACGATGAAACACAGAAATTGCATTCGAATTTAATACAAAAGGCACATTACCGACTTAAGTACAAGAGGAGTGACACTCTAACTTTCTATGATTTGAACCTCTGCTGTGAGTCCAGTTTTAGATTCCGATGCTTCACTACAGGTTTACTGTATCACTTGGACCTTCGTAGATGAAACACAGAAATTGCATCCGAGTTTAATGAAAATGGCACATTGCCGACTTAAGTACAAGAGGACTGACACTCACACTTTCTATGATTTGAATCTCTCCTGTGAGTCCAGTTTTAGATTCCGATGCTTCACTTCTGGTTTACTGTATGCCTTGCACCTTCTTATTGACGATAAAACACAGACATTGCATCGGAATGTAATACAAAAGGCACAATGCCTACTTAAGTAGAAGAGGACTGACACTCTAACTTTCTATGATTTGAACCCCTCCTGTGAGTACAGTTTTACAATCCGATGCTTCACTTCAGGTTTACTGTATACCTTCGACCTTCTTATTAACGATGAAACACACAAATTGCATCCGAGTTTAATGCAAATGGCACATTGCCGACTTAAGTACAAAAGGACTGACTCTCTCACTTTCTATGATTTTAACCTCTCCTGTGAGTCCAGTTTTAGATTCCGATGCTTCACTTCACGTTTACTGTATACCCTTGCACCTTCTTATTGACGATGAAACACAGAAATTGCATCGGAATTTAATACAAAAGGCACAATGCCGACTTAAGTAAAAGAGGACTGACACTCTAACTTACAATGATTTAAACCCCTCCTGTGAGTCCAGTTTTAGAATCCGATGCTTCACTTAAGGTTTACTGTATACCGTGGACCTTCTTATTGACAATGAAACACAGAAATTGCATCGGAATTTAATACAAAAGGCACAATGCCGACTTAAGTAAAAGAGGACCGACACTCAAACTTTCTATGATTTGAACCTCTTGTGTGAGTCCAGTTTTACAATCCGATGCCTCACTTCAGGTTTTCTGTATACCTTGGACCTTCTTATTGACGATGATACACAGAAATTGCATCGGAATTTAATACAAATGGCACAATGGCGACATAAGTAAAAGAGGACTGTCACTCTAACTTTCTATGATTTGAACCTCTCCTGTGAGTCTAGTTTTAGATTCCGATGCTTCACATCCGGTTTACTGTATCCATTGGACCTTCTTATTGACGATGAAACACAGAAATTGCATCCGAAATTTAATACAAAAGGCACAATGCCGACTTAAGTAAAAGAGGACTGACACTTTAACATTCTATGATTTGAACCTCTCCTGTGAGACCAGTTTTAGATTCCTATGCTTCACTTCAGGTTTACTGTATCCCTTGGACCTTCTTATTGGCGATGAAACACAGAAATTGCATCAGAAATTAATACAAAAGGCACAATGCCGACTTAAGTAAAAGAGGACTGACACTCACACTTTCTATGATTAGAACCTCTCCTGTGAGTGAAGTTTTAGATACCGATGCTTCACTTCAGGATTATTGTATCCCTTGGACATTCTTATTAACGATGAAACACAGATATTGCATCCGAATTTAATACAAATGGCACAATGCCGACTTAAGTTCATGGGGACTGACACTCTCACTTCCTATGATTTGAACCTCTCCTGTGAGTCGAGTTTAGATTCCGATGCTTCACTTGAGGTTTACTGTATACCTTGCACCTTCTTATTGACGATGAAACACAGAAATTGCATCGGAATTTAATACAAATGGCACAATGCCAACTTAAGTAAAAGAGGACTGACACTCTAACTTTCTCTGATTTGAACATCTCCTGTGAGTGAAGTTTTAGTTTCCTATGCTTCACTTCAGGTTTACTGTATA
Organism: Schistocerca piceifrons; assembly: GCF_021461385.2. Lineage (NCBI taxonomy): Eukaryota > Metazoa > Arthropoda > Insecta > Orthoptera > Acrididae > Schistocerca > Schistocerca piceifrons. The sequence goes on from NC_060139.1 coordinate 1,112,281,494, forward strand.
CCTAGGACCTTCTTATTGACGATGAAACAGAGAAATTGCATCCCCAATTGAATACAAAGTGCACAAGGCCGACTTAAGTAAAAGAGGACTGACACTCTAACATACTATGATTTGAACCTCTCCTGTGAGACCAGCTTTAGATTCCGATGCTTCACTTAGGGTTTACTGTACCATTTGGACCTTCTTATTGACGATGAAACACAGAAATTGCATCCGAATGTAATACAGAAGGCACAATACAGACTTAAGTACGAAAGGAGTGACCACTCTAACTTTCTATGATTTGAATCTCTCCTGTGAGTGCAGTTTTAGGATTCCGAAGCTTCACTTCAGGTTTACTGTATCACTTGGACCTACTTATTGACGATGAAACACAGAAATTGCATCCGAATTAATACAAAAAGCATAATGCCGACTTAAGTACAAGAGGACTGACACTCTCACTTTCTATGATTTGAACATCTACTGTGAGTCCAGTTTTAGATTCCGATACTTCACCACAGGTTAACTGTATCACTTGGACCTTCTTATTGACGATGAAACACAGAGTTTTGCATAAGAATTTAACACAAATGGCACAATGCCGACTTAAGTACAAGAGGACTGACACACTCACTTTCGATGATTTGAACCTCACCTGTGAGTCCAGTTTTAGATTCCGATTCTTCACTTCAGGTTTACTGTATACCTTGCACCTTCTTATTGACGATGAAACACAGACATTGAATCGGAATTTAATCCAAAAGGAGCAATGCCGACTTAAGTAAAAGAGGACTGACACTCTAACAATCTACGATTTGAACCTCTCCTGTGAGTCCAGTTTTAGATTCCGATGCTTAATTCAGGTTTACTGTATCCCTTGGACCTTCTTATTGACGATGAAATACAGAAATCGCATCGGAATTTAATACAAAAGGCACATTACCGACTTAAGTACAAGAGGAGTGACACTCTAACTTTCTATGATTTGAACCTCTCCTGTGAGTCCAGTTTTAGATTCCGCTGCTTCACTTCAGGTTTACTGTATCCCTTGGACCTTCTTATTGACGATGAAACACGGAAATTGCATCTGAGTTTAATGCAAATGGCACATTGCCGACTTAAGTACAAGAGGACTGACACTCTCAATTTCTATGATCTGTACCTCTCCTGTGAGTCCAGTTTTAGATTCTGATGCTTCACTTCACGTTTGCTGTATACCTGGGACCTTCTTATTGACGATAAAATACAGAAATCGCATCGGAATTTAATACAAAAGGCACATTACCGACTTAAGTACAAGAGGAGTGACACTCTAACTTTCTATGATTTGAACCCCTCCTGTGAGTCCAGTTTTTAGAATCCGATGCCTTCCACTTCAGGTTTACTGTATACCGTGGACCTTCTTATTGACGATTGAAACACAGGAAATTGCATCCGAATTTAATACAAATGGGCACAATGCCAACTTAAGGACAAGAGTACTGACACTCTCACTTTCTATGAGTTGACCTCTCCTGGGAGTCCAGTTTTAAATTCCGTTGCTTCACTTCAGGTTTACTGTATCCCTTGGACCTTCTTATTGACAATGAAAACACAGATATTGCATCTGAATTTAATACAAATGGCACAATGCCGACTTAAGCTCAAGAGGACTGACACTCTCACTTTCTATGATTTGAACCTCTCCTGTGGAGTCAGTTTTAGATGCCGGTGCTTCACTTCAGGTTTACTGTTTACCTTGCACCTTCTTCTTGGACGATGAAACACAGAAATTGCATCGGAATTTAAAACAAATGGCACAATGCCGACTTAAGTAAAAGAGGACTGACACTCTAACTTTCTATGATTTGAACCTCTCCTGTGAGTCCAGTTTTAGATTCCGATGCTTCACTTCAGGTTTACTGTATCCCTTGGACCTTCGTAGATGAAACACAGAAATTGCATCCGAGTTTAATGCAAAGGGCACATTGCCAACTTAAGTACAAGAGGACTTACACTCTCTATGATTTGAATCTCTCCTGTGAGTGCAGTTTTAGATTCCGAAGCTTCACTCAGGTTTACTGTATCACTTGGACCTACTTATTGACGATGAAACACAGAAATTGCATACGAATTTAATACACAAGGCACAATGCCGACTTAAGACAAGAGGGACTGACACTCTCACTTTCTATGATTTAAACCTCTACTGTGAGTCCAGTTTTAGATTCCGATACTTCAACTCAGGTTATCTGTATCACTTAGACCTTCTCATTGACGATGAAACACAGAAATTGCATCCGAATTTAATACAAAAGGCACAATGCCGACTTAAGTAAAAGAGGACTGACACTCTCACTTTCTATGATTTGAACCTCTCCTGTGAGTCCAGTTTTAGATTCCGATGCTTCACCTACAGGTTTACTGTATCCCTTTGACCTTCGTAGATGAAACACAGAAATTGCATCCGAGTTTAATGCAAATGGCACATTACCGACTTACGTACAAGAGGACTGACACACTTTCTATGATTTGAACCTCTCCTGTGAGTCCAGTTTTAGATTCCGATGCTTCACTTCAGGTTTACTGTATACCTTGCACCTTCTTATTGACGATAAACACAAGACATTATATCGAATTTAATACAAAAGGCACAATGCCTACTTAAGGTAGAAGAGGACTGACACTCTAACTTTCTATGATTTGAACCCCTCCTGTGAGTACAGTTTTACAATCCGATGCTTCACTTCAGGTTTACTGTATACCTTCGACCCTTCTTATTGACGATGAAACACACCAAATTGCATCGAGTTTAATGCAAATGGCACATTGCCGACTTAAGTACAAAAGGACTGACACTCTCACTTTCTATGATTTTAACCTCTCCTGTGAGTCCAGTTTTTAGATTCCGATGCTTCACTTCACGTTTACTGTATACCTTGCACCTTCATATTGACGATGAAACACAGAAATTGCATCGGAATTTAATACAAAAGGCACAATGCCGACTTAAGTAAAAGAGGACTGACACTCTAACTTACAATGATTTGAACCCCTCCTGTGAGTCCAGTTTTAGAATCCGACGCTTCACTTAAGGTTTACTGTTATACCGTGGACCTTCTTATTGACGATGAAACACAGAAATTGCATCGGAATTTAATGACAAAAGGCACAATGCCCGACTTAAGTAGAAGAGGACCGACACTCAAACTTTCTATGATTTGAACCTCTCCTGTGAGTCCAGTTTTACAATCCAATGCTTCACTTCAGGTTTTCTGTATACCTTGGACCTTCTTATTGACGATGAAACACAGAAATTGCATCGGAATTTAATACAAATGGCACAGTGTCGATATAAGTAAAAGAGAACTGACACTCTAACTTTCTATGATTTGAACCTCTCCTGTGAGTCTAGTTTTAGATTCCGATGCTTCACTTCAGGTTTACTGTATCCCTTGGACCTTCGTATTGACGATGAAACACAGAAATTGCATCGGAATTTAATACAAAAGGCACAATGCCGACTTAAGTAAAAGAGGACTGACACTTTAACATTCTATGATTTGAACCTCTCCTGTGAGACCAGTTTTAGATTCCTATGCTTCACTTCACGTTTTACTGTATCCCTTTGGACCTTCTTATTGGCGATGAAACACAGAAATTGCATCAGAAATTAATACAAAAGGCACAATGCCGTCTTAAGTAAAAGAGGACTGACACTCTCACTTTCTATGATTGGAACCTCTCCTGTGAGTCCAGTTTTAGAAACCGATGCTTCACTTCAGGATTATTGTAACCCTTGGACATTCTTATTAACGATGAAACACAGATATTGCATCCGAATGTAATACAAATGGCACAATGCCGACTTAAGTACAAGGGGACTGACACTCTCACTTCCTATGATTTGAACCTCTCCTGTGAGTCGAGTTTTAGATTCCGATGCTTCACTTGTAGTTTACTGTACACCTTGCACCTTCTTATTGACGATGAAACACAGAAATTGCATCGGAATTTAATACAAACGGCACAATGCCAACTTAAGTAAAAGAGGACTGACACTCTAACTTTCTATGATTTGAACCTCTCCTGTGAGTGAAGTTTTAGATTCCTATGCTTCACTTCAGGTTTACTGTATCCCTAGGACCTTCTTATTGACGATGAAACAAAGAGAAATTGCATCCGAATTTAATACAAAGGGCACAAGACGACTTAAGTAAAAGAGGACTGACACTCTCACTTTCTATGATTTTGACCTCTCCTGTGAGACAAAGTTTTAGATTCCGAAGCTTCACTTCAGGTTTACTGTATCACTTGGACCTACTTATTGACGATGAAACACAGAAATTGCATCCGAATTTAATACAAAAGGAATAATGCCGACTTAAGTACAAGAGGACTGACACTCTCACTTTCTAAGATTTGAAAATCTACTGTGAGTCCAGTTTTAGATTCCGATACTTCACCACAGGTTAACTGTATCACTTGGACCTTCTTATTGACGATGAAACACAGAGTTTGCATAAGAATTTAATACAAGTGGCACAATGCCGACTTAAGTACAAGAGGACTGACACTCTCACTTTCTATGATTAGAACCTCTCCTGTGAGTCCAGTTTTAGATACCGATTCTTCACTTCAGGTTTACTGTATACCTTGCACCTTCTTATTGACGATGAAACACAGACATTGAATCGGAATTTAATCCAAAAGGCACAATGCCGACTTAAGTAAAAGAGGACTGACACTTTAACAATCTATGATTTGAACCTCTCCTGTGAGTCCAGTTTTAGATTCCGATGCTTCATTCAGGTTTACTGTATCCCTTGGACCTTCTTATTGACGATGAAACACAGAAATTGCATCGGAATTTAATACAAAAGGCACATTACCGACTTAAGTACAAGAGGAGTGACACTCTAACTTTCTATGATTTGAACCTCTCCTGTGAGTCCAGTTTTAGATTCCGCTGCTTCACTTCAGGTTTACTGTATCCCTTGGACCTTCTTATTGACGATGAAACACAGAAATTGCATCTGAGTTTAATGCAAATGGCACATTGCCGACTTAAGTACAAGAGGACTGACACTCTCAATTTCTATGATCTGTACCTCTCCTGTGAGTCCAGTTTTAGATTCCGTTGCTTCACTTCACCTTTGCTGTATACCATGCACCTTCTTATTGACGATGAAACACAGAAATTGCATCGGAATTTAATACAAAAGGCACAATGCCGACTTGAGTAAAAGAGGACTGACACTCTAACTTACAATGATGTGAACCCCTCCTGTGAGTCCAGTTTTAGAATCCGATGCTTCACTTCAGGTTTACTGTATACCGTGGACCTTCTTAGTGACGATGAAACACAGATATTGCATCCCAACTTAATACAAAAGGCACAATGCCGACTTAAGTAAAAGAAGACCGACATTCTAACTTTCTATGATTTGAACCTCTCCTGTGAGTCCAGTTTTACAATCCGATGCTTCACTTCGGGTGTTCTGTATACCTTGGACCTTCTTATTGACGATGAAACACAGAAATTGCATCCGAATTTAATACAAAAGGCACAATGCCGACTTAAGTAAAAGAGGACTGACACTTTAACATTCTATGATTTGAACCTCTCCTGTGAGACCAGTTTTAGTTTCCTATGCTTCACTTCAGGTTTACTGTATCCCTTGGACCTTCTTATTGGCGATGAAACACAGAAATTGCATCAGAAATTAATACAAAAGGCACAATGCCGACTTAAGTAAAAGAGGACTGACACTCTCACTTTCTATGATTAGAACCTCTCCTGTGAGTCCAGTTTTAGATACCGATGCTTCACTTCAGGATTATTGTACCCCTTGGACATTCTTATTAACGATGAAACACAGATATTGCATCCGAATTTAATACAAATGGCGCAATGCCGACTTAAGTACAAGAGGACTGACACTCTCACTTTCTATGATTTGAACATATACTGTGAGTCCAGTTTTAGATTCCGATACTTCACCACAGGTTAACTGTATCACTTGGATCTTCTTATTGACGATGAAACACAGAGTTTGCATAAGAATTTAATACAAATGGCACAATGCCGACTTAAGTACAAGAGGACTGACACTCTCACTTTCTATGATTTGAACCTCTCCTGTGAGTCCAGTTTTAGATTCCGATTCTTCACTTCAGGTTTACTGTATACCTTGCACCTTCTTATTGACGATGAAACACAGACATTGAATCGGAATTTAATCCAAAAGGCACAATGCCGACTTAAGTAAAAGAGGACTGACACTCTAACTTACTATGATTTGAACCCCTCCTGTGAGTCCAGTTTTAGAATCCAATGCTTCACTTCATGTTTACTGTATACCGTGGACCTTCTTATTGTCGATGGAACACAGATATTGCATCGGTATTTAGTACAAAGGCACAATGCCTACTTAAGTAGAAGAGGACTGACACTCTAACTTTCTATGATTTGAACCCCTCCTGTGAGACCAGTTTTACAATCCGATGCTTCACTTCAGGTTTACTGTATACCTTGGACCTTCTTATTGACGATGAAACACAGAAATTGCATCCGAATTTAATACAAAAGGCACAATGCCGACTTACGTAAAAGTGGACTGACACTCTAACATTCTATGATTTGAACTTCTCCTGTGAGTCCAGTTTTAGATTCCAATGCTTCATTCAGGTTTACTGTATCCCTTGGACCTTCTTATTGACGATGAAACACAGAAATTGCATCCGAATTTAATACAAAAGGCACAATACCGACTTAAGTACAAGAGGAGTGACACTCTAACTTTCTATGATTTGAACCTCTCCTGTGAGTCCAGTTTAGATTCTGATGCTTCACTTGAGGTTTACTGTATCCCTTGGACCTTCTTATTGACGATGAAAGACAGAAATTGCATCCAACTTTAATGCAAATGGCACATTGCCGACTTTAGTACAAGAGGACTGACACTCTCACTTTCTATGATTTGAATCTCTCCTGTGAGTCCAGTTTTAGATTCCGATGCTTCACTTCACGTTTACTGTATACCTTGCACCTTCTTATTGACGATGAAACACAGAAATTGCATCGGAATTTAATACAAAAGGCACAATGCCGACTTAAGTAAAAGAGGACTGACACTCTAACTTACTATGATTTGAACCCCTCCTGTGAGTCCAGTTTTAGAATCCGATGCTTCACTTCAGGATTACTGTATACCGTGGACCTTCTTACTGACGATGAAACACAGAAATTGGATCGGAATTTAATACAAAAGGCACAATGCCGACTTAAGTAAAAGAGGAACGACACTCTAATTTTCTATGATTTGAACCACTCCTGTGATTCCAGTTTTACAATCCGATGTTTCACTTCAGGTTTTCTGTATACCTTGGACCTTCTTATTGACGATGAAACACAGAAATTGCATCGGAATTTAATACAAATGGCACAATGCAGATTTAAGTAAAAGAGGACTGACACTCTAACTATCTATGATTTGAACCTCTCCTGTGAGTCTAGTTTTAGATTCCGAATCTTCACTTCAGGTTTACTGTATCCCTTGGACCTTCTTATTGACGATGAAACACAGAAATTGCATCCGAATTTAATACAAAAGGCACAATGCCGGCTTAAGTAAAATATGACTGACACTCTAACATTCTATGATTTGAACCTCTCCTGTGAGACCAGTTTTAGATTCCTATGCTTCACTTCAGGTTTACTGTATCCCTTGGACCTTCTTACTGGCGATGAAACACAGAAATTGAATCAGAAATTAATACAAAAGGCACAATGCCGACTTAAGTACAAGAGGACTGACACTCTCTCTTTCAATGATTTGACCTCTCCTGGGAGTCCAGTTTTAGATTCCGATGCTTCACTTCAGGTTTACTGTATCCCTTGGACCCTCTTATTGACGATGAAACATAGATATTGCATCCGAATTTAATACAAATGGCACAATGCCGACTTAAGTACAAGAGGACTGACACTCTCACTTTCTATGATTAGAATTTCTCCTGTGAGTCGAATTTTAGATTCCGATGCTTCACTTCAGGTTTACTGTATACCTTGCACCTTCTTATTGACGATGAAACACAGAAATTGCATCGGACTTTAATACAAATGGCACAATGCCGACTTAAGCACAAGAGGACTGACACTCTAATTTTCTATGATTTGAACCTCTCCTGAGATTCTAGTTTTAGATTCCGATGCTTCACTTCAGGTTTACTGTATCCCGTGGACCTTCTTATTGACGATGAATCACAGAAATTGCATCCGAATTTAATACAAGAGGCACAATGCCGACTTAATTAAAAGAGGACTGACACTCTAACATTCTATGATTGGAACCTCTCCTGTGAGACCAGTTTTAGATTCCGATGCTTCACTTAAGGTTTACTGTATCCCTTGGACCTTCTTATTGACAATGAAACACAGAAATTGCTTCTGAATTTAATACAAAAGGCACAATGTCGACTTAAGTACAAGAGGACTGAGACTCTCACTTTCTATAATTTGAACCTCTCCTGTGAGTCCAGTTTTAGATTCCGATGCTTCACTTCAGGTTTACTGTATACCGTTTACCTTCTTATTAACGATGAAACACAGAAATTGCATCGGAATTTAATACAAAAGGCACAATTCCAACTTAAGTAAAAGAGGACTGACACTCTAACTTTCTATGATTTGAACCCCTCCTGTGAGCCCAATTTTACAACCCGATGCTTCACTTCAGGTTTACTGTATACCTTGGACCTTCTTATTGACGATGTAACACAGAAATTGCATCCGAATTTAATACAAAAGGCACAATGCCGACTTAAGTAGAAGTGGACTGACACTCTCACATTCTATGTTTTGAACCACTCCTGTGAGTCCAGTTTTAGATTCCGATGCTTCACTTGAGGTTTACTGTATACCTTGCACCTTCTTATTGTCGATGAAACACAGAAATTGCATCGGAATTTAATACAAATGGCACAATGCCGACTTACGTACAAGAGGACTGACACTCTCACTTTCTATGATTTGAACCTCCACTGTGAGACCAGTTTTCGATTCCGGTGCTTCACCTCAGGTTTACTGTGTCCGTTGGACCTTCTTATTGACGGTGAAATACAGAGTTCGCGTCCGAATTTAATACAAAAGGCACAATGCCGACTTAAGTACAAGAGGACAGACACTCTAACTTTCTATGAATTGAACCTCTCCTGTGAGTCCAGTTTTAGATTCCGATGCTTCACTTCAGGTTTACTGTATCACTTGGACCTTCTTATAGACGATGAAACACAGAAATTGCATCTGAATTTAATACAAAAGGCACAATGCCAACTTAAGTATAAAAGGACTGACACTCTAACATTCTATGATTTCAACCTCTCCTGTGAGACCAGTTTTAGATTCCTATGCTTCACTTTGGGTTTACTGTATCCCTTGGACCTTCTCATTGACGATGAAACACAGAAATTGCATCCGAATTTAATACAAAAGGCACAATGCCGACTTAAGTAAAAGAGGACTGCCACTCTCACTTTCTATGATTAGAACCTCTCCTGTGAGTCCAGTTTTAGATACCGATGCTTCACTTCAGGATTACTGTATCCCTTGGACCTTCTTATTAACGATGAAACACAGAAATTGCATCCGAACTTAATACAAATGGCACAATGCCGACTTAAGTACAATGGGACTGACACTCTCACATTCTATGATTTGAACCTCTCATGTGAGTCGAGTTTTAGATTCCGATGCTTCACTTGAGGTTTACTGTATACCTTGCACCTTCTTATTGTCGATGAAACACAGAAATTGCATCGGAATTTAATACAAATGGCACAATGCCGACTTAAGTATAAGAGGACTGACACTCTAACTTTCTATGATTTGAACCTCTCCAGTGAGTGAAGTTTTAGATTCCTACGCTTCACTTCAGGTTAACTGTATCCCTAGGACCTTCTTATTGACGATGAAACAGAGAAATTACATCCGAATTTAATACAAAAGGCACAAGGCCGACTTAAGTAAAAGAGGACTGACATTCTAACATTCTATGATTTGAACCTCTCCTGTGAGACCAGTTTTAGATTTCGATGCTTCACTTAAGGTTTACAGTATCCCTTGGACCTTCTTATTGACGATGAAACACAGAAATTGCATCCGAATTTAATACAAGAGGCACATTACCGACTTAAGTACGAGAGGAGTGATACTCTAACTTTCTATGAATTGAATCTCTCCTGTGAGTGCAGTATTAGATTCCGAATCTTCACTTCAGGTTTACTGTATCACTTGGACCTACTTATTGACGATGAAACACAGAAATTGCATCCGAATTTAATACAAAAGGTATAATGCTGACTTAAGTACAAGAGGACTGACACTCTCATTTTCTATGATTTGAACCTCTACTGTGAGTCCAGTTTTAGATTCCGATGCTTCACTTGAGGTTTACTGTATACCTTGCACCTTCTTATTGTCGATGAAACACAGAAATTGCATCGGAATTTAATACAAATGGCACAATGCCGACTTAAGTACAAGAGGACTGACACTCTCACTTTCTATGATTTGAACCTCCACTGTGAGACCAGTTTTCGATTCCGGTGCTTCACCTCAGGTTTACTGTGTCCCTTGGACCTTCTTATTGACGGTGAAATACAGAGTTCGCGTCCGAATTTAATACAAAAGGCACAATGCCGACTTAAGTACAAGAGGACAGACACTCTAACTTTCTATGAATTGAACCTCTCCTGTGAGTCCAGTTTTAGATTCCGATGCTTCACTTCAGGTTTACTGTATCACTTGGACCTTCTTATAGACGATGAAACACAGAAATTGCATCTGAATTTAATACAAAAGGCACAATGCCAACTTAAGTATAAAAGGACTGACACTCTAACATTCTATGATTTCAACCTCTCCTGTGAGACCAGTTTTAGATTCCTATGCTTCACTTTGGGTTTACTGTATCCCTTGGACCTTCTCATTGACGATGAAACACAGAAATTGCATCCGAATTTAATACAAAAGGCACAATGCCGACTTAAGTAAAAGAGGACTGCCACTCTCACTTTCTATGATTAGAACCTCTCCTGTGAGTCCAGTTTTAGATACCGATGCTTCACTTCAGGATTACTGTATCCCTTGGACCTTCTTATTAACGATGAAACACAGAAATTGCATCCGAACTTAATACAAATGGCACAATGCCGACTTAAGTACAAGGGGACTGACACTCTCACATTCTATGATTTGAACCTCTCCTGTGAGTCGAGTTTTAGATTCCGATGCTTCACTTGAGGTTTACTGTATACCTTGCACCTTCTTATTGTCGATGAAACACAGAAATTGCATCGGAATTTAATACAAATGGCACAATGCCGACTTAAGTATAAGAGGACTGACACTCTAACTTTCTATGATTTGAACCTCTCCAGTGAGTGAAGTTTTAGATTCCTACGCTTCACTTCAGGTTAACTGTATCCCTAGGACCTTCTTATTGACGATGAAACAGAGAAATTACATCCGAATTTAATACAAAAGGCACAAGGCCGACTTAAGTAAAAGAGGACTGACATTCTAACATTCTATGATTTGAACCTCTCCTGTGAGACCAGTTTTAGATTTCGATGCTTCACTTAAGGTTTACAGTATCCCTTGGACCTTCTTATTCACGATGAAACACAGAAATTGCATCCGAATTTAATACAAGAGGCACATTACCGACTTAAGTACGAGAGGAGTGATACTCTAACTTTCTATGAATTGAATCTCTCCTGTGAGTGCAGTATTAGATTCCGAATCTTCACTTCAGGTTTACTGTATCACTTGGACCTACTTATTGACGATGAAACACAGAAATTGCATCCGAATTTAATACAAAAGGTATAATGCTGACTTAAGTACAAGAGGACTGACACTCTCATTTTCTATGATTTGAACCTCTACTGTGAGTCCAGTTTTAGATTCCGATACTTCACCTCAGGTTAACTGTATCACTTGGACCTTCTTATTGACGATGAAACACAGAGTTAGCATAAGAATTTATTACAAATGGCACAATGCCGACTTAAGTACAAGAGGAAAGACACTCTAACTGTCTATGATTTGAACCTCTTCTGTGAGTCTAGTTTTAGATTCCGATGCTCCACTTCAGGTTTACTGTATCCCCTGCACCTTCTCATTGACGATGAAACACAGAAATTGCATCCGAATGTAATACAAAAGGCGCAAGGCCGACTTAAGTAAAAGAGGACTGACATTCTAACATTCTATGATTTGAACCTCTCCTGTGAGACCAGTTTTAGATTTCAATGCTTCACTTAAGGTTTACAGTATCCCTTGGACCTTCTTATTGACGATGAAACACAGAAATTGCATCCGAATTTAATACAAAAGGCATAATGCTGACTTAAGTACAAGAGGACTGACACTCTTACTTTCTATGATTTGAACCCCTCCTGTGAGTCCAGTTTTACAATCCGATGCTTCACTTCAGGTTTACTGTATACCTTGGACCTTCTTATTGACGATGAAACACAGAAATTGCATCCGAATTTAATACAAAAGGCACAATACCGACATAAGTACGAGAAGAGTGACACTATAACTTTCTGTGATTTGAATCTCTCCTGTGAGTGCAGTTTTAGATTCCGAAGCTTCACTTCAGGTTTACTGTATCGTTTGGACCTACTTATTGACGATGAAGCACAGAAATTGCATACGAATTTAATACAAGAGGCACAATGCCGACTTAAGTACAAGAGGACTGACACTCTCACTTAATTTGATTTGAACCTCTACTGTGAGTCCAGTTTTAGATTCAGATACTTCACCTCAGGTTAACTGTATCACTTGGACCTTCTTATTGACGATGAAACACAGAAATTGCATCCGAATTTAATACAAATGGCACAATGCCAACCTAAGTACAAGAGGACTGACACTCTCACTTTCTATGATTTGAACCTCTCCTGTGAGTCCAGTTTTAGATTCCGATGCTTCACTTCAGGTTTACTGTATACCTTGACCTTCTTATTGACGATGAAACACAGACATTGCATCGGAATTTAATACAAAAGGCACAATGCCGACTTAAGTAAAAGAGGACTGACACTATAACTTACTATGATTTGAAACCCTCCTGTGAGTCCAGTTTTAGAATCCGATGCTTCACTACAGGTTTACTGTATACCGTGGATCTTCTTATTGTCGATGGAACACAGATATTGCATCGGAATTCAATACAAAAGGCACTTTGCCTACTTAAGTAGAAGAGTACTGACACTCTAACTTTCTATGATTTGAACCGCTCCTGTTAGTCCAGTTTTACAATCCGATGCTTCACTTCAGGTTTACAGTATACCTTGGACCTTCTTATTGACGATGAAACACAGAAATTGCATCCGAATTTAATACAAAAGGCACAATGCCGACTTAGGTAAAAGTGGACTGACACTCTAACATTCTATGATTTGAACCTCTCCTGTGAGTCAGTTTTAGATTCCGATGCTTCATTCAGGTTTACTGTATTCCTTGGACCTTCTTATTGACGATGAAACACAGAATTGCATCCGAATTTTATACAAAAGGGCACAATACCGACTTAAGTACGAGAGGAGTGACACTCTAACTTTCTATGATTTGATCCTCACCTGTGAGTCCAGTTTTAGATTCCGCTGCTTCACTTCGGGTTTACTGTATCCCTTGGACCTTCTTATTGACGATGAAACACAGAAATTGGATCCGAGTTTAATGCAAATGGCACATTGCCGACTTACGTACAAGAGGACTGACACTCTCACTTTCTATGATTTCTAACTCTCCTGTGAGTCCAGTTTTTGATTCCGATGCTTCACTTCACGTTTACTGTATACCTTGCACCTTCTTATTGACGATGAAACACAGAAATTGCATCGGAATTTAATACAAAAGGCACAATTCCGACTTAAGTAAAAGAGGAGTGACACTCTAATTTACAATGATTAGAACCCCTCTTGTGAGTCCAGTTTTAGAATACGATGCTTCTCTTCAGGTTTTCCTGTATACCGTGAACCTTCTTATTGACGATGAAACACAGAAATTGCATCCGAATTTAATACAAAAGGCACAATGCCGACTTAAGTAGAAGAGGACTGACACTCTCACTTTCTATGATTTAAACCTCTACTGTGAGTCCAGTTTTAGATTACGATACTTCACCTCAGGTTAACTGTATCACTTGACCTTCTCATAGACGATGAAACACAGAAATTGCATCCGAATTTTATACAAAAGGCACAATACCGACTTAAGTACAAGAGGAGTGACACTATAACTTTCTATGATTTGAACCTCTAATGTGAGTCCAGTTTTAGATTCCGAAGCTTCACTTCATATTAACTGTATCCCTTGGACCTTCGTAGATGAAACACAGAAATTGCATCGAGTTTAATGCAAATGGCACATTGCCGACTTAAGTACAAGAGGACTGACACTCTCACTTTCTATGATATGAACCTCTCCTGCCGAGTCCAGTTTTAGATTCCGATGCTTCACTTCACGTTTACTGTATACCTTGCACCTTCTTATTGACGATGAAAACACAGAAATTGCATGGGAATTTAATACAAAAGGCACAATGCCGACTTAAGTAAAAGAGGACTGACACTCTAACTTTCTATGATTTGAACCTCTTCTGTGAGTCTAGTTTTAGGACTCCGATGCTTCACTTCAGGTTTACTGTATCCCTTGGACCTTCTTATTGACGATGAAACACAGAAATTGCATCCGAATTTAACACAAAAGGCACAATGCCGACTTAAGTAAAAGAGGACCGACACTTTAACATTCTATGATTTGAACCTCTCCTGTGAGACCAGTTTTAGATTCCTATGCTTCACTTCAGGTTTACTGTATCCCTTGGACCTTCTTATTGGCGATGAAACACAGGAAATTGCATCAGAAATTAATACAAAAGCCACAATGCCGACTTAAGTAAATAGGACTGACACTCTCACTTTCTATGATCAGAACCTCCCCTTGTGAGTCCAGTTTTAGATACCGATGCTCACTTCAGCATTATTGTATCCCTTTGACCTTCTTATTAACGATGAAACACAGATATTGCATCCGAATTTAATACAAAAGGCACAATGCCGACTTAAGTACAAGGGGACTGACACTCTCACTTCCCTATGATTTGAACCTCTCCTGTGAGTCGAGTTTTAGATTCCGATGCTTCACTTGAGGTTTCCTGTATACCTTGCACCTTCTTATTGGACGATGTAACACAGAAATTGCATCGGAATTTAATACAAATGACACAAATGCCGACTTAAGTAAAAGAGGACTGACACTCTAACTTTCTATGATTTGAACCTCTTCTGTGAGTGAAGTTTTAGATTCCTATGCGTCACTTCAGGTTTACTGTATCCCTAGGACTTTCTTATTGACGATGAAACACAGAAATTGCATCCGAATTTAATACAAAAGGCGTAATGCCGACTTACGTACAAGAGGACTGCCACTCTCACTATCTATGATTTGAACCTCTACTGTGAGTCCAGTTTTAGACTCCGATACTTCACCACAGGTTAACTGTATCACTTGACCTTCTTATTGACGATGAAACACAGAGTTTGCATAACAATGTAATACAAATGGCACAATGCCGACTTCAGTACAAGAGGACTGACACTCTCACATTCTATGATTTGAACCCCTCCTGTTAGTCCAGTTTTAGAATCCGATGCTTCACTACAGGTTTACTGTATACCGTGGACCTTCTTATTGTCGATGGAACACAGATATTGCATCGGAATTTAATACAAAAGGCACAATGCCTACTTAAGTAGAAGAGACTGACACTCTAACTTTCTATGATTTGAACCCCTCCTGTGAGACCAGTTTTACAATCCGATGCTTCACTTCAGGTTTACTGTATACCTTGGACCATCTTATTGACGATGAAACACAGAAATTGCATCCGAATTTAATACAAAAGGCACAATGCCGACTTAAGTAAAAGTGACTGACACTCTAACATTCTATGATTTGAACCTCTCCTGTGAGTCCAGTTTTAGATTCCGATGCCTTCATTCAGGTTTACTGTATCCCTTCGACCTTCTTATTGACGATGAAACACAGAATTGCATCCGAATTTAATACAAAAAGGCACAACACCGACTTAGGTACAAGAGGAGTGACACTCTAACTTTCTATGATTTGAACCTCTCCTGTGAGTCCAGTTTAGATTCGATGCTTCACTTCAGGTTTACTGTATCCCTTTGACCTTCTTATTGACGATGAAAGACAGAAATTGCATCCGAGTTTAATGCAAATGGCACATTGCAACTTAAGTACAAGAGGACTGACACTCTCACTTTCTATGATTTGAACCTCTCCCGTGAGTCCAGTTTTACAATCCGATGGTTCACTTCAGGTTTTCTGTATACCTTGGACCTTCTTATTGACGATGATACACAGATATTGCATCGGAATTTAATACAAAAGGCACGATGCCGACTTAAGTAAAAGAGGACTGACACTTTAACTTTCTATGATTTGAACCCCTCCTGAGAGTCCAGTTTACAACCCGATGCTTCACTTCAGGTTTACTGTATACCTTGGACCTTCTTATTGACGATGAAACACAGAAATTGCATCCGACTTTAATACAAAAGGCACAATGCCGACTTAAGTAAAAGTGGACTGACACTCTCACATTCTATGTTTTGAACCACTCCTGTGAGTCAGTTTTAGATTCCTATGCTTCATTCAGGTTTACTGTATCCCTTGGACCCTTCTTATAGGACGATGAAACACAGAAATTGCTTCCGAATCCAATACAAAAGGCACAATGCGACTTAAGTACAAGAGGAGTGACACTCTAACTTTCTATGATTTGAACCTCTCCTGTGAGTCCAGTTTTAGATTCCGAGGCCTCACTTCAGGATTACTGTATCCCTTGGACGTTCTTATTAACGATGAAACACAGAAATTGCGTCCGAATTTAATACAAATGGCACAATGCCGACTTAAGTACAAGAGGACTGACACTCTCACTTTCCATGATTTAAACCGCGCCTGTGAGTCGAGTTTTAGATTCCGATGCTTCATTCGAGGTTAACTGTATACCTTGCACCCTCTTACTGACGATCAAACACAGAAATTGCATCGGAATTTAATACAAATGGCACAATGCCGACTTAAGTAAAAGAGGACTGACACTCCAACTTTCTATGATTGGAACCTCTCCTGTGAGTAGAGTTTTAGATTCCGATACTTGACTTCAGGTTTACTGTTTACCTTGCACCTTTTATTGACGATGAAACACAGAAATTGCATCGGAATTTAATACAAATGTCACAATGCCGACTTAAGTAAAAGAGACTGACACTCAAACTTTCTATGATTTGACCTGTCCTGTGAGTCCAGTTTTAGATTCCGATGCTTCACTTCAGGTTAACTGTATCCTTGGACCTTCTTATTGACGATGAAACACAGACTCTGCATCCGAATTTAATACAAAAGGCACAATACCGACTTAAGTACGAGAGGGAGTGACACTCTAACTTTCTATGATTTCAAACTCTCCTGTGAGTGTAGTTTTAGATTCCGATGCTTCACTTCAGGTTTACTGTATCACTTGGACCTTCTTATTGACGATGAAACACAGAAATTGATCCGAATTTAATACAAAAGGCACAATACCGGCTTAAGTACAAGAGGAGTGACAATCTAACTTTCTATCATTTGAACCTCTCCTGTGAGTCCAGTTTTAGACTCCGATGCTTCACTTCAGGTTTTACTGAATCCCTTGGACCTTCTTATTGACGATGAAACACAGAAATTGTATCCGAGTTTAATACAAATGGAACATTGCCGACCTAAGTACAAGAGGACTGACACTCTCACTTTCTATGGGTTGAACCTCTCCTGTGAGTCCAGTTTAGATTCCGATGCTTCACTTCAGGTTTACTGTATACCTTGCACCATCTGATTGACGATGAAACACAGAAATTGAATCGGAATTTAATACAATGGCACAATGCCGACTTAAGTACAAGGGGACTGACACTCTCACTCTTTATTATTTGAACCTCTACTGTGAGTCCAGTTTTACATTCCGATGCTTGACCCCTGGTTTACCGTATCCCTTCGACCTTCTTGTTGACGATGAAACACAGAGTTTGCATCCGAATGTAATACAAAAGGCACATACCTGACATAAGTAAAAGAGGACTGACACTCTACCATTCTATGATTTGAACCGCTTCTGTAAGTTCAGTTTTAGATTCCGATGCTTCACTTCAGGTTTACTGTATCCCTTAGACCTTCTTATTAACGATGAAACACAGAAATTGCATCCGAATTTAATACAAAAGGCACAACACCGGCTTAAGTACAAGAGAGTGACAATCTAACTTTCTATGATTTGAACTTCTCCTGTGAGTCCAGTTTTGGATTCCGAAGCTTCACTTCAGGTTACTGTATCTTTTGACCTTCTTATTGACCATGAAACATAGAAATTGCATCTGCATTTAATACAAATGGCACAATGTCAACTTAAGTACAAGAGTACTGACACTCTCACTTTCTATGATTTGACCTCTCCTGGGAGTCCAGTTTTAGATTCCGTTGCTTCACTTCAGATTTACTGTATACCTTGCACCTTCTTATTGACGACGAAACACAGAAATTGCATCCGAATTTAATACAAATGGCACAATGCCAACTTAAGTACAAGAGGACTGACACTCTCACTTTCTATGATTTGAACCTCTCCTGTGAGTCCAGTTTTAGAATCCGATGCTTCACTTCAGGTTTACTGTATACCTTGGACCTTCTTATTGACGATGAAACAGAAATTGCATCCGAATTTAATACAAAGGGCAAAATACCGACTTAAGTACAAGGGGAGTTAAACTCTAACTTTCTGTATTTGAACCTCTCCTTTGAGTCCAGTTTTAGATTCCGATGCTTCACTTCGGGATTACCGTATCACTGGACTTCTCATTAACGATGAAAACACAGAAATTGCATCCGAATTTAATACAAATGGCATAATGTCGACTTAAGTACAAGAGGACTGACACTCTCACTTTCTATGATTTGAACCTCTCCTGTGAGTCGAGTTTAGATTCCGATGCTTCACTTCAGGTTTACTGTATACCTTGCACCTTCTTATTGACGATGAAACACAGAAATTGCATCGGAATTTAATACAAATTGCACAATGCCCGACTTAAGTAAAAGAGGACTGACACTCTAACTTTCCATGATTTGAACCTTCCTGTGAGTCCAGTTTTAGATTCCGATGCTACACCTAAGGATTACTGTATCCCTTGGACCTTTTTACTGACGATGAAACACAGAAATTGCATCCGAATTTAATACAACTGGCACAATGCCAACTTAAGTACAAGAGTACTGACACTCTCACTTTCTATGATTTGACCTCTCCTGTTAGTCCAGTTTTAGATTCCGTTGCTTCACTTCAGGTTTACTGTATCCCTTCGACTTTCTTATTGACGATGAAACACAGAAATTGCATCTGAATTTAATACAAATGGCACAATGCTGACTTAAGTACAAGAGGACTGACACTCACACTTTCTATGATTTGAACCTCTCCTGTGAGTCCAGTTTTAGATTCCGATGCTTCACTTCAGGTTTACTGTATACCTTGCACCTTCTTATTGACGATCAAACACAGAGATTGCATCCGAATTTAATACAAAAGGCAGAATGCCGACTTAAGTAAAAGAGGCCTGACACTCTAACTTTGTATTGTTTGAACTCCTCCTGTAAGACCAGTTTAGAATCCGATGCTTCAATTCAGTTTACAGTATACCTTGGATCTTCTTATTGACGATGAAACACAGAAATTGCATCCTACTATAATACAAATGGCACAATGCCAACTTAAGTACAAGAGTACTGACACTCTCACTTTCTATGATTTGACCTCTCCTGTTAGTCCAGTTTTAGATTCGTTGCTTCACTTCAGGTTTACTGTATCCCTTGGACTTTCTTATTGACGATGAAACACAGAAATTGCATTTGAATTTAATACAAATGCCACAATGCCGACTTAACTACAAGAGGACTGACACTCACACTTTCTATGATTTGAACCTCTCCTGTGAGTCCAGTTTAGATTCCGATGCTTCACTTCAGGTTTACTGTATACCTTGCACCTTCTTATTGACGATCAAACACAGAGATTGCATCCGAATTTAATACAAAAGGCAGAATGCCGACTTAAGTAAAAGAGGACTGACACTCTAAGTTCTATTGTTTTGAACTCCTCCTGTGAGTCCAGTTTTAGAATCCGATGCTTCAATTCAGGTTTACTGTATACCTTGGATCTTCTTATTGACGATGAAACACAGCAATTGCATCCTACTATAATACAAATGGCACAATGCCGACTTAAGTACAAGAGGACTGACACTCTCACTTTCTATGATTTGAACCTCTCCTGTGAGTCCAGTTTTAGATTTCGATGCTTCACTGCAGGTTTACTGTATCCCTTGGAGTTTCTAATTGACGATGAAACACAGAAACTGCATCCGAATTTAATACAAAAGGCACAATACCGTCTTAAGTACAAGAGGAGTGACACTCTAACTTTCTATGATTTCAAACTTTCCTGTGAGTGCAGTTTTAGATTCGATACTTCACTTCAGGTTTACTGTATCACTTTGACCTTCTTATTGACGATGACACACAAAAATTGCATCCGAATTTAATACAAAAGGCACAATGCCGACTTAAGTACAAGAGGACTGACACTCTCACTTTCTATGATTTGAACCTCTACTGTGAGTCCAGTTTTCGATTCCGATGCTTCACCTCAGGTTTACTGTGTCCCTTGGACCTTCTTATTGACGATGAAACACAGAGTTTGCATCCGAATTTAATACAAAAGGCACAATGCCGACTTAAGTACAAGAGGACAGACACTCTAACTTTCTATGATTTGAACCTCTCCTGTAAGTCTAGTTTAAGATTCCGATGCTTCACTTCAGGTTTACTGTAACCCTTGGACCTTCTTATTGACGATGAAACACAAAAATTGCATCAGAATTTAATACAAAATTCACAATGCCGACTTAAGTACAAGAGGACTGACACTCTCACTTTCTATGATTTGAACCTCTACTGTGAGTCAGTTTTACATTCCGATGCTTGTCCCCTGGTTTACTATATCCCTTGGACCTTCTTATTGACGATGAAACACAGAAATTGCATCCGAATTTAATACAAAAGGCACAATGCCGACTTAAGTACAAGAGGACTGACACTCTCACTTTCTATGATTTGAACCTCTACTGTGAGTCCAGTTTTACATTCCGATGCTTGTCCCCTGGTTTACTATATCCCTTGGACCTTCTTATTGACGATGAAACACAGAAATTGCATCCGAATTTAATACAAAAGGCACTATGCCGACTTAAGTAATAGAGGACTGACACTCTAACATTCTATGATTTGAACCTCTCCTGTGAGACCAGTTTTAGATTCCGATGCTTCACTTCAGGTTAACTGTAACCCTTGGACGATCTTATTGACGATGAAACACAGAAATTGCATCCCAATTTAATACAAAAGGCACTATGCGACTTAAGTAATAGAGGACTGACACTCTAACATTCTATGATTTGAACCTCTCCTGTGAGACCAGTTTTAGATTCCGATGCTTCACTTAAGGTTTACTGTATCCCTGGGACATTCTTACTGACGATGAAACACAGAAATTGCATCCGAATTTAATACAAATGGCACAATACAGACTTAAGTACGAGAGGAGTGACACTCTTTCTATGATTTGAATTTCTCCTGTGAGTGCAGTTTTGCATTCCGATGCTTGACCCCTGGTTTACTGTATCCCTTGGACCTTCTTATTGACGATGAAATACAGAGTTTGCATCCGAATTTAATACATAAGGCACATACCTGACTTAAGTAAAAGAGGACTGACACTCTACCATTCTATGATTTGAACCGCTTCTGTGAGTCCAGTTTTAGATTTCCGATGCTTCACTTCAGGTTTACTGTATCCCTTAGACCTTCTTATTGACGATGAAACACAGAAATTGCATCCGAATTTAATGCAAAAGGCACAATACCGGCTTAGGAACAAGAGGAGTGACAATCTAACTTTCTATGATTTGACCTCTCCTGTGAGTCCAGTTTTGGATTCCGAAGCTTCACTTCAGGTTTAATGTATCCCTTGGACCTTCTTATGACGATGAATCACAGAAATTGCATCCGAATTTAATACAAATGGCACAATGCCAACTTAAGTACAAGAGTACTGACACTCTCACTTTCTATGAGTTGACCTCTCCTGGGACTCCAGTTTTAGATACAGTTGCTTCACTTCAGGTTTACTGTATCCCTTGGACCTTCTTATTGACGATGAAACACAGAAATTACATCTGAATTTAATACAAATGGCACAATGCCGACTTAAGTACAAGAGAACTGACACTCTCACTTTCTATGATTTGAACCTCTCCTGTGAGTCCAGTTTTAGATGCCGATGCTTCACTTCAGTTTACTGTATTCCTTGCACCTTCTTATTGACGATCAAACACAGAGATTGCATCCGAATTTGATACAAAAGGCACAATGCCGACTTAAGTAAAAGAGGACTGACACTCTAACTTTCTATTGTTTGAACCCCTCCGGTGAGTCCAGTTTTAGAACCCGATGCTTCACTTCAGGTTTACTGTATACCTTGGATCTTCTTATTGACGATGAAACACAGAAATTGCATCCTACTTTAATACAAATGGAACAATGCCGACTTAAGTACAAGAGGACTGACACTCTCACTTTCTATGATTTAAACCTCTCCTGTGAGTCCAGTTTTAGATTCCGATCCTTGACTTCAGGTTTACTGTTTACCTTGCACCTTCTTATTGACGATGAAACGCAGAAATAGCATCGGAATTTAAAACAAATGGCACAATGCCGACTTAAGTAAAAGAGGACTGACACTCTAACTTTCTATGATTTGAACCTCTGCTGTGAGTCCAGTTTTAGATTCCGATCCTTCACTTCAGGTTTACTGTATCCCTTGGACTTTCTAATTGACGATGAAACACAGAAACTGCATCCGAATATAATACAAAAGGCACAATACCGAAAGTACAAGAGGAGTGACACTCTACCTTTCTACGATTTCAAACTCTCCTGTGAGTGCAGTTTTAGATTCCGTTGCTTCACTTCAGGTTTACTGTATCACTTGGACCTTCTTATAGACGATGAAACACAGAAATTGCATCAGAATTTAATACAAAAGGTACAATGCCCTACATAAGTACAAGAGGACTGACACTCTCACTTTCTATGATCTGAACCTCTACTGTGAGTCCAGTTTTACATTCCGATGCTTGTCCCCTGGTTTACTGTATCCCTTGGACCTTCTTATTGACGATGAAACACAGAGTTTGCATCCGAATTTAATACACAAGGCACAATGCCGACTTAAGTAAAAGAGGACAGACACTCTAACTTTCAATGATTTGAACCTCCTTTGAGTCCAGTTTTAGATTCCGATGCTTCACTTAAGGTTTACTGTATCCCTTGGACCTTCTTACTGACGATGAAACACAGAAATTGCATCCGAATTTAATACAAAAGACACAATACAGACTTAAGGACGAGAGGAGTGACACTCTAACTTTCTATGATTTGAATCTCTCCTGTGAGTGCAGTTTTAGATTCCGATGCTTCACTTCAGGTTTACTGTATCACTTGGACCTTCTTATAGACGATGAAAGACAGAAATTGCATCCGAATTTAATACAAAAGGCACAATGCCGACTTCAGTACAAGAGGACTGACACTCTCACTTTCTATGATTTGAACCTCTACTGTGAGTCCAGTTTTACACTCCGATGCTTGACCCCTGGTTTACTGTATCCCTTGGACTTTCTTATTGACGATGAAACACAGAGTTTGCATCCGAATTTAATACAAAAGGCACATACCTGACTTAAGTAAAAGAGGACTGACACTCTACCAATCTATGATTTGACGGGGTTTTGTGAGTCCAGTTTTAGATTCCGATGCTTCACTTCAGGTTTACTGTATCCCTTGGACCTTCTTATTGACGATGAAACACATAAATTGCATCCGAATTTAATACAAAAGGCACAATATCGGCTTAAGAAACAGAGGAGTGACAATCTAACTTTCTATGATTTGAACCTCTCCTGTGAGTCCAGTTTTTGATTCCGAAGCTTCACTTCAGGTTTACTGTATCCTTGGACCTTCTTATTGACGATGAAACACAGAAATTGCATCCGAATTTAATACAAATGGCACAATGCCAACTTAAGGACAAGAGTACTGACACTCTCACTTTCAATGAGTTGACCTCTCCTGGGAGTCCAGTTTTAAATTCCGTTGCTTCACTTCAGGTTTACTGTATCCCTTGGACCTTCTTATTGACAATGAAACACAGATATTGCATCTGAATTTAATACAAATGGCACAATGCCGACTTAAGCTCAAGAGGACTGACACTCTCACTTTCTATGATTTGAACCTCTCCTGTGAGTCCAGTTTTAGATGCCGGTGCTTCACTTCAGGTTTACTGTTTACCTTGCACCTTCTTCTTGACGATGAAACACAGAAATTGCATCGGAATTTAAAACAAATGGCACAATGCCGACTTAAGTAAAAGAGGACTGACACTCTAACTTTCTATGATTTGAACCTCTCCTGTGAGTCCAGTTTTAGATTCCGATGCTTCACTTCAGGTTTACTGTATCCCTTGGACTTTCTAATTGACGCTGAAACACAGAAACTGCATCCGAATTCAACACAAAAGGCACAATACCGAAAGTAGAAGAGGAGTGACACTCTAACTTTCTATGATTTCAAACTCTCCTGTGAGTGCAGTTTTAGATTCCGATACTTCACTTCAGGTTTACTGTATCACTTGGACCTTCTAATTGACGATGAAACACAGAAATTGCATCCGAATTTAATACAAAAGGCACAATGCCGACTTAAGTACAAGAGGACTGACACTCTCACTTTCTATGATTTGAACCTCTAGTGTGAGTCCAGTTTTCGATTCCGATGCTTCACCTCAGGTTTACTGTGTCCCTTGGACCATCTTATTGACGATGAAACACAGAGTTTGCATCCGAATTTAATACACAAGGCACAATGCCGACTTAAGTAAAAGAGGACAGACACTCTAACTTTCTATGATTTGAACCTCCTTTGAGTCCAGTTTTAGATTCCGATGCTTCACTTAAGGTTTACTGTATCCCTTGGACCTTCTTACTGACGATGAAACACAGAAATTGCATCCGAATTTAATACAAAAGACACAATACAGACTTAAGTACGAGAGGAGTGACACTCTAACTTTCTATGATTTGAATCTCTCCTGTGAGTGCAGTTTTAGATTCCGATGCTTCACTTCAGGTTTACTGTATCACTTGGACCTTCTTATAGACGATGAAAGACAGAAATTGCATCCGAATTTAATACAAAAGGCACAATGCCGACTTCAGTACAAGAGGACTGACACTCTCACTTTCTATGATTTGAACCTCTACTGTGAGTCCAGTTTTACACTCCGATGCTTGACCCCTGGTTTACTGTATCCCTTGGACTTTCTTATTGACGATGAAACACAGAGTTTGCATCCGAATTTAATACAAAAGGCACATACCTGACTTAAGTAAAAGAGGACTGACACTCTACCAATCTATGATTTGAACCGCTTCTGTGAGTCCAGTTTTAGATTCCGATACTTCACTTCAGGTTTACTGTATCCCTTGGACCTTCTTATTGACGATGAAACACATAAATTGCATCCGAATTTAATACAAAAGGCACAATATCGGCTTAAGAAACAGAGGAGTGACAATCTAACTTTCTATGATTTGAACCTCTCCTGTGAGTCCAGTTTTGGATTCCGAAGCTTCACTTCAGATTTACTGTACCCTTGGAACTTCTTATTGACGATGAAACACAGAAATTGCATCCGAATTTAATACAAATGGCACAATGCCAACTTAAGGACAAGAGTACTGACACTCTCACTTTCTATGAGTTGACCTCTCCTGGGAGTCCAGTTTTAAATTCCGTTGCTTCACTTCAGGTTTACTGTATCCCTTGGACCTTCTTATTGACAATGAAACACAGATATTGCATCTGAATTTAATACAAATGGCACAATGCCGACTTAAGCTCAAGAGGACTGACACTCTCACTTTCTATGATTTGAACCTCTCCTGTGAGTCCAGTTTTAGATGCCGGTGCTTCACTTCAGGTTTACTGTTTACCTTGCACCTTCTTCTTGACGATGAAACACAGAAATTGCATCGGAATTTAAAACAAATGGCACAATGCCGACTTAAGTAAAAGAGGACTGACACTCTAACTTTCTATGATTTGAACCTCTCCTGTGAGTCCAGTTTTAGATTCCGATGCTTCACTTCAGGTTTACTGTATCCCTTGGACTTTCTAATTGACGCTGAAACACAGAAACTGCATCCGAATTCAACACAAAAGGCACAATACCGAAAGTAGAAGAGGAGTGACACTCTAACTTTCTATGATTTCAAACTCTCCTGTGAGTGCAGTTTTAGATTCCGATACTTCACTTCAGGTTTACTGTATCACTTGGACCTTCTAATTGACGATGAAACACAGAAATTGCATCCGAATTTAATACAAAAGGCACAATGCCGACTTAAGTACAAGAGGACTGACACTCTCACTTTCTATGATTTGAACCTCTAGTGTGAGTCCAGTTTTCGATTCCGATGCTTCACCTCAGGTTTACTGTGTCCCTTGGACCATCTTATTGACGATGAAACACAGAGTTTGCATCCAAATTTAATACAAAAGTCACAATGCCGACTTAAGTACAAGAGGACAGACACTAAAACTTTCTATGATTTGAACCTCTCCTGTAAGTCTAGTTTAAGATTCCAATGCTTCACTTCATGTTTACTGTAACTCTTGGACTTTCTTATTGACGATGAAACACTGAAATTGCATCCGAATTTAATACAAATGGCACAATGCCGACATAAGTACAAGAGGACTGACACTCTCACTTTCTATGATTTGAACCTCTCCTGTGAGACCAGTTTTAGACTCCGATGTTTCACTTAAGGTTTACTGTATCCCTTGGACCTTCTTACTGACGATGAAACACAGAAATTGCATCCGAATTTAATACAAAAGGCACAATACAGACTGAAGTACGAGAAGAGTGACACTCTAACTTTCTATGCTTTGAATCTCTCCTGTGAGTGCAGTTTTAGATTCCGGCGCTTCACTTCAGGTTTACTGTATCACTTGGACCTTCTTATAGACGATGAAACACAGAAATTGCATCCGAATTTAATACAAAAGGCACAATGCCGACTTAAGTACAAGAGGACTGACACTCTCACTTTCTATGATTTGAACCTCTACTGTGAGTCCAGTTTTACATTCCGTTGCTTGACCCCTGGTTTACTGTATCCCTTGGACCATCTTGTTGACGATGAAACACAGAGTTTGCATCCGAATTTAATACAAAAGGCACATACCTGACTTAAGTAAAAGAGGACTGACACTCTACCATTCTATGATTTGAACCGCTTCTGTGAGTCCAGTTTTAGATTCCGATGCTTCACTTGAGGTATACTGTATCCCTTGGACATTCTTATTGACGATGAAACACAGAAATCTCATCCGAATTAAATACAAAAGGCACAATTCCGGCTTAAGTACAAGAGGAGTGACAATCTAACGTTCTATGATTTGAACCTCTCCTGTGAGTCCAGTTTTGGATTCCGAAGCTTCACTTCAGGTTTACTGTATCCCTTGGACCTTCTTATTGACGGTGAAACACAGAAATTGCATCCGAATTTAATACAAATGGCACAATGCCAACTTAAGTACAAGAGTACTGACACTCTCACTTTCTATGATTTGACCTCTCCTGGGAGTCCAGTTTGAGATTCCGTTGCTTCACTTCAGGTTTACTGTATAGCTTGGACCTTCTAATTGACGATGAGGCACAGAAATTGCGTCTGAATTTAATACAAATTGCACAATGCCGACTTAAGTACAAGAGGACTGACACTCTCACTTTCTATGATTTGAACCTCTCCTGTGATTCCAGTTTTGGATTCCGATGCTTCACTTCAGGTTTACTGTATACCTTGCACCTTCTTATTGACGATGAAACACAGAAATTGCATCCTACTTTAACACAAATGGCACAATGCCGACTTAAGTACAAGAGGACTGACACTTTCACTTTCTATGATTTGAACCTCTCCTGTGAGTCCAGTTTTGGATTCCGAAGCTTCACTTCAGGTTTACTGTATCCCTTGGACCATCTTATTGACGATGAAACACAGAAATTGCATCCGAATTTAATACAAATGGCACAATGCCAACTTAAGTACAAGAGTACTGACACTCTCACTTTCTATGATTTGACCTCTCCTGGGAGTCCAGTTTCAGATTCCGTTGCTTCACTTCAGGTTTACTGTATAGCTTGGACCTTCTAATTGACGATGAAACACAGAAATTGCATCGGAATTTCAAACAAATGGCACAATGCAGACTTAAGTAAAAGAGGATTGACACTCTAATTTTCTATGATTTTAACCTCTCCTGTGAGTCCAGTTTTAGATTCCGATGCTTCACTTCAGGTTTACTGTATCCCTTGGACTTTCTAATTGACGATGAAACACAGAAACTGCATCCGAATTTAATACAAAAGGCACAATACCGACTTAAGTACAAGAGGAGTGACACTCTAACTTTCCATGATTTCAAACTCTCCTATGAGTGCAGTTTTAGATTCCGATACTTCACTTCAGGTTTACTGTATCACTTGGACCTTCTTATTGACGATGAAACACAGAAATTGCATCCGAATTTAATACAAAAGGCACAATGCCGACTTAAGTACAAAAGGACAGACACTCTAACTTTCTATGATTTGAACCTCTCCTGTAATTCTACTTTAAGGTTCCGATGCTTCACTTCAGGTTTACTGAAACCCGTGGACCTTCTTATTAACGATGAAACACAGAAATTGCATCCGAATTTAATACAAATGGCACAATGCCGACTTAAGTACAAGAGGACTGACACTCTCACTTTCTATGATTTGAACCTTAACTGTGAGTCCAGTTTTACATTCCGATGCTTGACCCCTGGTTTACTGTATCCCTTGGACCTTCTTATTGACGATGAAACACAGAGTTTGAATCCGAATTTAATACAAAAGGCACAATGCCGACTTAAGTAAAAGAGGTCTGACACTCTAACTTTCTATGATTTGAACCTTCCTGTGAGTCCAGTTTTAGATTCCGATGCTTCACTTCAGGTTTACTGTATACCTTGCACCTTCTTATTGACGATCAAACACAGAGATTGCATCCGAATTTAATGCAAAAGGCACAATGCCGACTTAAGTAAAAGAGGACTGACACTCTAACTTTACATTGTTTGAACCCCTCCTGTGAGTCCAGTTTTAGAATCCGATGCTTCACTTCAGGTTTACTGTATACCTTGGATCTTCTTATTGACGATGAAACAGAGAAATTGCATCCTACTTTAATACAAAAGGCACAATACCGACTTAAGTACAAGAGGACTGACACTCTAACTTTCTATGTTTTGAAATTCTCCTGTGAGTCCAGTTTTAGATTCCGATGGTTCACTTCAGGTTTACTGTATCTCTTGGACTTTCTAATTGACGATGAAACACAGAAACTGCATCCGAATTTAATACAAAAGGCACAATACCAACTTATGTACAAGAGGAGTGTTACACTTAGTTTCTATGACTTCAAACTCTCCTTTGAGTGCCGTTTTAGATTCCGATACTTCACTTCAGGTTTACTGTATCACTTGGACCTTCTTATTGACGATGAAACACAGAAATTGCATCCGAATTTAATACAAAAGGCACAATGCCGACTTAAGTACAAGAGGACTGACACTCTCACTTTCTATGATTTGAAACTCTACTGTGAGTCCAGTTTTCGATTCCGTTGCTTCACCTCGGGTTTACTGTGTCCCTTGGACCTTCTTATTGACGATGAAACACAGAGTTTGCATACGAATTTAATACAAATGGCACAATGCCGACTTAAGTACAAGAGGACTGACACTCTCACTTTCTATGATTTGAACCTCTCCTGTGAGTCCAGTTTTAGATTCCAATGCTTAACTTAAGGTTTACTGTATCCCTTGGACTTTCTTATTGACGATGAAACACAGAGTTTGCATCCGAATTTAATACAAAAGGCACATACCTGACTTAAGTAAAAGAGGACTGACACTCTACCAATCTATGATTTGACGGGGTTTTGTGAGTCCAGTTTTAGATTCCGATGCTTCACTTCAGGTTTACTGTATCCCTTGGACCTTCTTATTGACGATGAAACACATAAATTGCATCCGAATTTAATACAAAAGGCACAATATCGGCTTAAGAAACAGAGGAGTGACAATCTAACTTTCTATGATTTGAACCTCTCCTGTGAGTCCAGTTTTGGATTCCGAAGCTTCACTTCAGGTTTACTGTATCCTTGGACCTTCTTATTGACGATGAAACACAGAAATTGCATCCGAATTTAATACAAATGGCACAATGCCAACTTAAGGACAAGAGTACTGACACTCTCACTTTCTATGAGTTGACCTCTCCTGGGAGTCCAGTTTTAAATTCCGTTGCTTCACTTCAGGTTTACTGTATCCCTTGGACCTTCTTATTGACAATGAAACACAGATATTGCATCTGAATTTAATACAAATGGCACAATGCCGACTTAAGCTCAAGAGGACTGACACTCTCACTTTCTATGATTTGAACCTCTCCTGTGAGTCCAGTTTTAGATGCCGGTGCTTCACTTCAGGTTTACTGTTTACCTTGCACCTTCTTCTTGACGATGAAACACAGAAATTGCATCGGAATTTAAAACAAATGGCACAATGCCGACTTAAGTAAAAGAGGACTGACACTCTAACTTTCTATGATTTGAACCTCTCCTGTGAGTCCAGTTTTAGATTCCGATGCTTCACTTCAGGTTTACTGTATCCCTTGGACTTTCTAATTGACGCTGAAACACAGAAACTGCATCCGAATTCAACACAAAAGGCACAATACCGAAAGTAGAAGAGGAGTGACACTCTAACTTTCTATGATTTCAAACTCTCCTGTGAGTGCAGTTTTAGATTCCGATACTTCACTTCAGGTTTACTGTATCACTTGGACCTTGTAATTGACGATGAAACACAGAAATTGCATCCGAATTTAATACAAAAGGCACAATGCCGACTTAAGTACAAGAGGACTGACCCTCTCACTTTCTATGATTTGAACCTCTAGTGTGAGTCCAGTTTTCGATTCCGATGCTTCACCTCAGGTTTACTGTGTCCCTTGGACCATCTTATTGACGATGAAACACAGAGTTTGCATCCGAATTTAATACACAAGGCACAATGCCGACTTAAGTAAAAGAGGACAGACACTCTAACTTTCTATGATTTGAACCTCCTTTGAGTCCAGTTTTAGATTCCGATGCTTCACTTAAGGTTTACTGTATCCCTTGGACCTTCTTACTGACGATGAAACACAGAAATTGCATCCGAATTTAATACAAAAGACACAATACAGACTTAAGTACGAGAGGAGTGACACTCTAACTTTCTATGATTTGAATCTCTCCTGTGAGTGCAGTTTTAGATTCCGATGCTTCACTTCAGGTTTACTGTATCACTTGGACCTTCTTATAGACGATGAAAGACAGAAATTGCATCCGAATTTAATACAAAAGGCACAATGCCGACTTCAGTACAAGAGGACTGACACTCTCACTTTCTATGATTTGAACCTCTACTGTGAGTCCAGTTTTACACTCCGATGCTTGACCCCTGGTTTACTGTATCCCTTGGACTTTCTTATTGACGATGAAACACAGAGTTTGCATCCGAATTTAATACAAAAGGCACATACCTGACTTAAGTAAAAGAGGACTGACACTCTACCAATCTATGATTTGAACCGCTTCTGTGAGTCCAGTTTTAGATTCCGATGCTTCACTTCAGGTTTACTGTATCCCTTGGACCTTCTTATTGACGATGAAACACATAAATTGCATCCGAATTTAATACAAAAGGCACAATATCGGCTTAAGAAACAGAGGAGTGACAATCTAACTTTCTATGATTTGAACCTCTCCTGTGAGTCCAGTTTTGGATTCCGAAGCTTCACTTCAGGTTTACTGTATCCTTGGACCTTCTTATTGACGATGAAACACAGAAATTGCATCCGAATTTAATACAAATGGCACAATGCCAACTTAAGGACAAGAGTACTGACACTCTCACTTTCTATGAGTTGACCTCTCCTGGGAGTCCAGTTTTAAATTCCGTTGCTTCACTTCAGGTTTACTGTATCCTTTGGACCTTCTTATTGACAATGAAACACAGATATTGCATCTGAATTTAATACAAATGGCACAATGCCGACTTAAGCTCAAGAGGACTGACACTCTCACTTTCTATGATTTGAACCTCTCCTGTGAGTCCAGTTTTAGATGCCGGTGCTTCACTTCAGGTTTACTGTTTACCTTGCACCTTCTTCTTGACGATGAAACACAGAAATTGCATCGGAATTTAAAACAAATGGCACAATGCCGACTTAAGTAAAAGAGGACTGACACTCTAACTTTCTATGATTTGAACCTCTCCTGTGAGTCCAGTTTTAGATTCCGATGCTTCACTTCAGGTTTACTGTATCCCTTGGACTTTCTAATTGACGCTGAAACACAGAAACTGCATCCGAATTCAACACAAAAGGCACAATACCGAAAGTAGAAGAGGAGTGACACTCTAACTTTCTATGATTTCAAACTCTCCTGTGAGTGCAGTTTTAGATTCCGATACTTCACTTCAGGTTTACTGTATCACTTGGACCTTCTAATTGACGATGAAACACAGAAATTGCATCCGAATTTAATACAAAAGGCACAATGCCGACTTAAGTACAAGAGGACTGACACTCTCACTTTCTATGATTTGAACCTCTAGTGTGAGTCCAGTTTTCGATTCCGATGCTTCACCTCAGGTTTACTGTGTCCCTTGGACCATCTTATTGACGATGAAACACAGAGTTTGCATCCAAATTTAATACAAAAGTCACAATGCCGACTTAAGTACAAGAGGACAGACACTAAAATTTTCTATGATTTGAACCTCTCCTGTAAGTCTAGTTTAAGATTCCAATGCTTCACTTCATGTTTACTGTAACTCTTGGACTTTCTTATTGACGATGAAACACTGAAATTGCATCCGAATTTAATACAAATGGCACAATGCCGACATAAGTACAAGAGGACTGACACTCTCACTTTCTATGATTTGAACCTCTCCTGTGAGACCAGTTTTAGACTCCGATGCTTCACTTAAGGTTTACTGTATCCCTTGGACCTTCTTACTGACGATGAAACACAGAAATTGCATCCGAATTTAATACAAAAGGCACAATACAGACTGAAGTACGAGAAGAGTGACACTCTAACTTTCTATGCTTTGAATCTCTCCTGTGAGTGCAGTTTTAGATTCCGACGCTTCACGTCAGGTTTACTGTATCACTTGGACCTTCTTATAGACGATGAAACACAGAAATTGCATCCGAATTTAATACAAAAGGCACAATGCCGACTTAAGTACAAGAGGACTGACACTCTCACTTTCTATGATTTGAACCTCTACTGTGAGTCCAGTTTTACATTCCGTTGCTTGACCCCTGGTTTACTGTATCCCTTGGACCATCTTGTTGACGATGAAACACAGAGTTTGCATCCGAATTTAATACAAAAGGCACATACCTGACTTAAGTAAAAGAGGACTGACACTCTACCATTCTATGATTTGAACCGCTTCTGTGAGTCCAGTTTTAGATTCCGATGCTTCACTTGAGGTATACTGTATCCCTTGGACATTCTTATTGACGATGAAACACAGAAATCTCATCCGAATTAAATACAAAAGGCACAATTCCGGCTTAAGTACAAGAGGAGTGACAATCTAACGTTCTATGATTTGAACCTCTCCTGTGAGTCCAGTTTTGGATTCCGAAGCTTCACTTCAGGTTTACTGTATCCCTTGGACCTTCTTATTGACGGTGAAACACAGAAATTGCATCCGAATTTAATACAAATGGCACAATGCCAACTTAAGTACAAGAGTACTGACACTCTCACTTTCTATGATTTGACCTCTCCTGGGAGTCCAGTTTTAGATTCCGTTGCTTCACTTCAGGTTTACTGTATAGCTTGGACCTTCTAATTGACGATGAGACACAGAAATTGCGTCTGAATTTAATACAAATGGCACAATGCCGACTTAAGTACAAGAGGACTGACACTCTCACTTTCTATGATTTGAACCTCT
Source organism: Schistocerca piceifrons (assembly GCF_021461385.2). Lineage (NCBI taxonomy): Eukaryota > Metazoa > Arthropoda > Insecta > Orthoptera > Acrididae > Schistocerca > Schistocerca piceifrons. The sequence continues at coordinate 1,112,315,905 of NC_060139.1, forward strand.
CCTGTGATTCCAGTTTTGGATTCCGATGCTTCACTTCAGGTTTACTGTATACCTTGCACCTTCTTATTGACGATGAAACACAGAAATTGCATCCTACTTTAACACAAATGGCACAATGCCGACTTAAGTACAAGAGGACTGACACTTTCACTTTCTATGATTTGAACCTCTCCTGTGAGTCCAGTTTTGGATTCCGAAGCTTCACTTCAGGTTTACTGTATCCCTTGGACCATCTTATTGACGATGAAACACAGAAATTGCATCCGAATTTAATACAAATGGCACAATGCCAACTTAAGTACAAGAGTACTGACACTCTCACTTTCTATGATTTGACCTCTCCTGGGAGTCCAGTTTCAGATTCCGTTGCTTCACTTCAGGTTTACTGTATAGCTTGGACCTTCTAATTGACGATGAAACACAGAAATTGCATCGGAATTTCAAACAAATGGCACAATGCAGACTTAAGTAAAAGAGGATTGACACTCTAATTTTCTATGATTTTAACCTCTCCTGTGAGTCCAGTTTTAGATTCCGATGCTTCACTTCAGGTTTACTGTATCCCTTGGACTTTCTAATTGACGATGAAACACAGAAACTGCATCCGAATTTAATACAAAAGGCACAATACCGACTTAAGTACAAGAGGAGTGACACTCTAACTTTCCATGATTTCAAACTCTCCTATGAGTGCAGTTTTAGATTCCGATACTTCACTTCAGGTTTACTGTATCACTTGGACCTTCTTATTGACGATGAAACACAGAAATTGCATCCGAATTTAATACAAAAGGCACAATGCCGACTTAAGTACAAAAGGACAGACACTCTAACTTTCTATGATTTGAACCTCTCCTGTAATTCTACTTTAAGGTTCCGATGCTTCACTTCAGGTTTACTGAAACCCGTGGACCTTCTTATTAACGATGAAACACAGAAATTGCATCCGAATTTAATACAAATGGCACAATGCCGACTTAAGTACAAGAGGACTGACACTCTCACTTTCTATGATTTGAACCTTAACTGTGAGTCCAGTTTTACATTCCGATGCTTGACCCCTGGTTTACTGTATCCCTTGGACCTTCTTATTGACGATGAAACACAGAGTTTGAATCCGAATTTAATACAAAAGGCACAATGCCGACTTAAGTAAAAGAGGTCTGACACTCTAACTTTCTATGATTTGAACCTTCCTGTGAGTCCAGTTTTAGATTCCGATGCTTCACTTCAGGTTTACTGTATACCTTGCACCTTCTTATTGACGATCAAACACAGAGATTGCATCCGAATTTAATGCAAAAGGCACAATGCCGACTTAAGTAAAAGAGGACTGACACTCTAACTTTACATTGTTTGAACCCCTCCTGTGAGTCCAGTTTTAGAATCCGATGCTTCACTTCAGGTTTACTGTATACCTTGGATCTTCTTATTGACGATGAAACAGAGAAATTGCATCCTACTTTAATACAAAAGGCACAATACCGACTTAAGTACAAGAGGACTGACACTCTAACTTTCTATGTTTTGAAATTCTCCTGTGAGTCCAGTTTTAGATTCCGATGGTTCACTTCAGGTTTACTGTATCTCTTGGACTTTCTAATTGACGATGAAACACAGAAACTGCATCCGAATTTAATACAAAAGGCACAATACCAACTTATGTACAAGAGGAGTGTTACACTTAGTTTCTATGACTTCAAACTCTCCTTTGAGTGCCGTTTTAGATTCCGATACTTCACTTCAGGTTTACTGTATCACTTGGACCTTCTTATTGACGATGAAACACAGAAATTGCATCCGAATTTAATACAAAAGGCACAATGCCGACTTAAGTACAAGAGGACTGACACTCTCACTTTCTATAATTTGAAACTCTACTGTGAGTCCAGTTTTCGATTCCGTTGCTTCACCTCGGGTTTACTGTGTCCCTTGGACCTTCTTATTGACGATGAAACACAGAGTTTGCATACGAATTTAATACAAATGGCACAATGCCGACTTAAGTACAAGAGGACTGACACTCTCACTTTCTATGATTTGAACCTCTCCTGTGAGTCCAGTTTTAGATTCCAATGCTTAACTTAAGGTTTACTGTATCACTTGGACTTTCTTATAGACGATGAAACACAGAATTGGATCAGAATTTAATACAAAAAGTACAATGCCGACTGAAGTACAAAAAGACTGACACTCTCACTTTCTGTGATTTGAACCTCTACTGTAAGTCAAGTTTTACATTCCGATGCTTGACCCCTGGTTTACTGTACCCCCTTGGACCTTCTTATTGACGATAAAACACAGAAATTGCATCCGAATTTAATACAAAAGGCACAATGCCGACTTAAGTGCAAGAGGACGGACGCTCTAGGGTTCTATGAATTGAACGTCTCCTGTGAGTCCAGGTTTAGATTCCGATGCTTCACATTAGGTTTACTGTATCCCTTGGACATTCTTATTGACGATGAAACACAGAAATTGCATACGAATTTAATACAAAAAGCACAATGCCGACGTAAGTAAAAGAGGACTGACACTCTAGCATTCTATGATTTGAACCGCTCCTGTGAGTCCAGATTTAGATCCGATGCTTCACTTCAGGTTTACTGTATCGCTTGGACCTTCTTATTGTCGATGAAACACAGAAATTGCATCCGAATTTAATACCAAAGGCACAATACCGGCTTAAGCACAAGAGGAGTGAGAATCTAAATTTCTATGATTTGAATCTCTCCTGTGAGTCCAGTTTTAGATTCCGATGCTTCACTTCAGGTTTACTGTATCCCTTCGACCTTCTCATTGACGATGAAACACAGAAATTGCATCCGAATTTAATACAAATGGCACAATGGCGACTTAAGTACAAGAGGACGGACACTCTAAGGTTCTATGAATTGAACGTCTCCTGTAAGTCCAGTTTTAGATTCCGATGCTTCACATTAGGTTTACTGTATCCCTTGGACCTTCTTTTTGACGATGAAACACAGAAATTGCATCCGAATTTAATACAAAAGGCACAATACCAACTTATGTACAAGAGGAGTGACACACTAACTTTCTATGATTTCAAACTCCCCTTTGAGTGCCGTTTTAGATTCCGATACTTCACTTCAGGTTTACTGTATCACTTGGACCTTCTTATTGACGATGAAACACAGAAATTGCATCCGAATTTAACACAAAAGGCACAATGCCGACTTAAGTACAAGAGGACGGACACTCTAAGGTTCTATGAATTGAACGTCTCCTGTGAGTCCAGTTTTAGATTCCGATGCATCACATTAGGTATACTGTATCCCTTGGAACTTCTTATTGACGATGATACACAGAATTTGAATCGGAATTTAATACAAAAGGCAAAATGCCGACTTAAGTAAAAGAGGACTGACACTCTAACTTTCTATGATTTGAACCCCCCCTGTGAGACCAGTTTTGGAATCCGATGCTTCACTTCAGGTTTACTGTATACCTTGGGCCTTCTTATTGACGAAGAAACACAGAAATTGCGTCCGAATTTAATACAAAAGGCACAATACCGGCTTAAGTACAAGAGGAGTGACACTCTAACTTTCTATGATTTGAAGCTCTCCTGTGAGTCCAATTTTAGATTCCGATGCTTCACTTCAGGTTTACTGTATACCTTGTACCTTCGTATTGACGATGAAACACAGAAATTGCATCCGGATTTAATACAAATGGCATAATGCCGACTTAACTACAAGAGGACTGACACTCTCACTTTCTATGATTTGAACCTCTCCTGTGAGTCCAGTTTTAGATTCCGATGCTTCACTTCCGCTTTACTGTATCCCTTGGACATTCTTATTGACGATGAAACACAGAAATTGCATCCTAATTTAATACAAACGGCACATTGCCGACTTAAGTAAAAGAGAACTGGCACTCTTCCTTTCTATGATTGGAACCTCTCCTTTGATTCCAGTTTCAGATTCCGATGCTTCACTTCAGGTTTACTGTATCCCTTGGACCTTCTTATTGACGATGAAACACAAATATTGCATCCGAATTTAATACAAAACGCAAAATGCCGACTTATGTACAAGAGGACTGGCACTCTCACTTTCTACGATTTGAACCTCTCCTGTGAGTCCAGTTTTAGATTCCGATGCTTCACTTCAGGTTTACTGTATACCTTGCACCTTCTTATTGACGATGACACACAGAAATTGCATCCAAATTTAATACAAATAGCACAATGCCGACTTAAGTAAAAGAGGACTGACACTCTCACTTTCTATGATTTGAACCTCTCCTGTGAGTCCAGTTTTAGATTCCGATGCTTCACTTCAGGTATACTGTATACCTTGCACCTTCTTATTGACGATGGATCACAGAAATTGCATCCGAAATTAAAACAAAAGGCACAATGCCGACTTAAGTACAAGAGGACTGACACTCTCACTTTCTACGATTTGAACCTCTCCTGTGATTCCAGTTTTAGATTCCGATGCTTCACTTCTGGTTTTCTGTATCCCTTGCACCTTCTTATTGACGATGAAACACAGAAATAGCATCCGAATGTAATACAAGAGGCACAATGAAGACTTAAGTACAAGAGGACCAACACTCTAACATTCTACGCTTTGAACCTCTCCTGTGAGTCCAGTTTCAGATTCCGATGTTTCACTACAGGTTTACTGTATACCTTGCACCTTCTTATTGACGATGAAACACAGAAATTGCAGCCGAATTTAATACAAAAGGCCCAATGCCGACTTAAGTACAAGAGGACTGACACTCTCATTTTCTATGATTTGAACCACTCCTGTGGGTCTAGTTTTAGATTCCGATGCTTCACTTTTGGTTTACTGTATCCCTTGGACCTTCTTATTGACGATGAAACACAGAAATTGCATCCGAATTTAATACAAAAGGCACAATGCCGACTTAAGTACAGGAGGAATGACACTCTCACTTTCTACGATTTGAACCACTCCTTTGAGTCCAGTTTTAGATTCCGATGCTTCACATCAGGTTTACTGTATACCTTGCACCTTCTTATTGGCGGTGAAGCACAGAAATTGCATCGGAATTTAATACAAAAGGCACAATGCCGACTTAAGTACAAGAGGACTGACACTCTCACTTTCTGTGATTTGACCCTCTCCTGTGAGTCCAGTTTAAGATTCCGACGCTTCCCTTCAGGTTTACTGTATACCTTGCACCTTCTTATTGACGATGAAACACAGAATTTGCGTCGGAATTTAATACAAAAGGCACAATGCCGACGTAACTAAAAGAGGACTGACACTCTAACTTTCTATGATTTGAACCCCTCCTGTGAGTCGAGTTTTAGAATCCGATGCTTTACTTCAGGTTTTCAGTATACCTTGGACCTTCTTATTGACGATGAAACACAGAAATTGCATCCGAATTTAATACAAAAGGCACAATGTCGACTTAAAAAAAGGGGACTGACACTCTAACATTCTATGATTTGAACCTCTCCTGTGAGTCCAGTTTAAGATTCCGATGCTTCACTTCAGCTTAACTGTATCCCTTGGACCTTCTTATTGATGATGAAACACAGAAATTGCATCCGAATTCAATACTAAAGGCACAATACCGACTTAAGTACAAGAGGAGTGACACTCTAACTTACTATGATTTGAACCTCTCTTGTGATTCCAGTTTTAGATTCCGATGCTTCACTTCAGGTTTACTGTATACCTTGCACCTTCTTACTGAAAATGAAATACAGAAATTGCATCCGAATGTAATACCAAAGGCACAATGCCGACTTAAGTACAAGAGGACTGACACTCTCACTTTCTATGATTTGAACCTCTCCTGTGAGTCCAGTTTTAGATTCCAATGCTTCACTTCAGGGTTACTGTATACCTTGCACCTTCTTATTGACGATGAAACACAGAAACTGCATCCGAATTTAATACAAATGGCACAATGCCGACTTAAGTACAAGAGGACGGACACTCTAAGGTTCTATGAATTGAACGTCTCCTGTAAGTCCAGTTTTAGATTCCGATGCTTCACATTAGGTTTACTGTATCCCTTGGACTTTCTTTTTGACGATGAAACACAGAAATTGCATCCGAATTTAATACAAAAGGCACAATGCCGACTTAAGTACAAGAGGACTGACACTCTCACTTTCTATGATTTGAACCTATCCTGTAAGTCCAGTTTTAGATTCCGATGCTTCACTTCAGGTTTACTGTATACCTTGTACCTTCTTATTGACGATGAAACACAGAAATTGCATCCGAATTTAAAACAAAAGGCACAATGCCGACTTAAGTAAAAGAGGAATGACACTCTCACTTTCTATGATTTGAACCTCTCCTGAGAGTGCAGTTTTAGATTTCGATGCTTCACTTCAGGTTTACTGTATCCCTTGGACATTCTTATTGACGATGAAACACAGAAATTGCATCCGAATTTAATACAAACGGCACATTGCCGACTTAAGTAAAAGAGAACTGTCACTCTCCCTTTCTTTGATTTGAACCTCTCCTGTGATTCCAGTTTTAGATTCCGATGCTTCACTTCAGGTTTACTGTATCCCTTGGACCTTCTTATTGACGATGAAACACAAATATTGCATCCGAATTTAATACAAATGCAAAATGCCGACTTAAGTACAAGAGGACTGACACTCTCACTTTCTACGATTTGAACCTCTCCTGTGAGTCCAGTTTTAGATTCCGATGCTTCACTTCAGGTTTACTGTATCCCTTGGACATTCTTATTGACGATGAAACACAGAAATTGCATCCGAATTTAATACAAACGGCACATTGCCGACTTAAGTAAAAGAGAACTGGCACTCTTCCTTTCTATGATTGGAACCTCTCCTGTGATTCCAGTTTCAGATTCCGATGCTTCACTTCAGATTTACTGTATCCCTTGGACCTTCTTATTGACGATGAAACACAAATGTTGCATCCGAATTTAATACAAAAGGCAAAATGCCGACTTAAGTACAAGAGGACTGGCACTCTAACTTTCTACGATTTGAACCTCTCCTGTGAGTCCAGTTTTAGATTCCGATGCTTCACTTCAGGTTTACTGTATACCTTGCACCTTCTTATTGACGATGACACACAGAAATTGCATCCAAATTTAATACAAATACCACAATGCCGACTTAAGTAAAAGAGGACTGACACTCTCACTTTCTATGATTTGAACCTCTCCTGTGAGTCCAGTTTTAGATTCCGATGCTTCACTTCAGGTATATTGTATACCTTGCACCTTCTTATTGACGATGGATCACAGAAATTGCATCCGAAATTAAAACAAAAGGCACAATGCCGACTTAAGTACAAGAGGACTGACACTCTCACTTTATACGATTTGAACCTCTCCTGTGAGTCCAGTTTTAGATTCCGATGCTTCACTTCTGGTTTTCTGTATCCCTTGCACCTTCTTATTGACGATGAAACACAGAAATTGCATCCGAATGTAATACAAGAGGCACAATGAAGACTTAAGTACAAGAGGACCAACACTCTAACATTCTACGCTTTGAACCTCTCCTGTGAGTCCAGTTTCAGATTCCGATGTTTCACTACAGGTTTACTGTATACCTTGCACCTTCTTATTGACGATGAAACACAGAAATTGCAACCGAATTTAATACAAAAGGCCCAATGCCGACTTAAGTACAAGAGGACTGACACTCTCATTTTCTATGATTTGAACTACTCCTGTGAGTCTAGTTTTAGATTCCGATGCTTCACTTTTGGTTTACTGTATCCCTTGGACCTTCTTATTGACGATGAAACACAGAAATTGCATCCGAATTTAATACAAAAGGCACAATGCCGACTTAAGTAAAAGAGGACTGACACTCTCACTTTCTCTGATTTGAACCTCTGCTGTGAGTCCAGTTTAAGATTCCGATGCTCCACTTAAGGTTTGCTGTATAACTTGCACCTTCTTATTGACGATGAAAGACAGAAATTTCATCTGAATTTAATACAAAAGGCACAATGCCGACTTAAGTACAGGAGGAATGACACTCTCACTTTCTACGATTTGAACCACTCCTTTGAGTCCAGTTTTAGATTCCGATGCTTCACATCAGGTTTACCGTATACCTTGCACCTTCTTATTGGCGGTGAAGCACAGAAATTGCATCCGAATTTAATACAAAAGGCACAATGCCGACTTAAGTACAAGAGGACTGACACTCTCACTTTCTGTGATTTGACCCTCTCCTGTGAGTCCAGTTTAAGATTCCGACGCTTCCCTTCAGGTTTACTGTATACCTTGCACCTTCTTATTGACGATGAAACACAGAATTTGCGTCGGAATTTAATACAAAAGGCACAATGCCGACGTAACTAAAAGAGGACTAACACTCTAACTTTCTATGATTTGAACCACTCCTGTGAGTCGAGTTTTAGAATCCGATGCTTTACTTCAGGTTTTCAGTATACCTTGGACCTTCTTATTGACGATGAAACACAGAAATTGCATCCGAATTTAATACAAAAGGCACAATGTCGACTTAAAAAAAGGGGACTGACACTCTAACATTCTATGATTTGAAACTCTCCTGTGAGTCCAGTTTAAGATTCCGATGCTTCACTTCAGCTTTACTGTATCCCTTGGACCTTCTTATAGATGATGAAACACAGAAATTGCATCCGAATTCATTACAAAAGGCACAATACCGACTTAAGTACAAGAGGAGTGACACTCTAACTTACTATGATTTGAACCTCTCTTGTGATTCCAGTTTTAGATTCCGATGCTTCACTTCAGGTTTACTGTATACCTTGCACCTTCTTACTGAAAATGAAATACAGAAATTGCATCCGAATGTAATACCAAAGGCACAATGCCGACTTAAGTACAAGAGGACTGACACTCTCACTTTCTATGATTTGAACCTCTCCTGTGAGTCCAGTTTTAGATTCCGATGCTTCACTTCAGGGTTACTGTATACCTTGCACCTTCTTATTGACGATGGATCACAGAAATTGCATCCGAAATTAAAACAAAAGGCACAATGCCGACTTAAGTACAAGAGGACTGACACTCTCACTTTCTACGATTTGAACCTCTCCTGTGAGTCCAGTTTTAGATTCCGATGCTTCACTTCAGGTTTACTGTATCCCTTCCACCTTCTTATTGACGATGAAACACAGAAACTGCATCCGAATTTAATACAAATGGCACAATGCCGACTTAAGTACAAGAGGACGGACACTCTAAGGTTCTATGAATTGAACGTCTCCTGTAAGTCCAGTTTTAGATTCCGATGCTTCACATTAGGTTTACTGTATCCCTTGGACCTTCTTTTTGACGATGAAACACAGAAATTGCATCCGAATTTAATACAAAAGGCACAATGCCGACTTAAGTACAAGAGAACTGGCACTCTTCCTTTCTATGATTGGAACCTCTCCTGTGATTCCAGTTTCAGATTCCGATGCTTCACCTCAGGTTTACTGTATCCCTTGGACCTTCTTATTGACGATGAAACACAAATGTTGCATCCGAATTTAATACAAAAGGCAAAATGCCGACTTAAGTACAAGAGGACTGGCACTCTAACTTTCTACGATTTGAACCTCTCCTGTGAGTCCAGTTTTAGATTCCGATGCTTGACTTCAGGTTTACTGTATACCTTGCACCTTCTTATTGACGATGACACACAGAAATTGCATCCAAATTTAATACAAATACCACAATGCCGACTTAAGTAAAAGAGGACTGACACTCTCACTTTCTATGATTTGAACCTCTCCTGTGAGTCCAGTTTTAGATTCCGATGCTTCACTTCAGGTATATTGTATACCTTGCACCTTCTTATTGACGATGGATCACAGAAATTGCATCCGAAATTAAAACAAAAGGCACAATGCCGACTTAAGTACAAGAGGACTGACACTCTCACTTTATACGATTTGAACCTCTCCTGTGAGTCCAGTTTTAGATTCCGATGCTTCACTTCTGGTTTTCTGTATCCCTTGCACCTTCTTATTGACGATGAAACACAGAAATTGCATCCGAATGTAATACAAGAGGCACAATGAAGACTTAAGTACAAGAGGACCAACACTCTAACATTCTACGCTTTGAACCTCTCCTGTGAGTCCAGTTTCAGATTCCGATGTTTCACTACAGGTTTACTGTATACCTTGCACCTTCTTATTGACGATGAAACACAGAAATTGCAACCGAATTTAATACAAAAGGCCCAATGCCGACTTAAGTACAAGAGGACTGACACTCTCATTTTCTATGATTTGAACTACTCCTGTGAGTCTAGTTTTAGATTCCGATGCTTCACTTTTGGTTTACTGTATCCCTTGGACCTTCTTATTGACGATGAAACACAGAAATTGCATCCGAATTTAATACAAAAGGCACAATGCCGACTTAAGTAAAAGAGGACTGACACTCTCACTTTCTCTGATTTGAACCTCTGCTGTGAGTCCAGTTTAAGATTCCGATGCTCCACTTAAGGTTTGCTGTATAACTTGCACCTTCTTATTGACGATGAAAGACAGAAATTTCATCTGAATTTAATACAAAAGGCACAATGCCGACTTAAGTACAGGAGGAATGACACTCTCACTTTCTACGATTTGAACCACTCCTTTGAGTCCAGTTTTAGATTCCGATGCTTCACATCAGGTTTACCGTATACCTTGCACCTTCTTATTGGCGGTGAAGCACAGAAATTGCATCCGAATTTAATACAAAAGGCACAATGCCGACTTAAGTACAAGAGGACTGACACTCTCACTTTCTGTGATTTGACCCTCTCCTGTGAGTCCAGTTTAAGATTCCGACGCTTCCCTTCAGGTTTACTGTATACCTTGCACCTTCTTATTGACGATGAAACACAGAATTTGCGTCGGAATTTAATACAAAAGGCACAATGCCGACGTAACTAAAAGAGGACTAACACTCTAACTTTCTATGATTTGAACCACTCCTGTGAGTCGAGTTTTAGAATCCGATGCTTTACTTCAGGTTTTCAGTATACCTTGGACCTTCTTATTGACGATGAAACACAGAAATTGCATCCGAATTTAATACAAAAGGCACAATGTCGACTTAAAAAAAGGGGACTGACACTCTAACATTCTATGATTTGAAACTCTCCTGTGAGTCCAGTTTAAGATTCCGATGCTTCACTTCAGCTTTACTGTATCCCTTGGACCTTCTTATAGATGATGAAACACAGAAATTGCATCCGAATTCAATACAAAAGGCACAATACCGACTTAAGTACAAGAGGAGTGACACTCTAACTTACTATGATTTGAACCTCTCTTGTGATTCCAGTTTTAGATTCCGATGCTTCACTTCAGGTTTACTGTATACCTTGCACCTTCTTACTGAAAATGAAATACAGAAATTGCATCCGAATGTAATACCAAAGGCACAATGCCGACTTAAGTACAAGAGGACTGACACTCTCACTTTCTATGATTTGAACCTCTCCTGTGAGTCCAGTTTTAGATTCCGATGCTTCACTTCAGGGTTACTGTATACCTTGCACCTTCTTATTGACGATGGATCACAGAAATTGCATCCGAAATTAAAACAAAAGGCACAATGCCGACTTAAGTACAAGAGGACTGACACTCTCACTTTCTACGATTTGAACCTCTCCTGTGAGTCCAGTTTTAGATTCCGATGCTTCACTTCAGGTTTACTGTATCCCTTCCACCTTCTTATTGACGATGAAACACAGAAACTGCATCCGAATTTAATACAAATGGCACAATGCCGACTTAAGTACAAGAGGACGGACACTCTAAGGTTCTATGAATTGAACGTCTCCTGTAAGTCCAGTTTTAGATGCCGATGCTTCACATTAGGTTTACTGTATCCCTTGGACCTTCTTTTTGACGATGAAACACAGAAATTGCATCCGAATTTAATACAAAAGGCACAATGCCGACTTAAGTACAAGAGGACTGACACTCTCACTTTCTATGATTTGAACCTATCCTGTAAGTCCAGTTTTAGATTCCGATGCTTCACTTCAGGTTTACTGTATACCTTGTACCTTCTTATTGACGATGAAACACAGAAATTGCATCCGAATTTAAAACAAAAGGCACAATGCCGACTTAAGTAAAAGAGGAATGACACTCTCACTTTCTATGATTTGAACCTCTCCTGAGAGTGCAGTTTTAGATTTCGATGCTTCACTTCAGGTTTACTGTATCCCTTGGACATTCTTATTGACGATGAAACACAGAAATTGCATCCGAATTTAATACAAACGGCACATTGCCGACTTAAGTAAAAGAGAACTGTCACTCTCCCTTTCTTTGATTTGAACCTCTCCTGTGATTCCAGTTTTAGATTCCGATGCTTCACTTCAGGTTTACTGTATCCCTTGGACCTTCTTATTGACGATGAAACACAAATATTGCATCCGAATTTAATACAAAAGGCAAAATGCCGACTTACGTACAAGAGGACTGACACTCTCACTTTCTACGATTTGAACCTCTCCTGTGAGTCCAGTTTTAGATTCCGATGCTTCACTTCAGGTTTACTGTATACCTTGCACTTCTTATTGACGATGACACACAGAAATTGCATCCAAATTTAATACAGAAGGCACAATGCCGACTTAAGTAAAAGAGGACTGACACTCTCACTTTCTATGATTTGAACCTCTCCTGTGAGTCCAGTTTTAGATTCCGATGCTTCACTTGTGGTTTTCTGTATCCCTTGCACCTTCTTATTGACGATGAAACACAGAAATTGCATCCGAATGTAATACAAGAGGCACAATGAAGACTTAAGTACAAGAGGACCAACACTCTAACATTCTACGCTGTGAACCTCTCCTGTGAGTCCACTTTCAGATTCCGATGTTTCACTACAGGTTTACTGTATACCTTGCACCTTCTTATTGACGATGAAACACAGAAATTGCAACCGAATTTAATACAAAAGGCCCAATGCCGACTTAAGTACAAGAGGACTGACACTCTCATTTTCTATGATTTGAACCACTCCTGTGAGTCCAGTTTTAGATTCCGATGCTTCACTTTTGGTTTACTGTATCCCTTGGACCTTCTTATTGACGATGAAACACAGAAATTGCATCCGAATTTAATACAAAAGGCACAATGCCGACTTAAGTAAAAGAGGACTGACACTCTCACTTTCTCTGATTTGAACCTCTGCTGTGAGTCCAGTTTTAGATTCCGATGCTTCACTTAAGGTTTGCTGTATAACTTGCACCTTCTTATTGACGATGAAAGACAGAAATTTCATCTGAATTTAATACAAAAGGCACAATGCCGACTTAAGTACAGGAGGAATGACACTCTCACTTTCTACGATTTGAACCACTCCTTTGAGTCCAGTTTTAGATTCCGATGCTTCACATCAGGTTTACTGTATACCTTGCACCTTCTTATTGGCGGTGAAGCACAGAAATTGCATCCGAATTTAATACTAAAGGCACAATGCCGACTTAAGTACAAGAGGACAGACACTCTCACTTTCTGTGATTTGACCCTCTCCTGTGAGTCCAGTTTAAGATTCCGACGCTTCCCTTCAGAATTACTGTATACTTTGCACCTTCTTATTGACGATGAAACACAGAAATTGCAACCGAATTTAATACAAAAGGCCCAATGCCGACTTAAGTACAAGAGGACTGACACTCTCATTTTCTATGATTTGAACCACTCCTGTGAGTCGAGTTTTAGAATCCGATGCTTTACTTCAGGTTTTCTGTATACCTTGGACCTTCTTATTGACGATGAAACACAGAAATTGCATCCGAATTTAATACAAAAGGCACAATGTCGACTTAAAAAAAGGGGACTGACACTCTAACATTCTATGATTTGAACCTCTCCTGTGAGTCCAGTTTAAGATTCCGATGCTTCACTTCAGCTTTACTGTATCCCTTGGACCTTCTTATAGATGATGAAACACAGAAATTGCATCTGAATTCAATACAAAATGCACAATACCGACTTAAGTACAAGAGGAGTGACACTCTAACTTACTATGATTTGAACCTCTCTTGTGATTCCAGTTTTAGATTCCGATGCTTCACTTCAGGTTTACAGTATACCTTGCACCTTCTTACTGAAAATGAAATACAGAAATTGCATCCGAATGTAATACCAAAGGCACAATGCCGACTTAAGTACAAGAGGACTGACACCCTCACTTTCTATGAATTGAACCTCTCCTGTGGGTCCAGTTTTAGATTCCGATGCTTCTTTTCAGGCTTACTGTATACGTTGCACCTTCTTATTGACGATGAAAAACAGAAATTGCATCCGAATTTAATACCAAAGGCACAATGACGACTTAAGTAATAGAGGACTGACATTCTAACTTTCTATGATTTGAACCTCTCCTGTGAGTCCAGTTTTAGATTTCGATGCATCACTTCTGGTTTACTGTATCCCTTGGACCTTCTTATTGACGATGAAACACCGGAATTGCATCCAAATGTAATACAAATGTCACAATACCGGCTTAACTACAAGAGGAGTGACAGTCTAACTTTCTATGATTTGATCCTCGCCTGTGAATCCAGTTTTAGATTCTGATGCTTCACTTCAGGTTTACTGTATCCCCTGGACCTTCTTATTGACGATGAAACACAGAAATTGCATCTGAATTTAATACAAATTGCACAATGCCGACTGAAGTTCAAGAGGACTGACACTCTCACTTTCTATGATTCGACCTCTCCTGGGAGTCTAGTTTTAGATTCCGATGCTTCACTTCAGGTTTTCTGTATCAATTGGACCTTCTTATTGACGATGGAACACAGAAATTACACCCGAATGGAATACAAAAGGCACAATGAAGACTTAAGTACAAGAGGACCAACACTCCAACTTTCTACGCTTTGAACCTCTCCTGTGAGTCCAGTTTCAGATTCCGAAGTTTCACTACAGGTTTACTGTATACCTTGCACCTTCTTATTGACGATGGAACACAGAAATTGCATCCGAATTTAATACAAAAGGCACAATGCCGACTTAAGTAAAAGAGGACTGACAGTCTCACTTTCTATGATTTGAACCTCTGCTGTGAGTCCAGTTTTAGATTCCGATGCTTCACTTCAGCTTTGCTGTATAACTTGCACCTTCTTATTGACGATGAAAGACAGAAATTTCGTCTGAATTTAATACAAAAGGCACAATGCCGACTTACGTACAAGAGGAATGACACTCTCACTTTCTACGATTTGAACCACTCCTTTGAGTTCAGTTTTAGATTAAGATGCTTCACTTTAGGTTTACTGTATACCTTGCACCTTCTTATTTGCGGTGAAGCACAAAAATTGCATCGGAATTTAATACAAAAGGCACAATGCCGATTTAAGTACAAGAGGACTGACATACTCACTTTCTATGATTTGAACCGCTCCTGTGAGTTTACTTTTAGATTCCAATGCTTCACTTTAGGTTTACTGTATACCTTGCACCTTCTAATTGACGGTGAAACAAAGGAATTGCATCCGAATTTAATACAACAGGCACAATGCCGGCTTAAGTATAAGAGGAATGACACTCTCACTTTCTACGATTTGAACCTCTCCTGTGAGTCCAGTTATAGTTTCCGATGCTTCACTTCAGGTTTACTGTATCCCTTGGACCTTCTTATTGACGATGAAACACAGAAATTGCATCCGAATTTAATACAAATGGCACAATGCCGACTTAAGTACAAGAGGACTGACACTCTCACTTTCTATGATTTGAACCTCTCCCGTGAGTCGAGTTTTAGATTTCGATGCTTCACTTCAGGTTTACTATATACCTTGGACCTTCTTATTGACGATGAAACAGAGAAATTGCATCCGAATTTAATACAAAAGGCACAATGTCGTCTAAAGTAAAAGTGGACTGATTTGAACCTCTCCTTTGAGTCCAGTGTTAGATTCCGATGCTTCACTTTAGGTTTACAGCATACCTTGCACCTTCTTATTGACGATGAAACACAGAAATTGCATCCGAATTTAATACAAAAGGCACAATGCTGACTTAAGTAAAAGAGGACTGACACACTACCATTCTATGATTTGAACCGATTCTGTGAGTCCAGTTTTAGATTCCGATGCTTCACTTCAGGTTTACTGTATCCCTTGGACCTTCTTATTGACGATAAAACACAGAAATTGCATCCGAATTTAATACAAAAAGCACAATACCGGCTTAAGTACAAGAGGAGTGACAATCTAAGTTTCTATGATTTGAACCTCTCCTGTGAGTCCAGTTTTAGATTCCGCAGCTTCACTTCAGGTTTACTGTATCCCTTGGACCTTCTTACTGACGATGAAATACAGAAATTGCATCCGAATTTAATACAAATGGCACAATGCCAACTTAAGTACAAAAGGACTGACACTCTCACTTTCTATGATTTGACCTCTCTTGGGAGTCCATCTTTAGATTCCGATGCTTCAATTCAGGTTTACTGTATCCCTTGGACCTTCTTATTGATGATGAAACACAGAAATTGCATCCGAATTAAATAGAAGTGCCACAATGCCGACGTAAGTACAAGAGGACTGACACTCTCACTTTCTATGATTTGAACCCCTCCTGTGAGTCCAGTTTAAGATTCCGACGCTTCACTTCAGGTTTACTGTATACCTTGCACCTTCTTATTGACGACGAAACACAGAAATTGCATCGGAATTTAATACAAAAGCACAATGCCGACATAACTAAAAGAGGACTGACACTCTAACTTTCTATGATTTGATCCCCTCCTGCGAGTCCAGTTTTAGAATCCGATGCTTCACTTCAGGTTTACTGTATACCTTGGACCTTCTTATTGACGATGAAACACAGAACTTGAATCCGAATTTAATACAAAAGGCACAATGTCGACGTCAGTAAAAATGGACTGACACTCTAACATTCTATGATTTGAACCTTCCTGTGAGTCCAGTTATAGATTCCGATGCTTCACTTCAGGTTTACTGTATCCCTTGGACCTTCCTACTGACGATGAGACACAGAAATTGCATCCGAATTAAATACAAAGGGCACAATACAGACTGAAGTACGAGAGGAGTGACACTCTAACTTTCTATGATTTGAATCTCTCCCGTGAGTGCAGTATTACATTCCGATGCTTCACTTCAGGTTTAGTGTATCACTTGGACCTTCTTATAGACGATGAAACACAGAAATTGCATCTGAATTTAATACAAAAGGCACAATGCCGACGTAAGTACAAGAGGACTGACACTCTCACTTTCTATGATTTGAACCCCTCCTGTGAGTCCAGTTTAAGATTCCGACGCTTCACTTCAGGTTTACTGTATCCCGTGGACCTTCTTATTGACGATGAAACACAGAAATTGTATCCGAATTTAATACAAATGGCACAATGCCGACTTAAGTACAAGAGGACTGACACTCTCACTTTCTATGATTTGAACCTCTCAAGTGAGTCGAGTTTTAGATTCCGATGCTTCACTTCAGGTTTACTGTATACCTTGCACCTTCTTATTGACGTTGAAACACAGAAATTGCATCGGAATTTAATACAAATGGCACAAGGCCGACTCAAGTAAAAGAGGACTGACACTCTAACTTTCTATGATTTGAACCTTCCTGTGAGTCCAGTTTTAGATTCCGATGCTTCACTTCAGGTTTACTGTACCCCTTGGACCTTCTTATTGACGATGAAACACAGAAATTCCATCCGAATTTAATACAAAAGGCACTATGGAGACTTACGTAATAGAGGACTGACACTCTAACACTCTGCGATTTGTACCTCTCCTGTGAGACCAGTTTTAGATTCCGATGCTTCACTTAAGGTTTACTGTATCCCTTGGACCTTCTTACTGACGATGAAACACAGAAATTGCATCCGAATTAAATACAAAGGGCACAATACAGACTTAAGTACGAGAGGAGTGACACTCTAACTTTCTGTGATTTGAATCTCTCCCGTGAGTGCAGTTTTAGATTCCGATGCTTCACTTCAGGTTTAGTGTATCACTTGGACCTTCTTATAGACGATGAAACACAGAAATTGCATCTCAATTTAATACAAAAGGCACAATGCCGACGTAAGTACAAGAGGACTGACACTCTCACTTTCTATGATTTGAACCTCTACTGGTAGTCCAGTTTTACATTCCGATGCTTGACCTCTGGTTTACTGTATCCCTTGGACCTTCTTATTTACGATGAAACACAGAGTTTGCATCGGAATTTAGTACAAAAGGCACAATGCTGACTTAAGTAAAAGAGGACGGACACTCTACCATTCTATGATTTGAACCGCTCCCATGAGTCCAGTTTTAGATTCCGATGCCTCACTTCAGGTTTACTGTATCCCTTGGACCTTCAAATTGACGATGAAACAGAGGAATTGCATCCGAATTTAATACAAAAGGCACAATGCCGGCTTAAGTATAAGAGGACTGACACTCTCACTTTCTACGATTTGAATCTCTCCTGTGAGTCCAGTTATAGTTTCCGATGATACACTTCAGGTTTACTGTATCCCTTGGACCTTCTTATTGACGATGAAACACAGAAATTGCATCCGAAATTAATACAAATGGCACAATGCCGACTTATGTACAAGAGGACTGACACTCTCACTTTCTATGATTTGAACCTCTCCCGTGAGTCGAGTTTTAGATTTCGATGCTTCACTTCAGGTTTACTATATACCTTGGACTTTCTTATTGACGATGAATCAGAGAAATTGCATCCGAATTTAATACAAAAGGCACAATGTCGTCTAAAGTAAAAGTGGACTGACACTCTAACATTCTATGATTTGAACCTCTCCTTTGAGTCCAGTGTTAGATTCCGATGCTTCACTTTAGGTTTACAGCATACCTTGCACCTTCTTATTGACGATGAAACACAGAAATTGCATCTGAATTTAATACAAAAGGCCCAATGCCGACTTAAGTAAAAGAGGACTGACACTCTACCATTCTATGATTTGAACCGATTCTGTGAGTCCAGTTTTAGATTCCGATGCTTCACTTCAGGTTTACTGTATCCCTTGGACCTTCTTATTGACGATGAAACACAGAAATTGCATCCGAATTTAATACAAAAAGCACAATACCGGCTTAAGTACAAGAGGAGTGACAATCTAAGTTTCTATGATTTGAACCTCTCCTGTGAGTCCAGTTTTAGATTCCGCAGCTTCACTTCAGGTTTACTGTATCCCTTGGACCTTCTTACTGACGATGAAACACAGAAATTGCATCCGAATTTAATACAAATGGCACAATGCCAACTTAAGTACAAAAGGACTGACACTCTCACTTTCTATGATTTGACCTCTCTTGGGAGTCCATCTTTAGATTCCGATGCTTCAATTCAGGTTTACTGTATCCCTTGGACCTTCTTATTGATGATGAAACACAGAAATTGCATCCGAATTAAATACAAGTGCCACAATGCCGACGTAAGTACAAGAGGACTGACACTCTCACTTTCTATGATTTGAACCCCTCCTGTGAGTCCAGTTTAAGATTCCGACGCTTCACTTCAGGTTTACTGTATACCTTGCACCTTCTTATTGACGACGAAACACAGAAATTGCATCGGAATTTAATACAAAAGCACAATGCCGACTTAACTAAAAGAGGACTGACACTCTAACTTTCTATGATTTGATCCCATCCTGTGAGTCCAGTTTTAGAATCCGATGCTTTACTTCAGGTTTACTGTATACCTTGGACCTTCTTATTGACGATGAAACACAGAAGTTGAATCAGAATTTAATACAAAAGGCACAATGTCGACGTAAGTAAAAATGGACTGACACTCTAACATTCTATGATTTGAACCTTCCTGTGAGTCCAGTTTTAGATTCCGATGCTTCACTTCAGGTTTACTGTACCACTTGGACCTTCTTATTGACGATGAAACACAGAAATTCCATCCGAATTTAATACAAAAGGCACTATAGAGACTTACGTAATAGAGGACTGACACTCTAACACTCTATGATTTGTACCTCTCCTGTGAGACCAGTTTTAGATTCCGATGCTTCACTTAAGGTTTACTGTATCCCTTGGACCTTCTTACTGACGATGAAACACAGAAATTGCCTCCGAATTAAATACAAAGGGCACAATACAGACTGAAGTACGAGAGGAGTGACACTCTAACTTTCTATGATTTGAATCTGTCCCGTAAGTGCAGTATTAGATTCCGATGCATCACTTCAGGTTTAGTGTATCACTTGGACCTTCTTATAGACGATGAAACACAGAAATTGCATCTGAATTTAATACAAAAGGCACAATGCCGACGTAAGTACAAGAGGACTGACACTCTCACTTTCTATGATTTGAACCCCTCCTGTGAGTCCAGTTTAAGATTCCGACGCTTCCCTTCAGGTTTACTGTATCCCGTGGACCTTCTTATTGACGATGAAACACAGAAATTGCATCAAAATTTAATACAAATGGCACAATGCCGACTTAAGTACAAGAGGACTGACACTCTCACTTTCTATGATTTGAACCTCTCAAGTGAGTCGAGTTTTAGATTCTGATGCTTCACTTCAGGTTTACTGTATACCTTGCACTTTCTTATTGACGTTGGAACACAGAAATTGCATCGGAATTTAATACAAATGGCACAATGCCGACTTAAGTACAAGAGGACTGGCACTCTCACTTTCTATGATTTGACCTCTCCTGGGAGTCCGGTTTTAGATTCCGATGCTTCACTTCAGATTTACTGTATCCCTTGGACCTTCTTATTGACGATGAAACACAGAATTTGCATCGGAATTTAATACAAATGGCACAATGCCATCTTGAGTACAATGGGACTGACACTCTCACTTTCTATGATTTGAACCTCTCCTGTGAGTCCAGTTTTAGATTTCGATGCTTCACTTCAGGTTTACTGTATACCTTGCACCTTCTTATTGTCGATCAAACACAGAAATTGCATCCGAATTTAATGCAAAAGGCACAATGCCGACTCAAGTAAAATAGGACTGACACTCTAACTACCTATTATTTGAACCCCTCCTGTGAGTCCTGTTTTAGAATCCGATGCTTCACTTCAGGTTTACTGTATACCTTGGATCTTCTTATTGACGATGAAACACAGAAATTGCATCGGAATTTAATACAAATGGCACAATGCCGACTTAAGTAAAAGAGGACTGATACTGTAACATTCTATGAATTGAACCTCTCCTTTGAGACCAGTTTTAGATTCCGATGCTTCACTTAAGGTTTACTGTACCCCTTGGACCTTCTTATTGACGATGAAACACAGAAACTGCATCCGAATTTAATACAAATGGGACAATACTGTCTTAAGTACGAGAGGAGTGACACTCTAACTTTCTATGATTTGAAACTCTCCTGTGAGTGCAGTTTTAGATTCCGATGCTTCACTTCATTTTTACTGTATCACTTGGACCTTCTTATTGACGATGAAACACAGAAATTGCATCCGAATTTAATACAAAAGGCACAATGCTGACTTAAGTACAAGAGGACTGACACTCTCACTTTCTATGATTTGAACCTCTACTGTGAGTCCAGTTTTAGATTCCGATGCTTCACGTCCGGTTCACTGTATCCCTTGGACCTTCTTATTGACGACGAAACACAGAGTTTGCATCCGAATTTAATACAAAAGGCACAATGCCGACTTAAGCACAAGAGGACAGACACTCTAACTTTTTATGATTTGAACATCTCGTGTGAGTCTAGTTTTAGATTCCGATGCTTCACTTTAGGTTTACTGTATCCTTGGTTCTTCTTATTGACGATGAAACTCAGAAATTGCATCCTACTTTAATACAAATTGTACAATGCCGATTAAGGTACAAGAGGACTGACACTCTCACTTTCTATGATTTGAACCTCTCCTGTGAGTCCAGTTTTAGATTCCGATGCTTCACATCAGGTTTACTGTATACCTTGCACCTTCTTATTGACGATCAAACACAGAAATTGCATCCGAATTTAATACAAAAGGCACAATGCCGACGTAAGTAAAGGAAGACTGACACTCTAACTTACTATGACTTGAACCCCTCCTGTGAGTCCACTTGTAGAATCCGATGCTTCACTTCAGGTTTACTGTATCACTTGGACCTTCTTATAGACGATGAAACACAGAAATTGCATCCGAATTTAATACCAAAGGCACAATGCCGACTTAAGTACAAGAGGACTGACACTCTCACTTTCTATGATTTGAACCCCTACTGTGAGTCCAGATTACATTCCGATGCTTGACCCCTGGTTTACTGTATCCCTTGGACCATCTTATTTACGATGGAACACAGAGTTTCCATCCGAATTTAATACAAAAGGCACAATGCTGACTTAAGTAAAAGAGGACTGACACTCTACCATTCTATGATTTGAACCGATTCTGTGAGTCCAGTTCTAGGTTCCGATGCTTCACTTCAGGTTTGCTGTATCCCTAGGACCTTTCTATTGACGATGAAACACAGAAATTGCATCCGAATTTAATACAAAAAGCACAATACCGGCTTAAGTACATGAGGAGTGACAATCTAACTTTCTATGATTTGAACCTCTCCTGTGAGTCCAGTTTTAGATTCTGAAGCTTCACTTCAGGTTTACTGTATCAATTGGACCTTCTTACTGACGATGAAACACAGAAATTGCATCCGAATTTAATACAAATGTCACAATGGCAACTTAAGTACAAGAGGACTGGCACTCTCACTTTCTATGATTTGACCTCTCCTGGGAGTCCGGTTTTAGATTCCGATGCTTCACTTCAGATTTACTGTATCCCTTGGACCTTCTTATTGACGATGAAACACAGAAATTGCATCGGAATTTAATACAAATGGCACAATGCCATCTTAAGTACAATAGGACTGACACTCTCACTTTCTATGATTTGAACCTCTCCTGTGAGTCCAGTTTTAGATTTCGATGCTTCACTTCAGGTTTACTGTATACCTTGCACCTTCTTATTGACGATCAAACACAGATATTGCATCCGAATTTAATGCAAAAGGCACAATGCCGACTCAAGTATAAGAGGACTGACACTCTAACTTTCTATTATTTGAACCCCTCCTGTGAGTCCTGTTTTAGAATCCGATGCTTCACTTCAGGTTTACTGTATACCTTGGATCTTCTTATTGACGATGAAACACAGAAATTGCATCCTACTTTAATACAAATTGCACAATGCCGATTAAGGTACAAGAGGACTGACACTCTCACTTTCTATGATTTGAACCTCTGCTGTGAGTCCAGTTTTAGATTCCGATGCTTCACATCAGGTTTACTGTATACCTTGCACCTTCTTATTGACGATCAAATACAAAAATTGCATCCGAATTTAATACAAAAGGCACAATGCCGACGTAAGTAAAGGAGGACTGACACTCTAACTTACTATGACTTGAACCCCTCCTGTGAGTCCACTTTTAGAATCCGATGCTTCACTTTAGGTTTACTGTGTACCTTGGACCTTCTTATTGACGATGAAACACAGAAATTGCATCCGAATTTAATACAGAAGGCACAATGCCGACTTAAGTACAAGAGGATTGACACTCTCACTTTCCATGATTTGAACCTCTCCTGTGAGTCAGCTTTTAGATTCCGATGCTTCACTTCAGGTTTACTGTTTACCTTGCACCTTCTTATTGACGATAAATCACAGAAATTGCATCCGAAATTAAAACAAAAGGCACAATGCCGAGTTAAGTACAAGAGGACGGACACTCTCACTTTCTAAGATTTGAACCTCTCCTGTGAGTCCAGTTATAGATTCCGATGCTTCACTTCAGGTTTACTGTATCCCTTGGACCTTCTTAGTTACGATGGAACGCAGAAATTGCATCCGAATTTAATGCAAAAGGCACAATACCGACTTAAGTACGAGAGGAGTGACACTCTAACTTTCTATAATTTTAATCTCTCCTGTGAGTGCAGTTTTAGATTCCGATGCTTCACTTCATGTTTACTGTGTCACTTGGACCTTCTTATTGACGATGAAACACAGAAACTGCATCGAATTTAATACAAAAGGCACAATGCCGACATAAGTACAAGAGGACTGACACTCTCACTTTCTATGATTTGAACCTCACATGTGAGTCCAGTTTTAGATTCCAATGCTTAACTTCAGGTTTACTGTATCACTTGGACCTTCTTATAGACGATGAAACACAGAAATTGCATCAGACTTTAATACAAAAGGCACAATGCCGACATAAGTACAAGAGGACTGACACTCTCACTTTCTATGATTTGAACCTCTACTGTGAGTCCAGTTTTACGCTCCGATGCTTGTCCCCTGGTTTACTGTATCCCTTGGACCTTCTTATTGACGATGAAACACAGAAATTGCATCCGAATTAAATACAAAAGGCACAATGCCGACTTAAGTAAAAGAGGACTGACACTCAAACTTTCTATGATTTGAACCTTCCTGTGAGTCCAGTTTTATTTTCCGATGCTTCACTTCAGGTTTACTGTACCCCTTGGACCTTCTTATTGACGATGAAACACAGAAATTGCATCCGAATTTAATACAAAAGGCACTATGCCGACTTAAGTAATAGAGGACTGACACTCTAACACCCTATGATTTGAACCTCTCCTGTGAGATCAGTTTTACATTCCGATGCTTCACTTAAGGTTTACTGTGTCCCTTGGACCTTCTTACTGACGAGGATACACAGAAATTGCATCCGAATTTAATACAAAAGGCACAATACAGACTTAAGTACGAGAGGAGTGACACTCTAACTTTCTATGATTTGAATCTCTCCTGTGAGTGCAGTTTTAGATTCCGATGCTTCACTTCAGGTTTACTGTATCACTTGGACCTTCTTATAGACGATGAAACACAGAAATTGCATCTGAATTTAATACAAATGGCACAATGCCAACTTGAGTACAAAAGGACTGACACTCTCACTTTCTATGATTTGAACCTCTCCTGTGATCCCAGTTTTAGATTCCGATGCTTCACTTCAGGTTTACTGTATACCTTGCACCTTCTTATTGACGATGAAACACAGAAATTGCATCCTACTTTAACTCAAATGGCACAATGCCGACTTAAGTACAAGAGGACTGACACTCTTACTTCCTATGATTTGAAACTCTCCTGTGAGTCCAGTTTTAGATTACGATCCTTGACTTCAGGTTTACTGTTTACCTTGCACCTTCTTATTGACGATGAAACACAGAAATTGCATCGGAATTTAAAACAAATGGCACAATGCCGACTTAAGTAAAAGAGGACTGACACTCTAACTTTCTATGATTTGAACCTCTCCTGTGAGTCCAGTTTTAGATTCCAATGCTTCACTTTAGGTTTACTGTATCCCTTGGACTTTCTAATTGACGATGAAACACAGAAACTGCATCCGAATTTAATACAAAAGGCACAATACCGACTTTAGTACAAGAGGAGTGACACTCTAACTTTCCATGATTTCAAACTCTCCTGTGAGTGCAGTTTTAGATTCCGATACTTCACTTCAGGTTTATTGTATCACTTGGACCTTCTTATTGACGATGAAACACAGAAATTGCATCTGAATTTAATACAAATGGCACAATGCCAACTTAAGTACAAAAGGACTGACACTCTCACTTTCTATGATTTGAAACTCTCCTGTGAGTCCAGTTTTAGATTCCGATCCTTGACTTCAGGTTTACTGTTTACCTTGCACCTTCTTACTGACGATGAAACACAGAAATTGCATCCGAATTTAATACAAATTGCACAATGCCGACTTAAGTACAATAGGACTGACACTCTCACTTTCTATGATTTGAAGCTCTCCTGTGAGTCCAGTTTTAGATTCCAATGCTTAACTTCAGGTTACACTGTCTCACTTGGACCTTCTTATAGACGATGAAACACAGAAATTGCATCAGAATTTAATAGAAAAGGCACAATGCCGACTTAAGTACAAGAGGACTGACACTCTCACTTTCTATGATTTGAACCTCAACTGTGAGTCCAGTTTTACATTCCGATGCTTGACCTCTGGTTTACTGTATCCCTTGGACCTTCTTATTGACGATGAAACACAGAGTTTGAATCCGAATTTAATACAAAAGGCACAATGCCGACTTAAGTAAAAGAGGACTGACACTCTAACTTTCTATGATTTGAACCTTCCTGTGAGTCCAGTTTTAGATTCCGATTTTTCACTTCAGGTTTACTGTACCTCTTGTACCTTCTTATTGACGATGAAACACAGAAATTGCATCCGAATTTAATACAAAAGGCAAAATACAGACTTAAGTACGAAAGGAGTGACACTCTAACTTTCTATGATCTGAATCTCTCCTGTGAGTGCAGTTTTAGATTCCGATGTTTCACTTCAGGTTTACTATATACCTTGGACCTTTTTATTGACGATGAAACACAGAAATTGCATCCGAATTTAATACAAAAGTCACAATGTCGTCCAAAGTAAAAGTGGACTGACACTCTAACATTCTATGATTTGAACTTCTCCTGTGAGTCCAGTTTTAGATTCGGATGCTTCACTTTAGGTTTACAGCATACCTTGCACCTTCTTATTGACGATGAAACACAGAAATTGCATCCGAATTTAATACAAAAGGCACAATTCTGACATAAGTAAAAGAGGACTGACACTCTACCATTCTATGATTTGAACCGATTCTGTGAGTCCAGTTTTAGATTCCGATGCTTCACTTCAGGTTTACTGTATCCCTTGGACCTTCATATTGACGATGAAACACAAAAATTGCATCCAAATGTAATACAAATGTCACAATACCGGCTTAACTACAAGAGGAGTGACAATCTAACTTTCTATGATTTGAACCTCGCCTGTGAGTCCAGTTTTAGATTCTGATGCTTCACTTCAGGGTTACTGTATACCTTGCACCTTCTTATTGACGATGAAACACAGAAATTGCATCGGAATTTAATACAAAAGGCACAATGCCGACTTAACTAAAAGAGGACTGACACTCTAAGTTTCTATGATTTGATCAACTCCTGTGAGTCCAGTTTTAGAATCCGATGCTTTACTTCAGGTTTACTGTATACCTTGGACCTTCTTATTGACGATGAAACACAGAAATTGCATCCGAATTTAATACAAAAGGCACAATGTCGACTTAAGTAAAAATGGACTGACACTCTAACATTCTATGATTTGAACCTCTCCTGTGAGTCTAGTTTTAGATTCCGATGCTTCACTTCAGGTTTACTGTATCCCTTGGACCTTCTTATTGACGATGAAACACAGAAATGGCATCCGAACTTAATACAAAGGGCACAATACCGACTTAAAAACAAGGGGAGTGACACTCTAACTTTCAATGATTTGAAACTCTCCTGTGAGTCCAGTCTTAGATACCGATGCTTCACTTCAGGTTTACTGTATCCCTTGGACCTTCTTATTGACGATGAAACACAGAAATTGCATCCGAATTCAATACAATTGGCATAATGCAGACTTAAGTACAAGAGGACTGACACCCTCATTTTCTGTGATTTGAACCTCTACTGTGAGTCCAGTTTTACATTCCGAATCTTGACTTCTGGTATACTGTATCACTTTTACCTTCTTATAGACGATGAAACACAGAAATTGCATCGGAATTTAATACAAAAGGCACAATGCCGACTTAAGTACAAGAGGACTGACACTCTCACTTTCTATGATTTGAACCTCTACTGTGAGTCCAGTTTTACATTCCGATGCTTGACTTCTGGCTTACTGTATCCCTTGGACCTTCTTATTTACGATGAAACACAGAGTTTGCATCGGAATTTAATACAAATGGCACAATGCCGACTTAAGTAAAAGAGGACTGACACTCTAACTTTCTATGATTTGAACCTTCCTGTGAGTCCAGTTTTAGATTCCGATGCTTCACTTCAGATTTACTCTGCCCCTTGGACCTTCTTATTGACGATGAAACACAGAAATTGCATCCGAATTTAATACAAAAGGCACTATGCCGACGTAAGTAATAGAGGACTGACACTCTAATATTCTATGATTTGAACCTCTCCTGTGAGTCCAGTTTTAGATTCCGATGCTTCACTTAAGGTTGACTGTATCCCTTGGACCCTCTTACTGATGATGAAACACAGAATTTGCATCCGAAATTAATACAAAAGGCACAATACAGACTTAAGTACGAGAGGAGTGACACTCTAACTTTCTATGATTTGAATCTCTCCTGTTAGTGCATTTTTAGATTCCGATGCTTCACTTCAGGTTTACTGTATCACTTGGACATTCTTATAGACGATGAAACACAGAAATTGCATCCGAATTTAATACAAAAGGCACAATGCCGACTTAAGTACAAGAGGACTGACACTCTCACTTTCAATGATTTGAACCTCTACTGTGAGTCCAGATTACATTCCGATGCTTGACCCTGGTTTACTGTATCCCTTGGACCTTCTTATTTACGATGAAACACAGAAATTGCATCCGAATTTAATACAAAAGGCACAATACAGACTTAAGTTCAAGAGGACTGACACTCCCACTTTCTATGATTTGAACCGCTCCTATGAATCCAGTTTTAGATTCCGATGCTTCACTTCAGGTTTACTGTATCCCTTGGACCTTCTTATTGACGATGAAACACAGAAACTGCTTCCGAATTTAATACAAAAGGTACAATACCGACTTAAGTACGAGAGGAGTGACACTCTAACTCTCTATGATTTCAAACTCTCCTGTGAGTGCAGTTTTAGATTCCGATGCTTCACTTCAGGTTTACTGTATCACTTGGACCTTCTTATTGACGATGACACACAGAAATTGCATCCGAATTTAATACAAAAGGCACAATGCCGACTTAAGTACAAGAGGACTGACACTCTCACTTTCTATGATTTGAACATCAACTGTAAGTCCAGTTTGAGATTCCGATGCTTCACCTCAGGATTACTGTGTCCCTAGGACCTTCTTATTAACGATGAAACACAGAGTTTGCATCCGAATTTAAAACAAAAGGCACAATGCCGACTTAAGTACAAAAGGACTGACATTCTCACTTTCTGTGATTTGAACCTCTCCTATGAGTCTAGTTTAAGATTCCGATGCTTCACTTCATGTTTACTGTATCCCTTGGACCTTCTTATTGACGATGAAACACAGAAATTGCATCCGAATTTAATACAAATGGCACAATGCCGACTAAAGCACAAGAGGACGGACACTCGAAATTTCTATGAATTAACCGTCAACTGTGAGTCCAGTTTTAGATTCCGATGCTTCACATAAGGTTTACTTTATACGTTGCACCTTCTTATTGACGATGAATCACAGAAATTGCATCCGAAATTAAAACAAAAGGCACAATGCCGAGTTAAGTACAAGAGGACGGACACTCTCACTTTCTAAGATTTGAACCTCTCCTGTGAGTCCAGTTATAGATTTCGATGCTTCACTTCAGGTTTACTGTATCCCTTGGACCTTCTAATTTACGATGGAACGCAGAAATTGCATCCGAATTTAATGCAAAAGGCACAATACCGACTTAAGTACGAGAGGAGTGACACTCTAACTTTCTATGATTTGAATCTCTCCTGTGAGTGCAGTTTTAGATACCGATGCTTCACTTCATGTTTACTGTATCACTTGGACCTTCCTATTGACAATGAAACACAGAAACTGCGACGAATTTAATACAAAAGGCACAATGCCGACATAAGTACAAGAGGACTGACACTCTCACTTTCTATGATTTGAACCTTTACTGTGAGTCCAGTTTTAGATTCCGATGCTTCAGCTCAGGTTTACTGTATCCCTTTGACCTTCTTATTGACGATGAAACACAGAGTTTGCAACCGAATTTAATACAAAAGTCACAATGCCGACTTAAGTACATGAGGACAGACACTCTAACTTTCTATAATTTCAACCTCTCCTGTGAGTCTAGTTTTAGTTTCCGATGCTTCACTTCAGGTTTACTGCTTCCCTTGGACCTTCTTATTGACGATGAAACACAGAAATTGCATCCGAATTTAATACAAATGGCACAATGCCCACATAAGTACAAGAGGACTGACACTCTCACTTTCTATGATTTGAACCTCACATGTGAGTCCAGTTTTAGATTCCAATGCTTAACTTCAGGTTTACTGTATCACTTGGACCTTCTTATAGACGATGAAACACAGAAATTGCATCAGAATTTAATACAAAAGGCACAATGCCGACATAAGTACAAGAGGACTGACACTCTCACTTTCTATGATTTGAACCTCTACTGTGAGTCCAGTTTTACGCTCCGATGCTTGTCTCCTGGTTTACTGTATCCCTTGGACCTTCTTATTGACGATGAAACACAGAAATTGCATCCGAATTAAATACAAAAGGCACAATGCCGACTTAAGTAAAAGAGGACTGACACTCAAACTTTCTATGATTTGAACCTTCCTGTGAGTCCAGTTTTATATTCCGATGCTTCACTTCAGGTTTACTGTACCCCTTGGACATTCTTATTGACGATGAAACACAGAAATTGCATCCGAATTAAATACAAAAGGCACATACCTGACTTAAGTAAAAGAAGACTGACACTCTACCATTCTATGATTTGAACCGCTTCTGTGAGTCCAGTTTTAGATTCCGATGCTTCACTTCAGGTTTACTGTATCCCTTGGACCTTCTTATTGACGATGAAACACAGAAATTGCATCCGAATTTAATACAAAAGGCACAATACCGGCTAAGTACAAGAGGAGTGACAATCTAACTTTCTATGATTTGAACCTCTCCTGTGAGTCCAGTTTTAGATACCGAAGCTTCACTTCAGGTTTACTGTATCCCATGGACCTTCTTATTGACGATGAGACACAGAAATTGCATCTGAATTTAATACAAATGGCACAATGCCAACTTGAGTACAAAAGGACTGACACTCTCACTTTCTATGATTTGAACCTCTCCTGTGATCCCAGTCTTAGATTCCGATGCTCACTTCAGGTTTACTGTATACCTTGCACCTTCTTATTGACGATGAAACACAGAAATTGCATCCTACTTTAACACAAATGGCACAATGCCGACTTAAGTACAAGTGGACTGACACTCTTACTTTCTATGATTTGAAACTCTCCTGTGAGTCCAGTTTTAGATTCCGATCCTTGACTTCAGGTTTACTGCTTAACTTGCACCTTCTTATTGACGATGAAACACAGAAATTGCATCGGAATTTAAAACAAATGGCACAATGCCGACTTAAGTAAAAGAGGACTGACACTCTAACTTTCTATGATTTGAACCTCTCCTGTGAGTCCAGTTTTAGATTCCGATGCTTCACTTTAGGTTTACTGTATCCCTTGGACTTTCTAATTGACGATGAAACACAGAAACTGCATCCGAATTTAATACAAAAGGCACAATACCGACTTAAGTACAAGAGGAGTGACACTCTAACTTTCTATGATTTCAAACTCTCCTGTGAGTGCAGTTTTAGATTCCGATACTTCACTTCAGGTTTATTGTATCACTTGGACCTTCTTATTGACGATGAAACACAGAAATTGCATCTGAATTTAATACAAATGGCACAATGCCAGCTTAAGTACAAAAGGACTGACACTCTCACTTTCTATGATTTGAAACTATCCTGTGAGTCCAGTTTTAGATTCCGATCCTTGACTTCAAGTTTACTGTTTACCTTGCACCTTCTTATTGACGATGAAACACAGAAATTGCATCCGAATTTAATACAAATTGCACAATGCCGACTTAAGTACAAGAGGACTGACACTCTCACTTTCTATGATTTGAACCTCTCCTGTGAGTCCAGTTTTAGATTCCAATGCTTAACTTCAGGTTACACTGTATCACTAGGACTTTCTTATAGACGATGAAACACAGAAATTGCATCAGAATTTAATAGAAAAAGCCCAATGCCGACTTAAGTACAAGAGGACTGACACTCTCACTTTCTATGATTTGAGCCTCAACTGTGAGTCCAGTTTTACATTCCGATGCTTGACCTCTGGTTTACTGTATCCCTTGGACCTTCTTATTGACGATGAAACACAGAGTTTGAATCCGAATTTAATACAAAAGGCACAATGCCGACTTAAGTAAAAGAGGACTGACACTCTAACTTTCTATGATTTGAACCTTCCTGTGAGTCCAGTTTTAGATTCCGATTTTTCACTTCAGGTTTACTGTACCTCTCGGACCTTCTTATTGACGATGAAACACAGAAATTGCTTCCGAATTTAATTCAAAAGGCACTATGCCGACTTAAGTAATAGAGGACTGACACTCTAACATTCTATGATTTGAGCCTCTCCTGTGAGACCAGTTTTAGATTCCGATGCTTCACTTAAGGTTTACTGTATGCCTTGGACCTTCTTACTGACGATGAGACTCAGAAGTTGCATCCGAATTTAATACAAAAGGCACAATACAGACTTAAGTACGAAAGGAGTGACACTCTAACATTCTATGATCTGAATCTCTCCTGTGAGTGCAGTTTTAGATTCCGATGCTTCACTTCAGGTTTACTATATACCTTGGACCTTTTTATTGACGATGAAACACAGAAATTGCATCCGAATTTAATACAAAAGTCACAATGTCGTCTAAAGTAAAAGTGGACTGACACTCTAACATTCTATGATTTGAACCTCTCCTGTGAGTCCAGTTTTAGATTCGGATGCTTCACTTTATGTTTACAGCATACCTTGCACCTTCTTATTGACGATGAAACACAGAAATTGCATCCGAATTTAATACAAAAGGCACAATTCTGACATAAGTAAAAGAGGACTGACACTCTACCATTCTATGATTTGAACCGATTCTGTGAGTCCATTTTTAGATTCCGATGCTTCACGTCAGGTTTACTGTATCCCTTGGTCCTTCTTATTGACGATGAAACACAGAATTTGCATCCGAATTTAATACAAAAAGCACAATACCGGCTTAAGTACAAGAGGAGTGACAATCTAAGTTTCTATGATTTGAACCTCTCCTGTGAGTCCAGTTTTAGATTCCGCAGCTTCACTTCAGGTTTACTGTATCCCTTGGACTTTCTTACTGACGATGAAACACAGAAATTGCATCCGAATTTAATACAAATGGCACAATGCCAACTTAAGTACAAAAGGACTGACACTCTCACTTTCTATGACTTGACCTCTCCTGGGAGTCCAGTTTTAGATTCCGATGCTTCACTTCAGGTTTACTGTATCCCTTGGACATTCTTATTGACGATGAAACACAGGAATTGCATCCGAATTTAATACAAATGGCACTATGCCAACTTAAGTACAAGAGGACTGACACTCTCACTTTCTATGATTTGAACCCCTCCTGTGAGTCCAGTTTAAGATTCCAACGCTTCACTTCAGGTTTACTGTATCCCTTGGACTTCTTATTTACGATGAAACACAGAAAT
The DNA here is from genome assembly GCF_021461385.2 of Schistocerca piceifrons. Classification (NCBI taxonomy): domain Eukaryota; kingdom Metazoa; phylum Arthropoda; class Insecta; order Orthoptera; family Acrididae; genus Schistocerca; species Schistocerca piceifrons. The sequence goes on from NC_060139.1 coordinate 1,112,349,287, forward strand.
TGCATCCGAATTTAATACAATTGGCATAATGCTGACTTAAGTAGAAGAGGACTGACATCCTCACTTTCTATGATTTGAACCTCTCCTGTGAGTCCAGTTTTAGATTCCGATGCTTCTTTTCAGGTTTACTGTATACGTTGCACCTTCTTATTGACGATGAAAAACAGAGATTGCATCGGAATTTAATACCAAAGGCACAATGGCGACTTAAGTAATAGAGGACTGACATTCTAACTTTCTATGATTTGAACCTTTCCTGCGAGTCCAGTTTTAGATTTTGATGCTTCACTTCCGGTTTACTGTATCCCTTGGACCTTCATATTGACGATGAAACACAAAAATTGCATCCAAATGTAATACAAATGTCACAATACCGGCTTAACTACAAGAGGAGTGACAATCTAACTTTCTATGATTTGAACCTCGCCTGTGAGTCCAGTTTTAGATTCTGATGCTTCACTTCAGGTTTACTGTATCCCTTGGACCTTCTTATTGACGATGAAACACAGAAATTGAATCCGAAATTAATACAAATGGCACAATGCCGACTTAAGTACAAGAGGACAGACACTCTAACTTTCTATTATTTGAACCTCTCCTGTGAGTCTAGTTTTAGATTCCGATGCTTCACTTCAGATTTACTGAACCCCTTGGACCTTCTTTTTGACGATGAGACACATAAATTGCATCCGAATTTAATACAAAAGGCACAATGCGGACTTAAGTACAAGAGAACTGACACTCTCACTTTCTATGATTTGAACCTCTCCTGTGAGTCCAGTTTTAGATTCCGATGCTTCACTTTAGGTTTACTGCATACCTTGCACCTTCTTATTGACGATGAAACACAGAAATTGCATCGGAATTTAATACAAAAGGCACAATGCCGACTTAACTAAAAGAGGACTGACACTCTAAGTTTCTATGATTTGATCCCCTCCTGTGAGTCCAATTTTAGAATCCGATGCTTTACTTCAGGTTTACTGTATACCTTGGACCTTCTTATTGACGATGAAACACAGAAATTGCATCCGAATTTAATACAAAAGGCACAATGTCGACTTAAGTAAAAATGGACTGACACTCTAACATTCTATGATTTGAAACTCTCCTGTGAGTCCAGTTTAGATTCCGATGCTTCACTTCAGGTTCACTGTATCCCTTGGACCTTCTTATTGACGATGAAACACAGAAATTGCATCCGAACTTAATACAAAGGGCACAATACCGACTTAAAAACAAGGGGAGTGACACTCTAACTTTCAATGATTTGAAACTCTCCTGTGAGTCCAGTCTTAGATTCCGATGCTTCACTTCAGGTTTACTGTATCCCTTGGACCTTCTTATTGACGATGAAACACAGAAATTGCATCCGAATTCAATACAATTGGCGTAATGCAGACATAAGTACAAGAGGACTGACACCCTCATTTTCTATGATTTGAACCTCTACTGTGAGTCCAGTTTTACATTCCGATGCTTGACTTCTGGTTTACTGTATCCCTTGGACCTTCTTATTGGCGATGAAACACAGAAATTGCATCCGAATTCAATACAATTGGCATAATGCAGACTTAAGTACAAGGGGACTGACACCCTCATTTTCTATGATTTGAACCTCTACTGTGAGTCCAGTTTTACATTCCGATGCTTGACTTCTGGTTTACTTAATCACTTCTACCTTCTTATAGACGATGAAACACAGAAATTGCATCGGAATTTAATACAAAAGGCACAATGCCGACTTAAGTACAAGAGGACTGACACTCTCACTTTCTATGATTTGAACCTCGCCTGTGAGTCCAGTTTTAGATTCTGATGCTTCACTTCAGGTTTACTGTATCCCTTGGACCTTCTTATTGACGATGAAACACAGAAATTGCATCCGAATTTAATACAAAAGGCACTATGCCGACTTAAGTAATAGAGGACTGACACTCTAATATTCTATGATTTGAACCTCTCCTGTGAGTCCAGTTTTAGATTCCGATGCTTCACTTAAGGTTTACTGTATCCCTTGGACCCTCTTACTGACGATGAAACACAGAATTTGCATCCGAATTTAATACAAAAGGCACAATACAGACTTAAGTACGAGAGAGTGACACTCTAACTTTCTATGATTTGAATCTCTCCTGTTAGTGCATTTTTAGATTCCGATGCTTCACTTCTAGTTTACTGTATCACTTGGACATTCTTATAGACGACGAAACACAGAAATTGCATCCGAATTTAATACAAAAGGCACAATGCCGACTTAAGTACAAGAGGACTGACACTCTCACTTTCAATGATTTGAACCTCTACTGTGAGTCCAGATTACATTCCGATGCTTGACCCCGGTTTACTGAATCCCTTGGACCTTCTTATTTACGATGAAACACAGAAATTGCATCCGAATTTAATACAAAAGGTACAATACAGACTTAAGTACAAGAGGACTGACACTCCCACTTTCTATGATTTGAACCGCTCCTATGAATCCAGTTTTAGATTCCGATGCTTCACTTCAGGTTTACTGTATCCCTTGGACCTTCTTATTGACGATGAAACACAGAAACTGCTTCCGAATTTAATACAAAAGGTACAATACCGACTTAAGAACGAGAGGAGTGACACTCTAACTTTCTATGATTTCAAACTCTCCTGTGAGTGCAGTTTAGATTCCGATGCTTCACTTCAGGTTTACTGTATCACTTGGACCTTCTTATTGACGATGACACACAGAAATTGCATCCGAATATAATACAAAAGGCACAATGCCGACTTAAGTACAAGAGGACTGACACTCTCACTTTCTATGATTTGAACCTCAACTGTAAGTCCAGTTTTCGATTCCGATGCTTCACCTCAGGATTACTGTGTCCCTAGGACCTTCTTATTAACGATGAAACACAGAGTTTGCATCCGAATTTAAAACAAAAGGCACAATGCCGACATAAGTACAAAAAGGACTGACATTCTCACTTTCTGTAATTTGAACCTCTCCTATGAGTCTAGTTTAAGATTCCGATGCTTCACTTCAGGTTTACTGTATCCCTTGGACCTTCTTATTGACGATGAAACACAGAAATTGCATCCGAATTTAATACAAATGGCACAATGCCGACTAAAGCACAAGAGAACTGACACTCTCACTTTCTATGATTTGAACCTCTCCTGTGAGTCCAGTTTTAGATTCCGATGCTTCACTTCAGGTTTTCCGTATACCTTGCACCTTCTTATTGACGATTTAACACAGAAATTGCATCGGAATTTAATACAAATGGCACAATGCCAACTTAAGTACAAGAGGACGGACACTCGAAATTTCTATGAATTGAACGTCTACTGTGAGTCCAGTTTTAGATTCCGATGCTTCACATAAGGTTTACTGTATACCTTGCACCTTCTTATTGACGATGAATCACAGAAATTGCATCCGAAATTAAAACAAAAGGCACAATGCCGAGTTAAGTACAAGAGGACGGACACTCTCACTTTCTAAGATTTGAACCTCTCCTGTGAGTCCAGTTATAGATTCCGATGCTTCACTTCAGGTTTACTGTATCCCTTGGACCTTCTTTTTTACGATGGAACGCAGAAATTGCATCCGAATTTAATGCAAAAGGCACAATACCAACTTAAGTACGAGAGGAGTGACACTCTAACTTTCTATGATTTGAATCTCTCCTGTGAGTGCAGTTTTAGATTCCGATGCTTCACTTCAAGTTTACTGTATCACTTGGACCTTCTTATTGACGATGAAACACAGAAACTGCATCGAATTTAATACAAAAGGCACAATGCCGACATAAGTACAAGAGGACTGACACTCTCACTTTCTATGATTTGAACCTTTACTGTGAGTCCAGTTTAGATTCCGATGCTTCAGCTCAGGTTTACTGTATCCCTTTGACCTTCTTATTGACGATGAAACACAGAGTTTTGCATCCGAATTTAATACAAAAGTCACAATGCCGACTTAAGTACATGAGGACAGACACTCTAACTTTCTATAATTTCAACCTCTCCTGTGAGTCTAGTTTTAGTTTCCGATGCTTCACTTCTGGTTTACTGCTTCCCTTGGACCTTCTTATTGACGATGAAACACAGAAATTGCATCCGAATTTAATACAAATGGCACAATGCCCACATAAGTACAAGAGGACTGACACTCTCACTTTCTATGATTTGAACCTCACATGTGAGTCCAGTTTTAGATTCCAATGCTTAACTTCAGGTTTACTGTATCACTTGGACCTTCTTATAGACGATGAAACACAGAAATTGCATCAGAATTTAATACAAAAGGCACAATGCCGACATAAGTACAAGAGGACTGACACTCTCACTTTCTATGATTTGAACCTCTACTGTGAGTCCAGTTTTACGCTCCGATGCTTGTCTCCTGGTTTACTGTATCCCTTGGACCTTCTTATTGACGATGAAACACAGAAATTGCATCCGAATTAAATACAAAAGGCACAATGCCGACTTAAGTAAAAGAGGACTGACACTCAAACTTTCTATGATTTGAACCTTCCTGTGAGTCCAGTTTTATATTCCGATGCCTTCACTTCAGGTTTACTGTACCCCTTGGACCTTCTTATTGACGATGAAACACAGAAATTGCATCCAAATTTAATACAAAAGGCACTATGCCGACTTAAGTATTAGAGGACTGACACTCTAACACCCTATGATTTGAACCTCTCCTGTGAGACCAGTTTTACATTCCGATGCTTCACTTAAGGTTTACTGTATCCCTTGGACCTTCTTACTGACGAGGAAACACAGAAATTGCATCCGAATTTAATACAAAAGGCACAATACAGACTTAAGTACGAGAGGACTGACACTCTAACTTTCTATGATTTGAATCTCTCCTATGAGTGCAGTTTTGGATTCCGATGCTTCACTTCAGGTTTACTGTATCACTTGGACCTTCTTATAGACGATGAAACACAGAAATTGCATCCGAATTTAATACAAAAGGCACAATGCCGACTTAAGTACAAGAGGACTGACACTCTCACTTTCTATGATTTGAACCTCTACTGTGAGTCCAGTTTTACATTCCGATGCTTGACCCCTGGTTTACTCTATCCCTTGGACCTTCTTATTGACGATGAAACACAGTTTTTGCATCCGAATTAAATAAAAAGGCACATACCTGACTTAAGTAAAAGAGGACTGACACTCTTCCATTCTATGATTTGAACCGCTTCTGTGAGTCCAGTTTTAGATTCCGATGCTTCACTTCAGGTTTACTGTATCCCTTGGACCTTCTTATTGACGATGAAACACAGAAATTGCATCCGAATTTAATACAAAAGGCACAATACCGGCTAAGTACAAGAGGAGTGACAATCTAACTTTCTATGATTTGAACCTCTCCTGTGAGTCCAGTTTTGGATACCGAAGCTTCACTTCAGGTTTACTGTATCCCTTGGACCTTCTTATTGACGATGAGACACAGAAATTGCATCTGAATTTTAATACAAATGGCACAATGCCAACTTGAGTACAAAAGGACTGACACTCTCACTTTCTATGATTTGAACCTCTCCTGTGATCCCAGTCTTAGATTCCGATGCTTCACTTCAGGTTTACTGTATACTTGCACCTTCTTATTGACGATGAAACACAGAAATTGCATCCTACTTTAACACAAATGGCACAATGCCGACTTAAGTACAAGTGGACTGACACTCTTACTTTCTATGATTTGAAACTATCCTGTGAGTCCAGTTTTAGATTCCGATCCTTGACTTCATTTTTACTGTTTAACTTGCACCTTCTTATTGACGATGAAACACAGAGTTTGAATCCGAATTTAATACAAAAAGCACAATGCCGACTTAAGTAAAAGAGGACTGACACTCTAACTTTCTATGATTTGAACCTTCCTGTGAGTCCAGTTTTAGATTCCGATTTTTCACTTCAGGTTTACTGTACCTCTTGGACCTTCTTATTGATGATGAAACACAGAAATTGCATCCGAATTTAATACAAAAGGGCACAATACCGGCTAAGTACAAGAGGAGTGACAATCTAACTTTCTATGATTTGAACCTCTCCTGTGAGTCGAGTTTTGGATACCGAAGCTTCACTTCAGGTTTACTGTATCCCTTGGACCTTCTTATTGACGATGAGACACAGAAATTGCATCTGAATTTAATACAAATGGCACAATGCCAACTTGAGTACAAAAGGACTGACACTCTCACTTTCTATGATTTGAGCCTCTCCTGTGAGACCAGTTTTAGATTCCGATGCTTCACTTAAGGTTTACTGTATGCCTTGGACCTTCTTACTGACGATGAGACTCAGAAGTTGCATCCGAATTTAATACAAAAGGCACAATACAGACTTAAGTACGAAAGGGAGTGACAGTCTAACTTTCTATGATCTGAATCTCTCCTGTGAGTGCAATTTTAGATTCCGATGCTTCACTTCAGGTTTACTCTATACCTTGGACCTTTTTATTGACGATGAAACACAGAAATTGCATCCGAATTTAATACAAAAGTCACAATGTCGTCTAAAGTAAAAGTGGACTGACACTCTAACATTCTATGATTTGAACCTCTCCTGTGAGTCCAGTTTTAGATTCGGATGCTTCACTTTAGGTTTACAGCATACCTTGCACCTTCTTATTGACGATGAAACACAGAAATTGCATCCGAATTTAATACAAAAGGCACAATTCTGACATAAGTAAAAGAGGACTGACACTCTACCATTCTATGATTTGAACCGATTCTGTGAGTCCAGTTTTAGATTCCGATGCTTCACTTCAGGTTTACTTTATCCCTTGGTCCTTCTTATTGACGATGAAACACAGAAATTGCATCCGAATTTAATACAAAAAGCACAATACCGGCTTAAGTACAAGAGGAGTGACAATCTAAGTTTCTATGATTTGAACCTCTCCTGTGAGTCCCAGTTTTAGATTCCGCAGCTTCACTTCAGGTTTATTGTATCCCTTGGACTTTCTTACTGACGATGAAACACAGAAATTGCATCCGAATTTAATACAAATGGCACAATGCCAACTTAAGTACAAAAGGACTGACACTCTCACTTTCTATGACTTGACCTCTCCTGGGAGTCCAGTTTTAGATTCCGATGCTTCACTTCAGGTTTACTGTATCCCTTGGACATTCTTATTGACGATGAAACACAGGAATTGCATCCGAATTTAATACAAATGGCACTATGCCAACTTAAGTACAAGAGGACTGACACTCTCACTTTCTATGATTTGAACCCCTCCTGTGAGTCCAGTTTAAGATTCCGACGCTTCACTTCAGGTTTACTGTATCCCTTGGACCTTCTTATTTACGATGAAACACAGAAATTGCATCCGAATTTAATACAATTAGCATAATGCCGACTTAAGTACAAGAGGACTGACACCCTCACTTTCTATGATTTGAACCTCTCCTGTGAGTCCAGTTTTAGATTCCGATGCTTCTTTTCAGGTTTACTGTATACGTTGCACCTTCTTATTGACGATGAAAAACAGAGATTGCATCGGAATTTAATACCAAAGGCACAATGGCGACTTAAGTAATAGAGGACTGACATTCTAACTTCCTATGATTTGAACCTCTCCTGCGAGTCCAGTTTTAGATTTTGATGCTTCACTTCCGGTTTACTGTATCCCTTGGACCTTCATATTGACGATGAAACACAAAAATTGCATCCAAATGTAATACAAATGTCACAATACCGGCTTAACTACAAGAGGAGTGACAATCTAAATTTCTATGATTTGAACCTCGCCTGTGACTCCAGTTTTAGATTCTGATGCTTCACTTCAGGTTTACTGTATCCCTTGGAGCTTCTTATTGACGATGAAACACAGAAATTGAATCCGAAATTAATACAAATGGCACAATGCCGACTTAAGTACAAGAGGACAGACACTCTAACTTTCTATGATTTGAACCTCTCCTGTGAGTCTAGTTTTAGATTCCGATGCTTCACTTCAGATTTACTGAACCCCTTGGACCTTCTTATTGACGATGAGACACATAAATTGCATCCGAATTTAATACAAAAGGCACAATGCGGACTTAAGTACAAGAGGACTGACACTCTCACTTTCTATGATTTGAACCTCTCCTGTGAGTCCAGTTTTAGATTCCGATGCTTCACTTTAGGTTTACTGCATACCTTGCACCTTCTTATTGACGATGAAACACAGAAATTGCATCGGAATTTAATACAAAGGGCACAATGCCGAGTTAAGTAAACGAGGACTGATACTTTAACTTTCTATGATTTGAACCCCTCCTGTGAGTCCAGTTTTAGAATCCGATGCTTCACTTCAGGTTTACTAAATACCTTGGACCTTTTTATTGACGATGAAACACAGAAATTGCATCCGAATTTAATACAAAAGTCACAATGTCGTCTAAAGTAAAAGTGGACTGACACTCTAACATTCTATGATTTGAACCTCTCCTGTGAGTCCAGTTTTAGATTCGGATGCTTCACTTTACGTTTACAGCATACCTTGCACCTTCTTATTGACGATGAAACACAGAAATTGCATCCGAATTTAATACAAAAGGCACAATACCGGCTTAAGTACAAGAGGAGTGACAATCTAAGTTTCTATGACTTGAACCTCTCCTGTGAGTCCAGTTTTAGTTTCCGCAGCTTCACTTCAGGTTTACTGTATACCTTGCACCTTCTTATTGACGATGAAACACAGAAATTGCATCGGAATTTAATACAAAAGGCACAATGCCGAATTAACCTAAAAGAGGACTGACACTCTAAGTTTCTATGATTTGATCCCCTCCTGTGAGTCCAGTTTAAGATTCCGACGCTTCACTTCAGGTTTACTGTATACCTTGGACCTTCTTATTGACGATGAAACACAGAAATTGCATCCGAATTTAATACAAAAGGCACAATGTCGACTTAAGTAAAAATGGACTGACACTCTAACATTCTATGATTTTGAACCTCTCCTGTGAGTCCAGTTTTAGATTCCGATGCTTCACTTCAGGTTTACTGTATCCTTGGACCTTCTTATTGACGATGAAACACAGAAATTGCATCCGAACTTAATACAAAAGGCACAATACCGACTTAAAAACAAGGGGAGTGACACTCTAACTTTCAATGATTTGAAACTCTCCTGTGAGTCCAGTCTTAGATTCTGATGCTTCACTTCAGGTTTACTGTATCCCTTGGACCTTCTTATTGACGATGATACACAGAAATTGCATCCAAATTCAATACAATTGGCATAATGCAGACATAAGTACAAGAGGACTGACACCCTCATTTTCAATGATTTGAACCCCTACTGTGAGTCCAGTTTTACATTCCGATGCTTGACTTCTGGTTTACTGTATCCCTTGGACCTTCTTATTGGCGATGAAACACAGAAATTGCATCCGAATTCAATACAATTGGCATAATGCAGACTTAAGTACAAGACGACTGACACCCTCATTTTCTATGATTTGAACCTCTGCTGTGAGTCCAGTTTTACATTCCGATGCTTGACTTCTGGTTTACTGTATCACTTGGACCTTCTTATAGACGATCAAACACAGAAATTGCATCTGAATTTAATACAAAAGGCACAATGCCGACTTAAGTACAAGAGACTGACACTCTCACTTTCTATGATTTGAACCTCTACTGTGAGTCCAGTTTTACATTCCGATGCTTGACTTCTGGTTTACTGTATCCCTTGGACCTTCTTATTTACGATGAAACACAGAAATTGCATCCGAATTTAATACAAAAAGGCACAATACAGACTTAAGTACGAGAGGAGTTACACTCTAACTTTCTATGATTTGAATCTCTCCTGTTAGTGCATTTTTAGATTCCGATGCTTCACTTCAGGTTTACTGTATCACTTGGACATTCTTATAGACGATGAAACACAGAAATTGCATCCGAATTTAATATAAAAGGCACAATGCCGACTTAAGTACAAGAGGACTGACACTCTCACTTTCAATGATTTGAACCTCTACTGTGAGTCCAGATTACATTCCGATGCTTGACCCTGGTTTACTGTATCCCTTGGACCTTCTAATTTACGATGAAACACAGAAATTGGCATCCGAATTTAATACAAAATGCACAATACAGGCTTAAGTACAAGAGGACTGACACTCCCACTTTCTATGATTTGAACCGCTCCTATGAATCCAGTTTTAGATTCCGATGCTTCACTTCAGGTTTACTGTATCCTTGGACTTCTTATTGACGATGAAACACAGAAACTGCTTCCGAATTTAATACAAAAGGTACAATACCGACTTAAGTACGAGAGGAGTGACACTCAATTTTTCTAAGATTTCAAACTCTCCTGTGAGTGCAGATTTAGATTCCGATGCTTCACTTCAGGTTTACTGTATCACTTGGACCTTCTTATTGACGATGACACACAGAAATTGCATCCGAATTTAATACAAGAGGCACAATGCCGACTTAAGTACAAGATGACTGACACTCTGACTTTCTATGATTTGAACCTCAACTGTAAGTCCAGTTTTCGATTCCGATGCTTCACCTCAGGATTACTGTGTCCCTAGGACCTTCTTATTAACGATGAAACACAGAGTTTGCATCCGAATTTAAAACAAAAGGCACAATGCCGACTTAAGTACAAAAGGACTGACATTCTCACTTTCTGTGATTTGAACCACTCCTATGAGTCTAGTTTAAGATTCCGATGCTTCACTTCAGGTTTACTGTATCCCTTGACCTTCTTATTGACGATGAAACACAGAAATTGCATCCGAATTTAATACAAATGGCACAATGCCGACTAAAGCACAAGAGAACTGACGCTCTCACTTTCTATGATTTGAACCTCTCCTGTGAGTCCAGTTTTAGATTCCGATGCTTCACTTCAGGTTTTCCGTATACCTTGCACCTTCTTATTGACGATTTAACACAGAAATTGCATCGGAATTTAATACAAATGGCACAATGTCGACTTAAGTAAAAGAGGACTGACACTGTAACATTCTATGATTTGAACCTCTCCTGTGAGACCAGTCGTAGATTCCGATGCTTCACTTAAGGTTTACTGTATCCCTTGGACCTTCTTATTGACGATGAAACACAGAAATTGCATCCGAATTTAATACAAAAGTCACAATGCTGACTTAAGCACAAGAGGACTGACACTCTCACTTTCTATGATTTGAACCTCTACTGTGAGTCCAGTTTTAGATTCCGATGCTTCACGTCCGGTTTGCTGTATCCCTTGGACCTTCTTATTGACGATGTAACACAGAGTTTGCATTCGAATTTAATACAAAAGGCACAATGCCGACTTAAGCACAAGAGGACAGACACTCTAACTTTCTATGATTTGAACCTCTCCTGTGAGTCTAGTTTTAGATTCCGATGCTTCACTTCAGGTTTACTGTATCCCTTGGATCTTCTTATTGACGATGAAACACAGAAATTGCATCCTACCTTAATACAAATGGCACAATGCCGATTTAAGTACAAGAGGACTGACACTCTCACTTTTTGTGATTTGACCTCTCCTGGGAGTCCAGTTTTAGATTCCGATGCTTCACTTCAGGTTTACTGTATCCCTTGGACCTTCTTATTGACGATGAAACACAGAAATTGCATCCGAATTTAATACAAAAGGCACAATGCCGACTTAAGTACAAGAGGATCGTAAATCTAACCTTCTATGACTTAAACCTCTCCTGTAAGTCTAGTTTTAGATTCCGATGCTTCACTTCAGGTTTACTGTATCCCTTGGACCTTCTTATTGACGATGAAACACAGATATTGCATCCGAATTTAATGCAAATGGCACAATGCCGACTTAAGTACAAGTGGACTCACAATCTCAGTTTCTATGATTTGAACCTCTCCAGTGAGTCCAGTTTTAGATACAGATGCTTCACTGCAGGTTTACTATATCCCTTGGACCTTCTTTTTGACGATGAAACACAGAAATTACATCCGAATTTAATACAAAAGGCACAATGCCGACTTAAGTACAAGAGGACTGACACTCTTTTTTTCTATGATTTGAACCTCTCCGGTGAGTCCAGTTTTAGATTCCGATGCTTCACTTCAGGTTTACTGTATCCGTTGGACCTTCTTATAGACGATGAAACACAGAGTTTGCATCCGAATTTAATACAGAAGGCACAATGCCGACTTAAGTACAAGAGGATTGACACTCTCACTTTCCATGATTTGAACCTCTCCTGTGAGTCCAGTCTTAGATTCCGATGCTTCACTTTTGGTTTACTGTATCCCTTGGACCTTCTTATTGACGATGAAACACAGAATTTGCATCCGAATTTAATACAAAAGGCATAATGCCGACTTAAGAAAAAGAGGACTGACACTCTCACTTTCTATGATTTGAACCTCTGCTGTGAGTCCAGTTTTAGATGCCGATGCTTCACTTCAGGTTTGCTGTATACCTTGCACCTTCTTATTGACGATGAAACACAGAAATTTCATCTGAATTTAATACAAAATTCACAATGTCGACTTAAGTACAAGAGGAATGACACTCTCATTTTCTACGCTTTGAACCACTCCTTTGAGTCCAGTTTTAGATTCCGATGCTTCACTTCAGGTTTACTGTATACCTTGCACCTTCTTATTGGCGATGAAGCACAGAAATTGCATCCGAATTTAAGACAAATGGCTCAATGCAGACTTCAGTAAAAGAGGACTGACACTCTATCATTCTATGATTTCAGCCTCTCCTGTGAGACCAGTTTTAGATTCCGATGCTTCACTTAAGGTTTACTGTATCCCTTGGACCTTCTTATTGACGATGAAACACAGAAATTACATCCGAATTTAATACAAGAGGCACAATGCTGAATTAAGTACTAGAGGACTGACACTTTCACTTTCTATGATTTGAACCTCTACTGTGAGTCCAGTTTTAGATTCAGATGCTTCACGTCCGGTTTACTGTATCCCTTAGACCTTCTTATTGACGATGAAACACAGAGTTTGCATCCGAATTTAATACAAAAGGCACAATGCCGACTTATGCACAAGAGGACAGACACTCTAACTTTCTATGATTTGAACCTCTCCTGTGAGTCTAGTTTTAGATTCCGATGCTTCTCTTCAGGTTTACTGTATCCCTTGGATCTTCTTATTGACGATGAAACACAGATATTGCATCCTACTTTAATACAAACTGCACAATGCCGATTAAGGTACAAGAGGACTGACACTCTCACTTTCTATGATTTGAACCTCTCCTGTGAGTCCAGTTTTAGATTCCGATGCTTCACTTCAGGTTTACTGTATACCTTGGACCTTCTTATTGACGATGAAACACAGAAATTGCATCGTAATTTAATACAAATGGCACAATGCCGACTTAAGTACAAGAGGAATGACACTCTCATTTTCTACGTTTTTAACCACTCCTTTGAGTCCAGTTTTAGATTCCGATGCTTCACTTCAGGTTTACTGTATTCCTTGCACATTTTTATTGGCGATGAAGCACAGAAATTGCATCCGAATTTAATACAAAAGGCACAATGCCGACTTAAGTACAAGAGGACTGACACTCTCACTTTCTACGATTTGAACCTCTCCCGTGAGTTTAGTTTTAGATTCCAATGCTTCACTTTAGGTTTACTGTATACCTTGCACCTTCTAACTGACGATGAAACACAGAAATTGCATCCGAATTTAATACAAAAGGCACAATGCCGACCTAAGTACAAGAGGACGGACACTCTCACTCTCTAAGATTTGAACCTCTCCTGTGAATCCAGTTATAGATTCCGATGCTTCACTTCAGGTTTTCCGTATACCTTGCACCTTCTTATTGACGATGTAACACAGAAATTCCATCGGAATTTAATTCAAATGGCACAATGCCGACTTAAGTAAAGAGGACTGACACTCTAACTTTCTATGATTTGAACCTCTCCTGTGAGTCCAGTTTAAGATTCCGATGCTTTATTTCAGGTTTACTGTATCCCTTGGACCTTCTTATTGTCGATGAAACACAGAAATTGCATCCGAATTTTATACAAAAGGCACAATGCCAACTTAAGTAAAAGAGGACTGACACTCTAACATTCAATGATTTGAACCTCTCCTGGAGACCAGTTTTAGATTCCGATGCTTCACTTAAGGTTTACTGTAACCCTTGGACCTTCTTGTTGACGATGAAAGAAAGAAACTGCATCCGAATTTAATACAAAAGGCACAATGCTGACTTAAGTACAAGTGGACTGACACTCTCACTTTCTATGATTTGAACCTCGCCTGTGAGTCTAGTTTTAGATTCCGATGCTTCACTTCAGGTTTACTGTATCCCTTGGATCTTCTTATTGACGATGAAACACAGAAATTGCATCCTACTTTAATACAAAAGGCACAATGCCGAGTTAAGTACAAGAGGACTGACACTCTCACTTGCTAAGATTTGAACCTCTCCTGTGAGTCCAGTTTTAGATTCCGATGCTTCACTTTGGTTTTCTGTATCCCTTGTACTTTCTTATTGACGATGAAACACAGAAATTGCATCCGAATGTAATACAAAAGGCACAATGAAGACTTAAGTACAAGAGGACTAACACTCTAACTTTCTATGCTTTCAACCTCTCCTGTGAGTCCAGTTTTAGATTCAGATGCTTCACTACAGTTTTACTGTATACCTTGCACCTTCTTATTGACGATGAAACACAGACATTGCATCCGAATTTAATACAAAAGGCAAAATGCGGACTTAAGTACAAGAGGACTGACACTCTCACTTTCTACGATTTGAAACTCTCCTGTGAGTAGAGTTTTAGATTCCGATGATTCACTTAAGATTTACTGTATATCTTGCACCTTCTTATTGACGATGGATCACAGAAATTGCTACCGAAATGAAAAAAAAAGCACAATGCCGACTCAAGTACAAGAGCACTGACACTCTCACTATCTACGATTTGAACCTCTCCTGTGAGTCCATTTTTAGATTCCGATGCTTCACTTCTGGTTTACTGTATACCTTGGACCTTCTTATTGACGATGAAACACAGAAATTGCATCCGAATTAATTACAAAAGGCACAATGAAGAGTTAAGTACAAGAGGACTATCACTCCAAATTTCTATCCTTTGAGTCCAGTTTCAGATTCCGATGCTGCACTACAGGTTTACTGTATACCTTGCGCCTTCTTATTGGCGATGAAACACAGAAATTGCATCCGAATTTAATACAAAAGGCAAAATGCCGACTTAAGTATAAGAGGACTGACACTCTCACTTTCTACGATTTGAACCTCTCCTGTGAGTCCAGTTATAGATTCCGATGCTTCACTTCAGGTTTACTGTATACCTTGCGCCTTCTTATTGGCGATGAAACACAGAAATTGCATCCGAATTTAATTTAAAAGGCAAAATGCCGACTTAAGTACAGGAGGACTGACACTCTTACTTTCTACGATTTAAACCTCTCCTGTGAGTCCAGTTTTAGATTCCGATGCTTCACTTCAGGTTTACTGTATACCTTGCACCTTCTTATTGACGATGAAACACAAAAATGGCATCCGAATGTAATAAAAAATGCACAATGCCTACTTAAGTGAAAGAGGACTGACACTCTCACTTTCTATGATTTGATCCTCTCCTGTGAGTCCAGTTTAAGATTCCGATGCTTCACTTCAGGTTTACTGTATACCTTGCACCTTCATATTGACGATGAAACACAGAAATTGCATCCGAATTTAATACAAAAGGCACAATACCGACTTAAGTACGAGAGGAGTGAAACTCTATCTTTCTATGTTTGGAACCTCTCCAGTGAGTCCAGTTTTGGATTCAGATGCTTCACTTCAGGTTTACTGTATACCTTACACCTTCTTATTGACGACGAAACACAGAAATTGCATCCGAAATTAATACAAAAGGCACAATGTCCACTTAAGTAAAAGAGGACTGACACTCTCACTTTCTACGGTTTGATCCTCTCCTGTGAGTCCAGTTTTAAATTCCGATGCTTCACTTCAGGTTTACTGTATCCCTTGGACCTTCTTATTGACGATGAAACACAGAAATTGCATCCGAATTTAATACATAAGGCACAATGCCGACTTAAGTACAAGAGGACTGATACTCTCACTTTCTATGATTTGACTTCTCCTGGGAGTCCAGGTTTAGATTTCGATGCTTCACTTCGGGTTTACTGTATCCCTTGGACCTTCTTATTGACGATGAAACACAGAAACTGCATCCAAATTTAATACAAAAGGCACAATACCGACTTAAGTACGAGAGGAGTGAAACTCTATATTTCTATGTTTGGAACGTCTCCAGTGAGTCCAGTTTTGGATTCGGATGCTTCACTTCAGGTTTACAGTATCCCTTGGACCTTCTTATTGACGATGAAACACAGAAATTGCATCCGAATTTAATACAAAACGCACAATACCGACTTAAGTACGAGAGGAGTGACACTCTATCTTTCTATGTTTGGAACCTCTCCAGTGAGTCCAGTTTTGGATTCAGATGCTCACTTCAGGTTTACTGTTTACCTTACACCTTCTTATTGACGACGAAACACAGAAATTGCATCCGAATTTAATACAAAAGGCACAATGTCCACTTAAGTAAAAGAGGACTGACACTCTCACTTTCTACGGTTTGATCCTCTCCTGTGAGTCCAGATTTAGATTCCGATCCATCACTTCAGGTTTACTGTATACCTTGCACCTTCTTATTGACGAGGAATCACAGAAATTGCATCCGGAATAAATACAAAAGGCACAATGCCGACTTAAGTACAAGAGGACTGACACTCTCACTTTCTACCATTTGAACCTCTCCTGTGAGTCAAGTTTTAGATTCTGAAGCTTCACTTCAGGTTTACTGTATCACTTGGACCTTCTTATTGACGATGAAACACAGAAATTGCATCCGAATTTAATACAAAAGGCACAATGCCGACTTAAGTAAAAGAGGACTGACACTCTCACTTTCTATGATTTGAACCTCTCCTGTGAGTCAAGTTTCAGATCCCGATGCTTCACTTCAGGTTTACTGTATACCTTGCACCTTCTTATTGACGATGAAACACAGAAATTGCATCCGAATTTAATACAAATAGTCAATGCCGACTTAAGTACAAGAGGACTGACACTCTCACTTTCTATGATTTGAACCTGTCCTGTGAGTCCAGTTTTAGATTCCGATGCTTCACTTCTAGTTTACTGTATCCCTTGGACCTTCTTATTGACGATGAAACACAGAAATTGCATCCGAATTTAATACAAAAGGCACAATGCCGACTTAAGAAAAAGAGGCCTGACACTCTCACTTCCTATGAATTGAACCTCTCCTGTGAGTCCACTTTTAGATTCCGATGCTTCACGTCAGGTTTGCTGTATACCTTGCACCATCTTATTGACGATGAAACACAGATATTGCATCCGAATGTAATAAAAAATGCACAATGCCTACTTAAGTGAAAGAGGACTGACACTCTCACTTTCTATGATTTGATCCTCTCCTGTGAGTCCAGTTTAAGATTCCGATGCTTCACTTCAGGTTTACTGTATACCTTGCACCTTCATATTGACGATGAAACACAGAAATGGCATCCGAATGTAATACAAAAGGCACAATGCCGACTTAAGTAAAAGAGGACTGACACTCTCACTTTCTATGATTTGATCCTCTCCTGTGAGTCCAGTTTTAAATTCCGATGCTTCACTTCATGTTTACTGTATACCTTGGACCTTCTTATTGACGATGGAACACAGAAACTGCATCCGAATTTAATACAAAAGGCACAATACCGACTTAAGTACGAGAGGAGTGAAACTCTATCTTTCTATGTTTGGAACCTCTCCAGTGAGTCCAGTTTTGGATTCAGATGCTTCACTTCAGGTTTACTGTATCCCTTGGACCTTCTTATTGACGATGAAACACAGAAATTGCATCCGAATTTAATACAAAAGGCACAATACCGACTTAAGAACGAGAGGAGTGAAACTCTATCTTTCTATATTTGGAACCTCTCCAGTGAGTCCAGATTTGGATTCAGATGCTTCACTTCAGGTTTACTGTATACCTTACACCTTCTTATTGACGACGAAACACAGAAATTGCATCCGAATTTAATACAAAAGGCACAATGTCCACTTAAGTAAAAGAGGACTGACACTCTCACTTTCTACGGTTTGATCCTCTCCTGTGAGTCCAGATTTAGATTCCGGTGCATCACTTCAAGTTTACTGTATACCTTGCACCTTCTTATTGACGATGAATCACAGAAATTGCATCCGGAATAAATACAAAAGGCACAATGCCGACTTAAGTACAAGAGGACTGACACTCTCACTTTCTACCATTTGAACCTCTCCTGTGAGTCAAGTTTTAGATTCTGAAGCTTCACTTCAGGTTTACTTTATCACTTGGACCTTCTTATTGACGATGAAACACAGAAATTGCATCCGAATTTAATACAAAAGGCACAATGCCGACTTAAGTAAAAGAGGACTGACACTCTCACTTTCTATGATTTGAACCTCTCCTGTGAGTCCAGTTTTAGATTCCGACGCATCACTTCGGGTTTACTGTATACCTTGCACCCTCTTATTGATGATGAAACAGAAATTGCATCCGAATTTAATACAAAATGCACAATGCCGACTTAAGTTCAAGAGGACTGACACTCTAACTTTCTACGATTTGAACCTCTCCTGTGAGTATTGTAGTGTCGGTAGCTGGACCGACACCGTGATGTGGATTACTGAAAAGGAATGCTAACTAAAGCTGTGGCCGATAGTGCACGCACGGCATACAGCAGACGAGCGTGAAGTCTGGAACATGAGAACTTATGAATGAATAAGAAGAAAAGTATGTAGATGCTTTTTACTTAACTTTTATTGATTCCTTGGAATACATCTCTCTTGAATACTCGTAAGCTATAGGCACTGATACAAATGGCTCCTTGTTAGTTCGTAGCCATTAACTTCTGATGGCTATTCTGTCTCTCGGCTAATGAGAGAGAAAGGCTTCGTACAACTGGGCGATAGCTAGGTTCGCGTACAACTGGGCGGTAGCTTGGTTCTCGTACAACTGGGCGGTAGCTTGGTTCTCGTACAACTGGGGTCGAGTCCTCTCTCGTATCACGAGACCTGCCTTGGTGGTGGCGCTAGGTCTGCGATCACAGTGGCGACACGCGGGTCCGACATGTACTACATGGACCGCGGCCGATTTAAGCTACCACCTAGCAAGTGTGGTGTCTGGCGGTGACACCACATTCCTCCCCCGCAAATCGGCGAACGGTCGTGAGATAAGGCTTCCGCCCGCCGTGGGGAGGACCACATGTTGACGTATGCGATGAGGTGGGGAGCCTAACAACAGGCGAGGCTGTGCCACCCGCACCCGGCCATCCGGTCCGAGGGGAGCTAGGAAACGCCTGCAAAACTAGTCCAGGGTGCACGTCAACATGCGGTGTATGCGCCCGTAAAGAACTGGGGTCGACCTCCATTGCGTCGGGGTAGCCGACGCGCGATGACGTCATGTGGTCCGGAGCGGGCGGGCGTTCCATGGCGGAGGACAGCTGGTCACGGGAAGCGATCGGCGGCGCGTGACCCTGGGAGGCGCTTGGCGGCTGCAACGAAGCGTCGAATGCGGTCGGCGGCGGCGGCGGCTGCTGCTGCTGCTGCTGCTGCGGCGGCGGCGGCGGCGCGTCGCCATGGGGCAAAATGGAAGGCATCGTCGGTAACACCTGGGGATGAGGCGAGCCAGTAGATGGGTCCCCAGGGCGCTGACCGGACGGCACCGTCGCTGAAAGCAGACGGGGAGCGGCAGAACCCGAGCGACGACAGAGGCGCAGCTGATTGAGATGCCGACGCACCTCACCAGAGGCCCCCAAAACCAAATACATCGCGCGGCCGAGGCAGCGAAGAATGCGCCCTGCGAGCCAACACCGTGAACCTCGATAGTTGCGATAAAATACAACGTCGCCTGGAGCAAAAGCAGGAGTCTGCCGCTGCACAGGAACCTGATGCGGCGGATGCAGCAAAGACAGCAAGGTGCGATGAGCACGACCGTGGAGCAACTCAGCTGGCGAGCGACCATCTCGGGGCTGAGAGCGATACGAAGACAAAAAGAGCAACAACGCGTCCTCCCGAGAATGCGACTCTTTCAACTTTAACATCTGTGACTTGAAAGTCCGGACCAATCGTTCAGCGGCACCGTTGGACTGAGGCGAAAACGGCGCGGATGTCAGATGTTGAATACCATTGGCCTGGCAGAAAGACTGGAATTCTGCGGACATGAATTGTGGGCCATTGTCGGAAACAATAGTCTGCGGAAGACCTTCAATGCAAAAGATAGCAGACAACGCTTGGATGGTGGCGGAGGACGTCGTGGAAGACATCCGAACAACAAAAGGAAAATTACTGAAGGCGTCGACCAGAACCAACCATCGAGCATTCCAGAATGGACCAGCAAAATCAATGTGCAAGCGTTGCCAAGGGGAAGTGGCTTTTGGCCATGCAAAGACTTTCCGCGGCGGTGCGGACTGTTGTTCGGCACACGCCGGGCACGAAGAACACATATTCGTAATCGCAGCATCGATTCCGAACCAAGTACAGTGCTGACGAGCAAGTTGTTTCGTTCGCACGATACCCCAATGTCCTTGATGAAGAAGCCGTAAAACAGAGGACTGTAACGAACGTGGGACCACGACTCTGGACTGATCATTATCAGAACGCAACAACAAAACACCACGTCGAACAAAAAGTCTCTCCTTGTGAGCAAAAAATCGGCGAACCAACGGATCCTCGATCCGAGACTTTGACAAAGGCCATTGCGTAGCAACAAAACGTAAAACGGTAGCAAGGACAGGGTCAGCAGCTGTGGCTGTAGCGACACGACGAAAATCAATCGGAAACGATTCGACCACTTCATCGGTTTCCGAATCAATGAACATGCAAGCAAGTTCGGAAGAATCGAATGCTTTATCCTCAGCAACAGGCAAACGGGACAACGCATCGGCGTTTCCGTGCTTAGCAGTGGACCGATACAAGATATCGTAGCGGTACTGCGAGAGGAAAATAGACCAGCGAATGAATTTCTGCGCTGTACGTGGAGGTACAGGCTTGGTCGGATGAAAAAGCGATGTCAAAGGTTTGTGGTCTGTGATGATGGTAAAGTGACGACCATACAAGAAATCATGGAACTTAGTAACACCAAACACGAGAGCCAAAGCTTCTTTCTCTATCTGTGAATAATTTCTTTGCGCAGACGAGAGCAATTTGGACGCAAAGGCAATAGGGCGATCATGGGAGCCAACTTTGTGCGCAAGCACAGCACCGATCCCGAAATCTGATGCATCTACCATCAACAAAAGGGGTTTCTGGGGATCGAATGGCGTAAGGCAAGTATTAGAAAGCAACGCCGATTTCAACTGGCGAAAGGCGCGTTCACATTCCGGCGTCCAGACGAACGGAACACCTTTACGGCGTAAGCGATGAAGCGGAGCTGAAATGGAAGAGGCATTGCGCACATATTTATGGTAATAATTAATTTTACCCAACACACTCTGTAGCTGTTTGAGATTTTGAGGGGACGGCAAGTCTTGTATGGCCCGGAGGTGCTCTGGACTCGGATGTATGCCTTGGGCATTAATGACATGTCCCAGGTATGGTAAGTCACGAGCAAAAAACACACATTTGTCCTTCCTCAAGCGAAGACCATTTTGCCGCAAGACCTGAAATAATGTTCGTAAATTCGCAAGATGATCTTCTTCTGTCTGTCCGGAGATCACTATATCGTCCAGATAGTTTGCTGCAGTAGGGACCGACGCACAAATAGTCTGTAAATATTGCTGAAACAAGGCAGGGGCGGATGCACACCCGAATGGCAGTCTTTTGAAGCGGTACAATCCAAGATGCGTGTTAACCACCAATACGCGCTGGGATGCGTCGTCCACCGGTATTTGCAAGTACGCATCGGCTAGGTCCAACTTTGAAAAATATTTTCCCGGGCACAGTTTAGCAAAAAGATCTTCCGGGCGGGGCAAAGGAAAAGTAGCAGTCACTAGCTGTGGATTCACTGTGGCCTTGAAGTCCACGCAAAGTCTCAATTTTCCGGAAGGTTTTGGCAAAATTACTAAGGGTGAGGCCCAGAGAGAAGCTTACACACGTTCAATTACACCCTGTGATTCGAGATCGTGTAACGTTCTTGCGACCTCATCACGCAATGCGTGGGGAACATTGCGCGCCCTGAAAAATTTCGGTTGCGCGTTTACCTTCAGTTCGAAATGTGCTTCATAGTTTTTAGCGCAACCTAAGCCCGGTGCAAAAATGTCTGCAAATTCGTCACACAGCCGAGAAACACTGTCTGTAGGCACAGTCTGATTCACTGATAGGACCTGATTTACAATAGACATGTTAAACAACTTAAATAAATCTAGACCAAATAAGTTCACTGCAGAAGAAGAACGAAGAACGTAAAATGACACAAGTTTTGTTTGTCCCTTGAATGTTGCAAGAAGGCTGCACTGTCCTAACACAGGAATTTTCTGTCCGGAATATGTAGTTAGCTTAACATTTGCGGCACGCAACGGAGGTGCGCCCAGTTGTTTGTATGTGTCGTGATTGAGCAATGAAACTGCAGCTCCGGTATCGAGCTGGAATGGTATCACTTTGCCTTCAAAGTCTAAGTCCACAAAAAGTTTATTGTCCTGCTGACGACAAGAGCGACTGTTTTGTGCAATTGGAACAGACACTGGTACAGAATCACTTGCTAATTGACGTGATTTCCGGCGACGTCGACGCACAGTGTTTGTGGGACGAACACAGTTACTGTCAGAGAAAGTGTCACTGGACGAAGCGGAATTAACGACATGAATGTCCATAGGCGAAGGTCCACGAGCCTGAGTGTCCTTGGTTCGATTCCGGCGCGAAGCAAAGGGCCTGGAATGATTGTGATTGTCTGATCTGAACTTTTTCTGGCAAACACTTTGAACATGTCCTTTCTTATTGCAGAAAAAGCAAATAGCTTGGCGTGACGGGCAATGTTCACGCGAATGTCTAGTAGCACACCGCGGGCATGATTTCACTGCATTTGCGGGCTGGCGCGGCACCTCTGGGTTAGCACGCGGCGGTCTCTGTGTCGCCGTGCGCGAGGCCCGGTTACCGGGCCGCGCAGCGCGTCCAGCGGGCCGGTTAATGTTACACACGGCTGGCGAAGTTTCAAAAGATTCCTGAGCACAGTCCAGTGTGTCCTGTCTATCCAATATGTCTATCACTTGTTGAAGGGAGGGATTAACTAGTTTCAAAATTTGCTCCCGTATGCGAACATCAGAAACGTTCTGTGCAATTGCATCACGCACCATTGTATCTGAATAAGAAAGACCACAGTCACATTCAAAGGCACAGTCCCTAGTAAGTCCTTGCAATGTTGCTACCCACTCCCTATTAGTTTGACCGGCCGTACGTTTTGTACGAAAAAACGTATACCGTTTTGCAACCACATTAACTGTTTCTTTAAAATAGGCATCTAATGCAGACAAAATTTCCTCGTAGGACAGAGTTGCTACGTCTCGTCGCGGAAACAATTTCACTATCACACGGTATGTGGACACACCGACACAAGAAAGCAAAAACGGCTGCCGCTCATTACCTTGAATTCTGTAGGCAGCGAGGTGGAAGGCAAACTGGCGGGACCACTCTTGCCAGGTCTCTTGGTTCGGGTCGTAGTGCCTAAAAGGCGGTGCAACGGCAGGTTGTGGCTGCGGTAGCGGTGAAACGGCTGCGGCCGCATCGGTGTGCAGCGCACGTTGACCCTGGACGAGCTGTCCAAGGGCATCCAGTAACGCCTGCGTCTGCTGATTCTGCAAGCGATAAAATTCGGACAGTACATCTGGAGATTGTGGCGAAGCCATGACACAATTAAATGTAAGCAATCAGAACACTTGAAAACGACGCCAATGTTACAAACGAATTAATACAAACATCCCATCCTCGTCGCCATTTATTGTAGTGTCGGTAGCTGGACCGACACCGTGATGTGGATTACTGAAAAGGAATGCTAACTAAAGCTGTGGCCGATAGTGCACGCACGGCATACAGCAGACGAGCGTGAAGTCTGGAACATGAGAACTTATGAATGAATAAGAAGAAAAGTATGTAGATGCTTTTTACTTAACTTTTATTGATTCCTTGGAATACATCTCTCTTGAATACTCGTAAGCTATAGGCACTGATACAAATGGCTCCTCGTTAGTTCGTAGCCATTAACTTCTGATGGCTATTCTGTCTCTCGGCTAATGAGAGAGAAAGGCTTCGTACAACTGGGCGATAGCTAGGTTCGCGTACAACTGGGCGGTAGCTTGGTTCTCGTACAACTGGGCGGTAGCTTGGTTCTCGTACAACTGGGGTCGAGTCCTCTCTCGTATCACGAGACCTGCCTTGGTGGTGGCGCTAGGTCTGCGATCACAGTGGCGACACGCGGGTCCGACATGTACTACATGGACCGCGGCCGATTTAAGCTACCACCTAGCAAGTGTGGTGTCTGGCGGTGACACCACAAGTATAGTTTTAGATTCCGATCCCTCACTTCAGGTTAACTGTATACCTTGCACCTTCTTATTGACGATGAAACACAGAAATTGCATTCGAATTTAATACAAAAGTCACAATGCCGACTTAAGTAAAAGAGGGCTGACACTCACACTTTCTGTGATTTTAACCTCTCCTGTGAGTCCAGTTATGGATTCCGATGCTTCACATCAGGTTTACTGTATCACTTGGACCTACTTATTGTCGATGAAACACAGAAATTGCATCCGAATTTAATACAAAAGGCACAATGCCTACTTAAGTGAAAGAGGACGGACACTCTCACTTTCTATGATTTGATCATCTCCTGTGAGTCCAGTTTTAGATTCCGTTGCTTCACTTCAGGTTTGCTGTATACCTTGCACCTTCTTATTGGCGAAGAAACACAGATATCGCATCCGAATTTAATACAAAAGCAAAATGCCGACTTAAGTACAAGAGGACTGACACTCTCACTTTGTACGATTTAAACCTCTCCTGTGAGTCCAGTTTTAGATTCCGATGCTTCACATCAGGTTTACTGTATCACTTGGACCTTCTTATTGACGATGAAACACAGAAATGGCATCCGAATGTAATACAAAAAGTCAGTGCCGACTTAAGTACAAGAGGACTGACACTCTCACTTTCTATGATTTGAACCTGTCCTGTGAGTCCAGTTTTAGATTCCGATGCTTCACTTCTCGTTTACTGTATCCCTTGGACCTTCTTATTGACGATGAAACACAGAAATTGCATCCGAATTTAATACAAAAGGCACAATGCCGACTTAAGAAAAAGAGGCCTGACACTCTCACTTCCTATGATTTGAACTTCTCCTGTGAGTCCACTTTTAGATTCCGATGCTTCACTTCAGGTTTGCTGTATACCTTGCACCATCTTCTTGACGATGAAACACAGATATTGCTTCCGAATTGAATATAAAAGGCACAATGCCGACTTAAGTACAAGAGGACTGACACACTTTCTACGACTTGAACCTCTCCTGTGATTGCGGTTTTAGTTTCCGATGCTTCACTTCAGGTTTACTGTATACTTTGCACCTTCTTATTGATGATGAAACACAGAAATTGCATCCGAATTTATTACAAAAAGTCAATGCCGACTTAAGTACAAGAGGACTGACACTCTCACTTTCTATGATTTGAACCTGTCCTGTGAGTCCAGTTTTAGGTTCTGATGCTTCACTTCTAGTTTACTGTATCCCTTGGACCTTCTTAATGACGATGAAACACAGAAATTGCATCCGAATTTAATACAAAAGGCACAATGCCGACTTAAGAAAAAGAGGCCTGACACTCTCACTTCCTATGATTTGAACCTCTCCTGTGAGTCCACTTTCAGATTCCGATGCTTCACTTCAGGTTTGGTGTATACCTTGCACCATCTTATGACGATGAAACACAGATATTGCATCCGAATTTAATATAAAAGGCACAATGCCGACTTAACTACAAGAGGACTGACACACTCACTTTCTACGGTTTGATCCTCTCCTGTGAGTCCTGATTTAGATTCCGATGCTTCACTTCTCGTTTACTGTATCCCTTGGACCTTCTTATTGACGATGAAACACAGAAATTGCATCCGAATTTAATACAAAAGGCACAATGCCGACTTAAGAAAAAGAGGCCTGACACTCTCACTTCCTATGAGTTGAGCCTCTCCTGTGAGTCCACTTTTAGATTCCGATGCTTCACTTCAGGTTTGCTGTATACCTTGCACCATCTTATTGACGATGAAACACAGATATTGCATCCGAATTTAATATAACAGGCACAATGCCGACTTAAGTACAAGAGGACTGACACACTCACTTTCTACGATTTGAACCTCTCCTGTGATTGCAGTTTTAGATTCCGATGCATCACTTCAGGTTTACTGTATACTTTGCACCTTCTTATTGACGTAGAAACACAGAAATTGCATCTGAATGTAATACAAAAGGCACAGTGCCGACTTAGGTACATGAGGACTGACACTCTCACTTTCTATGATTTGAACCTCTCCTGTGAGTCCAGTTATAGTGTCCGATGCTCCACTTCAGGTTTACTGTATACCTTGCACCTTCTTATTGACGATGAAACAGAAATTGCATCCGAATTTAATACAAAAGGCACAATACCGACTTAAGTACGAGAGGAGTGAAACTCTATCTTTCTATGTTTGGAACCTCTCCTGTGAGTCCAGTTATGGATTCCGATGCTTCACATCAGGTTTACTGTATCACTTGGACCTTCTTATTGTCGATGAAACACAGAAATTGCATCCGAATTTAATACAAAAGTCACAATGCCTACTTAAGTGAAAGAGGACTGACACTCTCACTTTCTATGATTTGATCCTCTCCTGTGAGTCCAGTTTTAGATTCCGTTGCTTAGCTTCAGGTTTACTGTATACCTTGCGCCTTCTTATTGGCGATGAAACACAGAAATTGCATCCGAATTTAATACAAAAGGCAAAATGCCGACTTAAGTACAAGAGGACTGACACTCTCACTTTCTACGATTTAAACCTCTCCTGTGAGTCCAGTTTTAGATTCCGATGCTTCACATCAGGTTTACTGTATCACTTGGACCTTCTTATTGACGATGTAACACAGAAATGGCATCCGAATGTAATAAAAAATGCACAATGCCTACTTAAGTGAAAGAGGACTGACACTCTCACTTTCTATGATTTGGTCCTCTCCTGTGAGTCCAGTTTTAGATTCCGATGCTTCACTTCAGGTTTACTGTATACCTTGCACCTTCATATTGACGATGAAACACAGAAATGGCATCCAAATGTAATACAAAAGGCACAATGCCGACTTAAGTAAAAGACGACTGACACTCTCAATTTCTATGATTTGATCCTCTCCTGTGAGTCCAGTTTTAAATTCCGATGCTTCACTTCAGGTTTACTGTATCCCTTGGACCTTCTTATTGACGATGAAACACAGAAATTGCATCCGAATTTAATACAAATGGCACAATGCCGACTTAAGTACAAGAGGACTGACACTCTCACACTCTATGATTGACCTCTCCTGGGAGTCCAGTTTTACATTCCGATGCTTCACTTCAGGTTTTCTGTATCCCTTGGACCTTCTTATTGACGATGAAACACAGAAATTGCATCCGAGTTTAATACAAAAGACACAATGCCGACTTAAGTACAAGAGGACTGACACTCTCACTTTCTATGATTTGACTTCTCCTGGGAGTCCAGGTTTAGATTCCGATGCTTCACTTCAGGTTTACTGTATCCCTT
Organism: Schistocerca piceifrons; assembly: GCF_021461385.2. NCBI lineage: Eukaryota > Metazoa > Arthropoda > Insecta > Orthoptera > Acrididae > Schistocerca > Schistocerca piceifrons. Next base: position 1,112,377,110 of record NC_060139.1, read on the forward strand.
GGACCTTCTTATTGACGATGAAACACAGAAATTGCATCCGAATGTAATACAAAATGCACAATGTCCATTTAAGTAAGAGAAGACTGACACTCTCACTTTCTATGGTTTGATCCTCTCCTGTGAGTCCAGATTTAGATTCCGATGCATCACTTCAGGTTTACTGTATACCTTGCACCTACGTATTGACGATGAAACACAGAAATTGCATCCGAATTTAATACAAAAAGTCAATGCCGACTTAAGAACAAGAGGACTGACACTCTCACTTCCTATGATTTGAACCTGTCCTGTGAGTCCAGTTTTAGATTCTGATGCTTCACTTCTAGTTTACTGTATCCCTTGGACCTTCTTATTGACGATGAAACACAGAAATTGCATCCGAATTTAATACAAAAGGCACAATGCCGACTTAAGAAAAAGAGGCCTGACACTCTCACTTCCTATGATTTGAACCTCTCCGGTGAGTCCACTTTTAGATTCCGATGCTTCACTTCAGGTTTGCTGCATACCTTGCACCATCTTATGACGATGAAACACAGATATTGCATCCGAATTTAATATAAAAGGCACAATGCCGACTTAACTACAAGAGGACTGACACACTCACTTTCTACGATTTGAATCTCTCCTGTGATTGCAGTTTTAGATTCCGATGCTTCACTTCAGGTTTAATGTATACTTTGCACCTTCTTATTGACGTAGAAGCACAGAAATTGCATCTGAATGTAATACAAAAGGCACAGTGCCGACTTAGGTACATGAGGACTGACACTCTCACTTTCTGTGATTTGAACCTCTCCTGTGAGTCCAGTTATAGTGTCCGATGCTCCACTTCAGGTTTACTGTATACCTTGCACCTTCTTATTGACGATGAAACAGAAATTGCATCCGAATTTAATGCAAAAGGCACAATGCCGACTTAAGTAAAAGAGGGCTGACACATTTTCTATGATTTTAACCTCTCCTGTGAGTCCAGTTATGGATTCCGATGCTTCACATCAGGTTTACTGTATCACTTGGACCTTCTTATTGTCGATGAAACACAGAAATTGCATCCGAATTTAATACAAAAGGCACAATGCCCGCTTAAGTGAAAGAGGACTGACACTCTCACTTTCTATGATTTGATCCTCTCCTGTGAGTCCAGTTTTAGATTCCGTTGCTTCACTTCAGGTTTACTGTATACGTTGCGCCTTCTTATTGGCGATGAAACAGAGAAATTGCATCCGAATTTAATACAAAAGGCAAAATGCCGACTTAAGTACAAGAGGACTGACACTCTCACTTTCTATGATTTGACTTCTCCTGGGAGTAAAGGTTTAGATTCCGATGCTTCACTTCAGGTTTACTGTATCCCTTGGACCTTCTTATTGACGATGAAACACAGAAATTCCATCCGAATTTAATACAAAAGGCACAATACCGACTTAAGTACGAGAGGAGTGAAACTCTATCTTTCTATGATTGGAACCTCTCCAGTGAGTCCAGTTTTGGATTCAGATGCTTCACTTCAGGTTTACTGTATACCTTACACCTTCTTATTGACGACGAAACACAGAAATTGCATCCGAATTTAATACAAAAGGCACAATGTCCACTTAAGTAAAAGAGGACTGACACTCTCACTTTCTACGGTTTGATCCTCTCCTGTGAGTCCAGATTTAGATTCCGATGCATCACTTCAGGTTTACTGTATACCTTGCACCTTCTTATTGACGATGAATCACAGAAATTGCATCCGGAATAAATACAAAAGGCACAATGCCGACTTAAGTACAAGAGGACTGACACTCTCACTTTCTACCATTTGAACCTCTCCTGTGAGTCAAGTTTTAGATTCTGAAGCTTCACTTCAGGTTTACTGTATCACTTGGACCTTCTTATTGACGATGAAACACAGAAATCGCATCCGAATTTAATACAAAAGGCACAATGCCGACTTAAGTAAAAGAGGACTGACACTCTCACTTTCTATGATTTTAACCTCTCCTGTGAGTCCAGTTTTAGATTCCGACGCTTCACTTCAGGTTTACTGTATCCCTTGGACCTTCTTATTGACGATGAAACACAGAAATTGCATCCGAATTTAATACAAAAGGCACAATTAAGACTTAAGTACAAGAGGACTATCACTCTAACTTTCTATGCTTTGAACCTCTCCTGATAGTCCAGTTTCAGATCCCGATTCTTCACTTAAGGTTAATGTATACCTTGCACCTTCTTATTGACGATGAAACACAGAAATTGCATCCGAATTTAATACAAAAAGTCAATGCCGACTTAAGAACAAGAGGACTGACACTCTCACTTTCTGTGATTTGAACCTGTCCTGTGAGTCCAGTTTTAGATTCCGATGCTTCACTTCTCGTTTACTGAATCCCTTGGACCTTCTTATTGACGATGAAACACAGAAATTGCATCCGAATTTAATACAAAAGGCACAATGCCGACTTAAGAAAACCAGGCCTGACACTCTCACTTCCTATGATTTGAACCTCTCCTGTGAGTCCACTTTTAGATTCCGATGCTTCACTTCAGGTTTGCTGTATACCTTGCACCATCTTATTGACGATGAAACACAGATATTGCATCCGCATTTAATATAAAAGGCACAATGCTGACTTAAGTACAAGAGGACTGACACACTCACTTTCTACGATTTGAACCTCTCCTCTGATTGCAGTTTTAGATTCCGATGCTTCACTTCAGGTTTACTGTATACTTTGCACCTTCTTATTGACGTAGAAACACAGAAATTGCATCTGAATGTAATACAAAATGCACAGTGCCGACTTAGGTACACGAGGACTGACACTCTCACTTTCTATGATTTGAACCTCTCCTGTGAGTCCAGTTATAGTGTCCGATGCTCCTCTTCATGTTTACTGTATACCTTGCACCTTCTTATTGACGATGAAACAGACATTGCATCCGAGTTTAATACAAAAGGCACAATGCCGACTTAAGTTCAAGAGGACTGACACTCTAACTTTCTACGATTTGAACCTCTCCTGTGAGTATAGTTTTAGATTCCGATGCCTCACTTCAGGTTTACTGTATACCTTGCACCTTCGTATTGACGATGAAACACAGAAATTGCATTCGAATTTAATACAAAAGTCACAATGCCGACTTAAGTAAAAGAGGGCTGAGACTCACACTTTCTATGATTTTAACATCTCCTGTGAGTCCAGTTAAGGATTCCGATGCTTCACATCAGGTTTACTGTATCACTTGGACCTTCTTATTGTCGATGAAACACAGATTGCATCCGAATTTAATACAAAAGGCCCAATGCCTACTTAAGTGAAAGAGGACTGACACTCTCACTTTCTATGATTTGATCCTCTCCTGTGAATCCAGTTTTAGATTCCGTTGCTTCACTTCAGGTTTACTGTATACCTTGCGCCTTCTTATTGGCGATGAAACACAGAAATAGCATCCGAATTTAATACAAAAGGCAAAATGCCGACTTAAGTACAAGAGGACTGACACTCTCACTCTCTACGATTTAAACCTCTCCTGTAAGTCCAGTTTTAGATTCTGATGCTTCACATCAGGTTTACTGTATCACTAGGACCTTCTTATTGACGATGAAACACAGAAATGGCATCCGAATGTAATAGAAAATGCACAATGATTACTTAAGTGAAAGAGGACTGACACTCTCACTTTCTATGATTTGATCCTCTCCTGTGAGTCCAGTTTTAGATTCCGATGCTTCACTTCAGGTTTACTGTATACCTTGCACCTTCATATTGACGATGAAACACAGAAATGGCATCCGAATGTAATACAAAAGGCACAATGCCGACTTAAGTAAAAGAGGACTGACACTCTCACTTTCTATGATTTGATCCTCTCCTGTGAGTCCAGTTTTAAATTCCGATGCTTCACTTCAGGTTTACTGTATCCCTTGGAACTTCTTGTTGACGATGAAACACAGAAATTGCATCCGAATTTAATACAAATGGCACAATGCCGACATAAGTACAAGAGGACTGACACTCTCACACTCTATGATTGACCTATCCTGGGAGTCCAGTTTTAGATTCCGATGCTTCACTTCAGGTTTTCTGTATCCCTTGGACCTTCTTATTGACGATGAAACACAGAAATTGCATCCGAATTTAATACAAAAGGCACAATTAAGACTTAAGTACAAGAGGACTAACACTCCAACTTTCTATGCTTTGAACCTCTCCTGATAGTCCAGTTTCAGATCCCGATGCTTCACTTCAGGTTTACTGTATACCTTGCACCTTCTTATTGACGATGAAACACAGAAATTGCATCCGAATTTAATAAAAAAAGTCAATGCCGACTTAAGTACAAGAGGACTGACACTCTCACTTTCTATGATTTGAACCTGTCCTGTGAGTCCAGTTTTAGATTCCGATGCTTCACTTCTAGTTTACTGTATCCCTTTGACCTTCTTATTGACGATAAAACACAGAAATTGCAACCGAATTTAATACAAAAGGCGCAATGCCGACTTAAGAAAAAGAGGCCTGACACTCTCACTTCCTTTGGTTTGAACCTCTCCAGTGAGTCCACTTTTAGATTCCGATGCTTCACGTCAGGTTTGCTGTATACCTTGCACCATCTTATTGACGATGAAACACAGATATTGCATACGAATGTAATAAAAAATGCACAATGCCTACTTAAGTGAAAGAGGACTGACACTCTCATTTTCTATGATTTGAACCTCTCCTGTGAGTCAAGTTTGAGATTCCGAGGCTTCACTTCAGGTTTACTGTATACCTTGCACCTTCATATTGACGATGAAACACAGAAATGGCATCCGAATGTAATACAAAAGGCACAATGCCGACTTAAGTAAAAGAGGACTGACACTCTCACTTTCTATGATTTGATCCTCTCCTGTGAGTCCAGTTTTAAATTCCGATGCTTCACTTCATGTTTACTGTATCCCTTGGACCTTCTTATTGACGATGAAACACAGAAACTGAATCCGAATTTAATACAAAAGGCACAATACCGACTTAAGTACGAGAGGAGTGAAACTCTATCTTTCTATGTTTGGAACCTCTCCAGTGAGTCCAGTTTTGGATTCAGATGCTTCACTTCAGGTTTACTGTATCCCTTGGACCTTCTTATTGACGATGAAACACAGAAATTGCATCCGAATTTAATACAAAAGGCACAATACCGACTTAAGTACGAGAGGAGTGAAACTCTATCTTTCTATGTTTGGAACCTCTCCAGTGAGTCCAGATTTGGATTCAGATGCTTCACTTCAGGTTTACTGTATACCTTACGCCTTCTTATTGACGACGAAACACAGAAATTGCATCCGAATTTAATACAAAAGGCACAATGTCCACATAAGTAAAAGAGGACTGACACTCTCACTTTCTACGGTTTGATCCTCTCCTGTGAGTCCAGATTTAGATTCCGATGCATCACTTCAGGTTTACTGTATATCTTGCACCTTCTTATTGACGATGAATCACAGAAATTGCATCCGGAATAAATACAAAAGGCACAATGCCGACTTAAGTACAAGAGGACTGACACTCTCACTTTCTACCATTTGAACCTCTCCTGTGAGTCAAGTTTTAGATTCTGAAGCTTCACTTCAGGTTTACTTTATCACTTGGACCTTCTTATTGACGATGAAACACAGAAATTGCATCCGAATTTAATACAAAAGGCACAATGCCGACTTAAGTAAAAGAGGACTGACACTCTCACTTTCTATGATTTGAACCTCTCCTGTGAGTCCAGTTTTAGATTCCGACGCATCACTTCAGGTTTACTGTATCCCTTGGTCCTTCTTATTGACGATGAAAAGCAGAAATTGCATCCGAATGTAATACAAAAGGCACAATTAAGACATAAGTACAAGAGGACTAACACACTCACTTTCTACGATTTGAACCTCTCCTGTGATTGCAGTTTTAGATTCCGATGCTTCACTTCAGGTTTACTGTATACTTTGCACCTTCTTATTGACGTAGAAACACAGAAATTGCATCTGAATGTAATACAAAAGGCACAGTGCCGACTTAGGTACATGAGGACTAACACTCTCACTTTCTATGATTTGAACCTCTCCTGTGAGTCCAGTTATAGTGTCCGATGCTCCACTTCAGGTTTACTGTATACGTTGCACCTTCTTATTGATGATGAAACAGAAATTGCATCCGAATTTAATACAAAATGCACAATGCCGACTTAAGTTCAAGAGGACTGACACTCTCACTTTCTACGATTTGAACCTCTCCTGTGAGTATAGTTTTAGATTCCGATGCCTCACTTCAGGTTAACTGTATACCTTGCACCTTCTTATTGACGATGAAACACAGAAATTGCATTCGAATTTAATACAAAAGTCACAATGCCGACTTAAGTAAAAGAGGGCTGACACTCACACTTTCTATGATTTTAACCTCTCCTGTGAGTCCAGTTATGCATTCCGATGCTTCACATCAGGTTTACTGTATCACCTGGACCTACTTATTGTCGATGAAACACAGAAATTGCATCCGAATTTAATACAAAAGGCACAATGCCTACTTAAGTGAAAGAGGACTGACACTCTCACTTTCTATGATTTGATCATCTCCTGTGAGTCCAGTTTTAGATTCCGTTGCTTCACTTCAGGTTTACTGTATACCTTGCACCTTCTTATTGGCGATGAAACACAGAAATTGCATCCGAATTTAATACAAAAGCAAAATGCCGACTTAAGTACAAGAGGACTGACACTCTCACTTTGTACGATTTAAACCTCTCCTGTGAGTCCAGTTTTAGATTCCGATGCTTCACATCAGGTTTACTGTATCACTTGGACCTTCTTATTGACGATGAAACACAGAAATGGCATCCGAATGTAATACAAAAAGTCAATGCCGACTTAAGTACAAGAGGACTGACACTCTCACATTCTATGATTTGAACCTGTCCTGTGAGTCCACTTTTAGATTCCGATGCTTCACTTCAGGTTTGGTGTATACCTTGCACCATCTTATGACGATGAAACACAGATATTGCATCCGAATTTAATATAAAAGGCACAATGCCGACTTAACTACAAGAGGACTGACACACTCACTTTCTACGGTTTGATCCTCTCCTGTGAGTCCTGATTTAGATTCCGATGCTTCACTTCTCGTTTACTGTATCCCTTGGACCTTCTTATTGACGATGAAACACAGAAATTGCATCCGAATTTAATACAAAAGGCACAATGCCGACTTAAGAAAAAGAGGCCTGACACTCTCACTTCCTATGAGTTGAGCCTCTCTTGTGAGTCCACTCTTAGGTTCCGATGCTTCACTTCAGGTTTGCTGTATACCTTGCACCATCTTATTGACGATGAAACACAGATATTGCATCCGAATTTAATATAAAAGGCACAATGCCGACTTAAGTACAAGAGGACTGACACACTCACTTTCTACGATTTGAACCCCTCCTGTGATTGCAGTTTTACATTCCGATGCATCACTTCAGGTTTACTGTATACTTTGCACCTTCTTATTGACGTAGAAACACAGAAACTGCATCTGAATGTAATACAAAAGGCACAGTGCCGACTTAGGTACATGAGGACTGACACTCTCACTTTCTATGATTTGAACCTCTCCTGTGAGTCCAGTTATAGTGTCCGATGCTCCACTTCAGGTTTACTGTATACCTTGCACCTTCTTATTGACGATGAAACAGAAATTGCATCCGAATTTAATACAAAAGGCACAATACCGACTTAAGTACGAGAGGAGTGAAACTCTATCTTTCTATGTTTGGAACCTCTCCTGTGAGTCCAGTTATGGATTCCGATGCTTCACATCAGGTTTACTGTATCACTTGGACCTTCTTATTGTCGATGAAACACAGAAATTGCATCCGAATTTAATACAAAAGTCACAATGCCTACTTAAGTGAAAGAGGACTGACACTCTCACTTTCTATGATTTGATCCTCTCCTGTGAGTCCAGTTTTAGATTCCGTTGCTTAGCTTCAGGTTTACTGTATACCTTGCGCCTTCTTATTGGCGATGAAACACAGAAATTGCATCCGAATTTAATACAAAAGGCAAAATGCCGACTTAAGTACAAGAGGACTGACACTCTCACTTTCTACGATTTAAACCTCTCCTGTGAGTCCAGTTTTAGATTCCGATGCTTCACATCAGGTTTACTGTATCACTTGGACCTTCTTATTGACGATGAAACACAGAAATGGCATCCGAATGTAATAAAAAATGCACAATGCCTACTTAAGTGAAAGAGGACTGACACTCTCACTTTCTATGATTTGGTCCTCTCCTGTGAGTCCAGTTTTAGATTCCGATGCTTCACTTCAGGTTTACTGTATACCTTGCACCTTCATATTGACGATGAAACACAGAAATGGCATCCAAATGTAATACAAAAGGCACAATGCCGACTTAAGTAAAAGACGACTGACACTCTCAATTTCTATGATTTGATCCTCTCCTGTGAGTCCAGTTTTAAATTCCGATGCTTCACTTCAGGTTTACTATATCCCTTGGACCTTCTTATTGACGATGAAACACAGAAATTGCATCCGAATTTAATACAAATGGCACAATGCCGACTTAAGTACAAGAGGACTGACACTCTCACACTCTATGATTGACCTCTCCTGGGAGTCCAGTTTTAGATTGCGATGCTTCACTTCAGGTTTTCTGTATCCCTTGGACCTTCTTATTGACGATGAAACACAGAAATTGCATCCGAATTTAATACAAAAGGCACAATGCCGACTTAAGTACAAGAGGACTGACACTCTCACTTTCTATGATTTGACTTCTCCTGGGAGTCCAGGTTTAGATTCCGATGCTTCACATCAGGTTTACTGTATCCCTTGGACCTTCTTATTGACGACGAAACACAGAAATTGCATCCGAATTTAATACAAAATGCACAATGTCCATTTAAGTAAGAGAGGACTGACACTCTCACTTTCTATGGTTTGATCCTCTCCTGTGAGTCCAGATTTAGATTCCGATGCATCACTTCAGGTTTACTGTATACCTTGCACCTACTTATTGACGATGAAACACAGAAATTGCATCCGAATTTAATACAAAAAGTCAATGCCGACTTAAGAACAAGAGGACTGACACTCTCACTTTCTATGATTTGAACCTGTCCTGTGAGTCCAGTTTTAGATTCTGATGCTTCACTTCTAGTTTACTGTATCCCTTGGACCTTCTTATTGACGATGAAACACAGAAATTGCATCCGAATTTAATACAAAAGGCACAATGCCGACTTAAGAAAAAGAGGCCTGACACTCTCACTTCCTATGATTTGAACCTCTCCGGTGAGTCCACTTTTAGATTCCGATGCTTCACTTCAGGTTTGCTGCATACCTTGCACCATCTTATGACGATGAAACACAGATATTGCATCCGAATTTAATATAAAAGGCACAATGCCGACTTAACTACAAGAGGACTGACACACTCACTTTCTACGATTTGAACCTCTCCTGTGATTGCAGTTTTAGATTCCGATGCTTCACTTCAGGTTTAATGTATACTTTGCACCTTCTTATTGACGTAGAAGCACAGAAATTGCATCTGAATGTAATACAAAAGGCACAGTGCCGACTTAGGTACATGAGGACTGACACTCTCACTTTCTGTGATTTGAACCTCTCCTGTGAGTCCAGTTATAGTGTCCGATGCTCCACTTCAGGTTTACTGTATACCTTGCACCTTCTTATTGACGATGAAACAGAAATTGCGTCCGAATTTAATACAAAAGGCACAATGCCGACTTAAGTTCAAGAGGACTGACACTCTAACTTTCTACGATTTGAACCTCTCCTGTGAGTATAGTTTTAGATTCCGATGCCTCACTTCAGGTTTACTGTATACCTTGCACCTTCTTATTGACGATGAAACACAGAAATTGCATTCGAATTTAATACAAAAGTCACAATGCCGACTTAAGGAAAAGAGGGCTGACACTCACACTTTGTATGATTTTAACCTCTCCTGTGAGTCCAGTTATGGATTCCGATGCTTCACATCAGGTTTACTGTATCACTTGGACCTTCTTATTAGCGATGAAACACAGAAATTGCATCCGAATTTAATACAAAAGGCACAATGCCGACTTAAGTAAAAGAGGAGTGACGCTCTCACTTTCTATGATTTGAACCTGTCCTGTGAGTCCAGTTTTAGATTCCGATGCTTCACTTCAGGTTTGCTGTATACCTTGCACCTTCATATTGACGATGAAACACAGAAATGGGATCCGAATGCAATACAAAAGGCACAATGCCGACTTAAGTAAACGAGGACTGACACTCTCACTTTCTATGATTTGATCCTCTCCTGTGAGTCCAGTTTTAAATTCCGATGCTTCACTTCAGGTTTACTGTATCCCTTGGACCTTCTTATTGACGATGAAACACAGAAATTGCATCCGAATTTAATACAAAAGGCACAATGCCGACTTACGTACAAGAGGACTGACACTCTCACTTTCTATGATTTGACTTCTCCTGGGAGTAAAGGTTTAGATTCCGATGCTTCACTTCAGGTTTACTGTATCCCTTGGACCTTCTTATTGACGATGAAACACAGAAACTGCATCCGAATTTAATACAAAATGCACAATACCGACTTAAGTACGAGAGGAGTGAAACTCTATCTTTCTATGTTTGGAACCTCTCCAGTGAGTCCAGCTTTGGATTCAGATGCTTCACTTCAGGTTTACTGTATCCCTTGGACCTTCTTATTGACGATGAAACACAGAAATTGCATCCGAATTTAATACAAAAGGCACAATACTGACTTAAGTACGAGAGGAGTGAAACTCTATCTTTCTATGCTTGGAACCTCTCCAGTGAGTCCAGTTTTGGATTCAGATGCTTCACTTCAGGTTTACTGTATACCTTACACCTTCTTATTGACGACGAAACACAGAAATTGCATCCGAATTTAATACAAAAGGCACAATGTCCACTTAAGTAAAAGAGGACTGACACTCTCACTTTCTACGGTTTGATCCTCTCCTGTGAGTCCAGATTTAGATTCCAATGCATCACTTCAGGTTTACTGTATACCTTGCACCTTCTTATTGACGATGGAACACAGAAATTGCATCCGAATTTAATACAAAAAGTCAATGCCGACTTAAGACCAAGAGGACTGACACTCTCACTTTCTGTGATTTGAACCTGTCCTGTGAGTCCAGTTTTAGATTCCGATGCTTCACTTCTCGTTAACTGAATCCCTTGGACCTTCTTATTGACGATGAAACACAGAAATTGCATCCGAATTTAATACAAAAGGCACAATGCCGACTTAAGAAAACCAGGCCTGACACTCTCACTTCCTATGATTTGAACCTCTCCTGTGAGTCCACTTTTAGATTCCGATGCTTCACTTCAGGTTTGCTGTATACCTTGCACCATCTTATTGACGATGAAACACAGATATTGCATCCGCATTTAATATAAAAGGCACAATGCCGACTTAAGTACAAGAGGACTGACACACTCACTTTCTACGATTTGAACCTCTCCTCTGATTGCAGTTTTAGATTCCGATGCTTCACTTCAGGTTTACTGTATACTTTGCACCTTCTTATTGACGTAGAAACACAGAAATTGCATCTGAATGTAATACAAAAGGCACATTGCCGACTTAGGTACATGAGGACTGACACTCTCACTTTCTATGATTTGAACCTCTCCTGTGAGCCCAGTTATAGTGTCCGATGCTCCTCTTCATGTTTACTGTATACCTTGCACCTTCTTATTGACGATGAAACAGAAATTGCACCGAGTTTAATACAAAAGGCACAATGCCGACTTAAGTTCAAGAGGACTGACACTCTAACTTTCTACGATTTGAACCTCTCCTGTGAGTATAGTTTTAGATTCCGATGCCTCACTTCAGGTTTACTGTATACCTTGCACCTTCTTATTGACGATGAAACACAGAAATTGCATTCGAATTTAATACAAAAGTCACAATGCCGACTTAAGTAAAAGAGGGCTGAGACTCACACTTTCTATGATTTTAACATCTCCTGTGAGTCCAGTTAAGGATTCCGATGCTTCACATCAGGTTTACTGTATCACTTGGACCTTCTTATTTTCGATGAAACACAGATTGCATCCGAATTTAATACAAAAGGCACAATGCCTACTTAAGTGAAAGAGGACTGACACTCTCACTTTCTATGATTTGATCCTCTCCTGTGAATCCAGTTTTAGATTCCGTTGCTTCACTTCAGGTTTACTGTATACCTTGCGCCTTCTTATTGGCGATGAAACACAGAAATTGCATCCGAATTTAATACAAAAGGGAAAATGCCGACTTAAGTACAAGAGGACTGACACTCTCACTCTCTACGATTTAAACCTCTCCTGTAAGTCCAGTTTTAGATTCTGATGCTTCACATCAGGTTTACTGTATCACTTGCACCTTCATATTGACGATGAAACACAGAAATGGCATCCGAATGTAATAAAAAATGCACAATGATTACTTAAGTGAAAGAGGACTGACACTCTCACTTTCTATGATTTGATCCTCTCCTGTGAGTCCAGTTTTAGATTCCGATGCTTCACTTCAGGTTTACTGTATACCTTGCACCTTCATATTGACGATGAAACACAGAAATGGCAACCGAATGTAATACAAAAGGCACAATGCCGACTTAAGTAAAAGAGGACTGACACTCTCACTTTCTATGATTTGATCCTCTCCTGTGAGTCCAGTTTTAAATTCCGATGCTTCACTTCAGGTTTACTGTATCCCTTGGAACTTCTTATTGACGATGAAACACAGAAATTGCATCCGAATTTAATACAAATGGCACAATGCCGACTTAAGTACAAGAGGACTGACACTCTCACACTCTATGATTGACCTCTCCTGGGAGTCCAGTTTTAGATTCCGATGCTTCACTTCAGGTTTTCTGTATCCCTTGGATCTTCTTATTGACGATGAAACACAGAAATTGCATCCGAATTTAATACAAAAGGCACAATGCCGACTTAAGTGCTAGAGGACTGACACTCTCACTTTCTATGATTTGACTTCTCCTGGGAGTCCAGGTTTAGATTCCGATGCTTCACTTCAGGCTTACTGTATCCCTTGGACCTTCTTGTTGACGATGAAACACAGAAATTGCATCCGAATTTAATATAAAAGGTACAAACCGACTTATGTACGAGAGGAGTGAAACTCTATCTATGTTTGGAACCTCTCCAGTGAGTCCAGTTTTGGATTCAGATGCTTCACTTCAGGTTTACTGTATCTCTTGGACCTTCTTATTGACGATGAAACACAGAAATTGCATCCGAATTTAATACAAAATGCACAATGTCCATTTAAGTAAAAGAGGACTGACACTCTCACTTTCTATGGTTTGATCCTCTCCTGTGAGTCCAGATTTAGATTCCGATGCATCACTTCAGGTTTACTGTATCCCTTGGAACTTCTTATTGACGATGAAACACAGAAATTGCATCCGAATTTAATACAAATGGCACAATGCCGACTTAAGTACAAGAGGACTGACACTCTTACTTTCTACGATTTAAACCTCTCCTGTGAGTCCAGTTTTAGATTCCGATGCTTCACTTCAGGTTTACTGTATACCTTGCACCTTCTTATTGACGATGAAACACAGAAATGGCATCCGAATGTAATAAAAAATGCACAATGCCTACTTAAGTGAAAGAGGACTGACACTCTCACTTTCTATGATTTGATCCTCTCCTGTGAGTCCAGTTTAAGATTCCGATGCTTCACTTCCCGTTTACTGTATACCTTGCACCTTCATATTGACGATGAAACACAGAAATTGCATCCGAATTTAATACAAAAGGCACAATACCGACTTAAGTACGAGAGGAGTGAAACTCTATCTTTCTATGTTTGGAACCTCTCCAGTGAGTCCAGTTTTGGATTCAGATGCTTCACTTCAGGTTTACTGTATACCTTACACCTTCTTATTGACTACGAAACACAGAAATTGCATCCGAATTTAATACAAAAGGCACAATGTCCACTTAAGTAAAAGAGGACTGACACTCTCACTTTCTACGGTTTGATCCTCTCCTGTGAGTCCAGTTTTGAATTCCGATCCTTCACTTCAGGTTTACTGTATCCCTTGGACCTTCTTATTGACGATGATACACAGAAATTGCATCCGAATTTAATACAAAAGGCACAATACCGACTTAAGTACGAGAGGAGTGAAACTCTATCTTTCTATGCTTGGAACCTATCCAGTGAGTCCAGTTTTGGATTCAGATGCTTCACTTCAGGTTTACTGTATACCTTACACCTTCTTATTGACGACGAAACACAGAAATTGCGTCCGGAATAAATACAAAAGGCACAATGTACACTTAAGTAATAGAGGACTGACACTCTCACTTTCTACTGTTTGATCCTCTCCTGTGAGTCCAGATTTAGATTCCGATGCATCACTTCAGGTTTACTGTATACCTTGCACCTTCTTATTGACGATGAATCACAGAAATTGCATCCGGAATAAATACAAAAGGCACAATGCCGACTTAAGTACAAGAGGACTGACACTCTCACTTTCTACCATTTGAACCTCTCCTGTGAGTCAAGTTTTAGATTCTGAAGCTTCACTTCAGGTTTACTGTATCACTTGGACCTTCTTATTGACGATGAAACACAGAAATTGCATCCGAATTTAATACAAAAGGCACAATGCCGACTTAAGTAAAAGAGGACTGACACTCTCACTTTCTATGATTTGAACCTCTCCTGTGAGTCAAGTTTGAGATTCCGACGCTTCACTTCAGGTTTACTGTATCCCTTGGACCTTCTTATTGACGATGAAACACAGAAATTGCATCCGAATTTAATACAAAAGGCACAATTAAGACTTAAGTACAAGAGGCCTAACACTCCAACTTTCTATGCTTTGAACCTCTCCTGATAGTCCAGTTTCAGATCCCGATGCTTCACTTCAGGTTTACTGTATACCTTGCACCTTCTTATTGACGATGAAACACAGAAATTGCATCCGAATTTAATACAAAAAGTCAATGCCGACTTAAGTACAAGAGGACTGACACTCTCACTTTCTATGATTTGAACCTGTCCTGTGAGTCCAGTTTTAGATTCCGATGCTTCACTTCTAGTTTACTGTATCCCTTGGACCTTCTTATTGACGATAAAACACAGAAATTGCATCCGAATTTAATACAAAAGGCGCAATGCCGACTTAAGAAAAAGAGGCCTGACACTCTCACTTCCTTTGGTTTGAACCTCTCCTGTGAGTCCACTTTTAGATTCCGATGCTTCACGTCAGGTTAGCTGTATACCTTGCACCATCTTATTGACGATGAAACACAGATATTGCATCCGAATGTAATAAAAAATGCACAATGCCTACTTAAGTGAAAGAGGACTGACTCTCTCACTTTCTATGATTTGATCCTCTCCTGTGAGTCCAGTTTAAGATTCCGAGGCTTCACTTCAGGTTTACTGTATGCCTTGCACCTTCATATTGACGATGAAACACAGAAATGGCATCCGAATGTAATACAAAAGGCACAATGCCGACTTAAGTACAAGAGGACTGACACTCTCACTTTCTATGATTTGACATCTCCTGGGAGTTCAGGTTTAGATTCCGATGCTTCCCTTCAGGTGTACTGTATCCCTTGGATCTTCTTATTGACGATGAAACACAGAAACGGCATCCGAATTTAATACAAAAGGCACAATACCGACTTAAGTACGAGAGGAGTGAAACTCTATCTTTCTATGTTTGGAACCTCTCCAGTGAGTCCAGTTTTGGATTCAGATGCTTCACTTCAGATTTACTGTATCCCTTGGACCTTCTTATTGACGATGAAACACAGAAATTGCATCCGAATTTAATACAAAAGGCACAATACAGACTTAAGTACGAGAGGAGTGAAACTCTATCTTTCTATGTTTGGAACCTCTCCAGTGAGTCCAGTTTTGAATTCAGATGCTTCACTTCAGGTTTACTGTATACCTTACACCTTCTTATTGACGTCGTAACACAGAAATTGCATCCGAATTTAATACAAAAGGCACAATGTCCACTTAAGTAAAACAGGACTGACACTCTCACTTTCTACGGTTTGATCCTCTCCTGTGAGTCCAGATTTAGATTCCGATGCATCACTTCTGGTTTACTGTATACCTTGCACCTTCTTATTGACGATGAATCACAGAAATTGCATCCGGAATAAATACAAAAGGCACAATGCCGACTTAAGTAAAAGAGGGCTGACACTCACACTTTCTATGATTTTAACCTCTCCTGTGAGTCCAGTTACGGATTACGATGCTTCACATCAGGTTTACTGTATCACTTGGACCTACTTATTGTCGATGAAACACAGAAATTGCATCCGAATTTAATACAAAAGGCACAATGCCTACTTAAGTGAAAGAGGACTGACACTCTCACTTTCTATGATTTGATCCTCTCCTGTGAGTCCAGTTTTAGATTCCGTTGCTTCACTTCAGGTTTACTGTATACCTTGCGCCTTCTTATCGGCGATGAAACACAGAAATTGCATCCGAATTTAATACAAAAGGCAAAATGCCGACTTAAGTACAAGAGGACTGACACTCTCACTTTCTACGATTTAAACCTCTCCTGTGAGTCCAGTTTTAGATTCCGATGCTTCACATCAGGTTTACTGTATCACTTGGACCTTCTTATTGACGATGAAACACAGAAATGGCATCCGAATTTAATACAAAAAGTCAAAGCCGACTTAAGTACAAGAGGACTGACACTCTCACTTTCTATGATTTGTACCTGTCCTGTGAGTCCAGTTTTAGATTCCGATGCTTCACTTCTCGTTTACTGTATCCCTTGGACCTTCTTATTGACGATGAAACACAGAAATTGCATCCGAAATTAATACAAAAGGCACAATGCCGACTTCAGAAAATGAGGCCTGACACTCTCACTTCCTATGATTTGAACCTCTCCTGTGAGTCCACTTTTAGATCCCGATGCTTCACTTCAGGTTTGCTGTATACCTTGCACCATCTTATTGAGGATGAAACACAGATATTGAATCCGAATTTAATATAAAAGGCACAATGCCGACTTAAGTACAAGAGGACTGACACACTCACTTTCTACGATTTGAACCTCTCCTGTGATTGCAGTTTTAGATTCCGATGCTTCACTTCAGGTTTACTGTATACATTGCACCTTCTTATTGACGTAGAAACACAGAAATTGCATCTGAATGTAATACAAAAGGCACAGTGCCGACTTAGGTACATGAGGACTGACACTCTCACTTTCTTTGATTTGAACCTCTCCTGTGAGTCCAGTTATAGTGTCCGATGCTCCACTTCAGGTTTACTGTATACCTTGCACCTTCTTATTGACGATGAAACAGAAATTGCGTCCGAATTTAATACAAAAGGCACAATGCCGACTTAAGTTCAAGAGGACTGACACTCTAACTTTCTACGATTTGAACCTCTCCTGTGAGTATAGTTTTAGATTCCGATGCCTCACTTCAGGTTTACTGTATACCTTGCACCTTCTTATTGACGATGAAACACAGAAATTGCATTCGAATTTAATACAAAAGTCACAATGCCGACTTAAGGAAAAGAGGGCTGACACTCACACTTTGTATGATTTTAACCTCTCCTGTGAGTCCAGTTAT
This sequence comes from Schistocerca piceifrons, assembly GCF_021461385.2. Taxonomy (NCBI): domain Eukaryota; kingdom Metazoa; phylum Arthropoda; class Insecta; order Orthoptera; family Acrididae; genus Schistocerca; species Schistocerca piceifrons. The sequence continues at coordinate 1,112,394,804 of NC_060139.1, forward strand.
GGATTCCGATGCTTCACATCAGGTTTACTGTATCACTTGGACCTTCTTATTAGCGATGAAACACAGAAATTGCATCCGAATTTAATACAAAAGGCACAATGCCGACTTAAGTAAAAGAGGAGTGACGCTCTCACTTTCTATGATTTGAACCTGTCCTGTGAGTCCAGTTTTAGATTCCGATGCTTCACTTCTCGTTTACTGTATCCCTTGGACCTTCTTATTGACGATGAAACACAGAAATTGCATCCGAATTTAATACAAAAGGCACAATGCCGACTTAAGAAAAAGAGGCCTGACACTCTCACTTCCTATGAGTTGAGCCTCTCCTGTGAGTCCACTTTTAGATTCCGATGCTTCACTTCAGGATTGCTGTATACTTTGCACCATCTTATTTACGATGAAACACAGATATTGCATCCGAATTTAATATAAAAGGCACAATGCCGACTTAAGTACAAGAGGACTGACACACTCACTTTCTACGATTTGAACCTCTCCTGTGATTGCAGTTTTAGATTCCGATGCTTCAGTTCAGGTTTACTGTATACTTTGCACCTTCTTATTGACGTAGAAACACAGAAATTGCATCTGAATGTAATACAAAAGGCACAGTGCCGACTTAGGTACATGAGGACTGACACTCTCTCTTTCTATGATTTGAACCTCTCCTGTGAGTCCAGTTATAGTGTCCGATGCTCCACTTCAGGTTTACTGTATACCTTGCACCTTCTTATTGACGATGAAACAGAAATTGCATCCGAATTTAATACAAAAGGCACAATGCCGACTTAAGTTCAAGAGGACTGACACTCTAACTTTCTACGATTTGAACCTCTCCTGTGAGTATAGTTTTAGATTCCGATGCCTCACTTCAGGTTTACTGTATACTTTGCACCTTCTTATTGACGATGAAACACAGATATTGCATTCGAATTTAATAGAAAAGTCACAAGGCCGACTTAAGTAAAAGAGGGCTGACACTCACACTTTCTATGATTTTAACCTCTCCTGTGACTCCAGTTATGGATTACGATGCTTCACATCAGGTTTACTGTATCACTTGGACCTACTTATTGTCGATGAAACACAGAAATTGCATCCGAATTTAATACAAAAGGCACAATGCCTACTTAAGTGAAAGAGGACTGACACTCTCACTTTCTATGATTTGATCCTCTCCTATGAGTCCAGTTTTAGATTCCGTTGCTTCACTTCAGGTTTACTGTATACCTCGCACCTTCATATTGACGATGAAACACAGAAATGGCATCCGAATGTAATACAAAAGGCACAATGCCGACTTAAGTAAAAGAGGACTGACACTCTCACTTTCTATGCATTGATCCTCTCCTGTGAGTCCAGTTTTAAATTCCGATGCTTCACTTCAGGTTTACTGTATCCCTTGGACCTTCTTATTGACGATGAAACACAGAAATTGCATCCGAATTTAATACAAATGGCACAATGCCGACTTAAGTGCAAGAGGACTGACACTCTCACACTCTATGATTGACCTCTCCTGGGAGTCCAGTTTTAGATTCCGATGCTTCACTTCAGGTTTTCTGTATCCCTTGGACCTTCTTATTGACGATGAAACACAGAAATTGCATCCGAATTTAATACAAAACGCACAATGCCGACTTAAGTACAAGAGGACTGACACCCTCACTTTCTATGATTTGACTTTTCCTGGGAGTCCAGGTTTAGATTCCGATGCTTCACTTCAGGTTTACTGTATCCCTTGGACCTTCTTATTGACGATGAAACACAGAAATTGCATCCGAATTTAATATAAAAGGCACAAACCGTCTTAAGTACGAGAGGAGTTAAATTCTATCTTTCTATGTTTGGAACCTCTCCAGTGAGTCCAGTTTTGGATTCAGATGCTTCACTTCAGGTTTACTGTATCCCTTGGACCTTCTTATTGACAATGAAACACAGAAATTGCATCCGAATTTAATACAAAAGGCACAATACCGACTTAAGTACGAGAGGAGTGAAACTCTATCTTTCTATGCTTGGAACCTCTCCAGTGAGTCCAGTTTTGGATTCAGATGCTTCACTTCAGGTTTACTGTATACCTTACACCTTCTTATTGACGACGAAACACAGAAATTGCATCCGAATTTAATACAAAAGGCACAATGTCCACTTAAGTAAAAGAGGACAGACACTCTCACTTTGTACGGTTTGATCCTTTCCTGTGAGTCCAGATTTGGATTCCGATGCATCACTTCAGGTTTACTGTATACCTTGCACCTTCTTATTGACGATGAATCACAGAAATTGCATCCGAATTTAATACAAAAGGCACAATGCCGACTTAAGTAAAAGAGGCCTGACACTCTCACTTCCTATGATTTGAACCTCTCCTGTGAGTCCAGTTTTAGATTCCGATGCTTCACATCAGGTTTACTGTATCACTTGGACCTTCTTATTGACGATGAAACACAGAAATGGCATCCGAATGAAATAAAAAATGCACAATGCCTACTTAAGTGAAAGAGGACTGACACTCTCACTTTCTATGATTTGATCCTCTCCTGTGAGTCCAGTTTTAGATTCCGATGCTTCACTTCAGGTTTAGTGTATACCTTGCACCTTCATATTGACGATGAAACACAGAAATGGCAACCGAATGTAATACAAAAGGCACAATGCCGACTTAAGTAAAAGAGGACTGACACTCTCACTTTCTATGATTTGATCCTCTCCTGTGAGTCCAGTTTTAAATTCCGATGCTTCACTTCAGGTTTACTGTATCCCTTGGAACTTCTTATTGACGATGAAACACAGAAATTGCATCCGAATTTAATACAAATGGCACAATGCCGACTTAAGTACAAGAGGACTGACACTCTCACACACTATGATTGACCTCTCCTGGGAGTCCAGTTTTAGATTCCGATGCTTCACTTCAGGTTTTCTGTATCCCTTGGACCTTCTTATTGACGATGAAACACAGAAATTGCATCCGAATTTAATACAAAAGGCACAATGCCGACTTAAGTACAAGAGGACTGACACTCTCACTTTCTATGATTTGACTTCTCCTGGGAGTCCAGGTTTAGATTCCGATGCTTCACTTCAGGCTTACTGTATCCCTTGGACCTTCTTGTTGACGATGAAACACAGAAATTGCATCCGAATTTAATATAAAAGGCACAAACCGACTTATGTACGAGAGGAGTGAATCTCTATCTTTCTATGTTTGGAACCTCTCCAGTGAGTGCAGTTTTGGATTCAGATGCTTCACTTCAGGTTTACTGTATCCCTTGGACCTTCTTATTGACGATGAAACACAGAAATTGCATCCGAATTTAATACAAAATGCACAATACCGACATAAGTACGAGAGGAGTGAAACTCTATATTTCTATGTTTGGAACCTCTCCAGTGAGTCCAGTTTTGGATTCCGATGCTTCACTTCAGGTTTACTGTATACCTTGCACCTTCATATTGACGACGAAACACAGAAATTGCATCCGAATTTAATACAAAATGCACAATGTCCATTTAAGTAAAAGAGGACTGACACTCTCACTTTCTATGGTTTGATCCTCTCCTGTGAGTCCAGATTTAGATTCCGATGCATCACTTCAGGTTTACTGTATGCCTTGCACCTACTTATTGACGATGAAACACAGAAATTGCATCCGAATTTAATACAAGAAGTCAATGCCGACTTAAGTACAAGAGGACTGACACTCTAACTTTCTATGATTTGAACCTGTCCTGTGAGTCCAGTTTTAGATTCCCATGCTTCACTTCTAGTTTACTGTATCCCTTGGACCTTCTTATTGACGATGAAACACAGAAATTGCATCCAAATGTAATACAAAAGGCACAATGCCGACTTAAGAAAAAGAGGCCTGACACTCTCACTTCCTATGATTTGAACCTCTCCTGTGAGTCCACTTTTAGATTCCGATGCTTCACTTCAGGTTTGCTGTATACCTTGCACCATCTTATTGACGATGAAACACAGATATTGCATCCGAATTTAATATAAAAGGCACAATGCCGACTTAAGTACAAGAGGACTGACACACTCACTTTCTACGATTTGAACCTCTCCTGTGATTGCAGTTTTAGATTCCGATGCTTCACTTCAGGTTTACTGTATACTTTGCACCTCTATTGACGTAGAAACACAGACCAATTGCATCTGAATGTAATACAAAAGGCACAGTGCCGACTTAGGTACATGAGGACTGACACTCTCACTTTCTATGATTTGAACCTCTCCTGTGAGTCCAGTTATAGTGTCCGATGCTCCACTTCAGGTCTACAGTAATACCTTGCACCTTCTTATTGACGATGAAACAGAAATTGCATCCGAATTTAATACAAAAGGTACAATGCCGACTTAAGTTCAAGAGGACTGGCACTCTAACTTTCTACGATTTGAACCTCTCCTGTGAGTATAGTTTTAGATTCCGATGCCTCACTTCAGGTTTACTGTATAACCTTGCACCTTCATATTGACGATGAAACACAGAAATTGCATCCGAATTTAATACAAAAGTCACAATGCCGACTTAAGTAAAAGAGGGCTGACACTCACACTTTCTATGATTTTAACCTCTCCTGTGAGTCCAGTTATGGATTCCGATGCTTCACATCAGTTTTACTGTATCACTTGGACCCTTCTTATTGTCGATGAAACACAGAATTTGCATCCGAATTTAATACAAAAGGCACAATGCCTACTTAAGTGAAAGAGGACTGACACTCTCACTTTCTATGATTTGATCCTCTCCTGTGAGATTAGTTTTAGATTCCGTTGCTTCACTTCAGGTTTACTGTATACCTTGCGCCTTCTTATTGGCGATGAAACACAGAAATTGCATCCGAATTTAATACAAAAGGCAAAATGCCGACTTAAGTACAAGAGGACTGACACTCTCTACTTTCTACGATTGAAACCTCTCCTGTGAGTACAGTTTTAGATTCCGATGCTTCACATCAGGTTGACTGTATCACTTGGACCATCTTATTGACGATGAAACACAGAAATGGCACCCGAATGTAATAAAAAATGCACAATGCCTACTTAAGTGAAAGAGGACTGACACTCTCACTTTCTATGATTTGATCCTCTCCTGTGAGTCCAGTTTTAGATTCCGATGATTCACTTCAGGTTACTGTATACCTTGTACCTTCATATTGACGATGAAACACAGAAATGGCATCCGAATGCAATACAAAAGGCACAATGCCGACTTAAGTAAACGAGGACTGACACTGCTCACTTTCTATGATTTGATCCTGTCCTGTGAGTGAAATTTTAAATTCCGATGCTTCACTTCAGGTTTACTGTATCCCTTGGACCTTCTTATTGACGATGAAAAACAGAAATTGCATCCGAATTTAATACAAATGGCACAATGCCGACTTAAGTACAATTAGACTGACACTCTCACACTCTATGATTTGACCTCTCCTGGGAGTCCAGTTTTAGATTCCGATGCTTCACTTCAGGTTTTCTGTATCCCTTGGACCTTCTTATTGACGATGAAACACAGAAATTGCATCCGAATTTAATACAAAGGGCACAATGCCGACTTAAGTACAAGAGGACTGACACTCTCACTTTCTATGATTTGACTTCTCCTGGGAGTCCAGGTTTAGATTCCGATGCTTCACTTCAGGTTTACTGTATCCCTTGGACCTTCTTATTGACGATGAAACACAGAAATTGCATCCGAATTTAATACAAAGGGCACAATGCCGACTTAAGTACAAGAGGACTGACACTCTCAATTTCTACCATTTGAACCTCTCCTGTGAGTCAAGTTTTAGATTCTGAAGCTTCACTTCAGGTTTGCTGTATCCTTGGACCTTCTTATTGACGATGAAACACAGAAATTGCATCCGAATGTAATACAAAAGGCACAATTAAGACTTAAGTACAAGAGGACTCACACTCTAACTTCCTATGCTTTGAACCTCTCCTGATAGTCCAGTTTCAGATCCCGATGCTTCACTTCAGGTTTCCAGTATACCTTGCACCTTCTTATTGACGATGAAACACAGAAATTGCATCCGAATTTAATACAAAAAGTCAGTGCCGATTTAAGTACAAGAGGACTTACACTCTCACTTTCTATGATTTGAACCTGTCCTGTGAGTCCAGTTTTAGATTCCGATGCTTCACTTCTGGTTTACTGTATCCCTTGGACCTTCTTGTTGACGATGAGACACAGAAATTGCATCCGAATTTAATACAAAAGGCACAATGCCGACTTAAGAAAAAGAGGCCTGACACTCTCACTTCCTATGATTTCAACCTCTCCTGTGAGTCCACTTTTAGATTCCGATGCTTCACTTCAGGTTTACTGTATCCCTTGGACCTTCTTATTGACGATGTAACACAGAAATTGCATCCCAATTTAATACAAAAGGCACAAGTAAGACTTAAGTACAAGAGGACTAACACTTCTAAATTTCTACGCTTTGAACTCTCCTGTGAGTCCTGTTTCAGATTCCGATGCTTCACTTCAGGTTTACTGTATACCTTGCACCTTGTTATTGAGGATGAAACACAGAAATTGCCTCCGAATTTAATACAAAAGGCCCAATGCTGACTTAAGTATAAGAGGACTGACACTCTCACTTACTATGATTTGAACCTGTCGTGTGAGTCCAGTATTAGATTCCGATGTTTCACTTCAGGTTTACTGTATCCCTTGGACCTTCTTATTGACGCTGAAACACCAGAAATTGCATCCAAATTTAATACAAAAGGCACAATGCAGACTTAAGTACATGAGGACTGACACTCTCACTTTCCATGATTTGAACGTCTCTTGTGAGTCCAGTTTTAGATTCTGATGCTTCACTTCAGGTTTGCTGTATACCTTGCACCTTCATATTGACGATGAAACACAGAAATGGCATCCAAATGTAATACAAAAGGGCACAATGCCGACTTAAGTGAAAGAGGACTGACACTCTCACTTTCTATGATTTGTTCCTCTCCTGTGAGTCCAGTTTTAGATTCCGATGCTTCACTTCAGGTTTACTGTATACCTTGCACCTTCATATTGACAATGAAACACAGAAATGGCATCCGAATGTAATACAAAAGGCACAATGCCGACTTAAGTGAAAGAGGACTGACACTCTCACTTTCTATGATTTGTTCCTCTCCTGTGAGTCCAGTTTTAGATTCCGATGCTTCACTTCAGGTTTACTGTACACCTTGCACCTTCTTATTGACGATGAATCACAGAAATTGCATCCGAAATTAATACAAAAGGCACAATGCCGACGTAAGTACAAGAGGACTGACACTCTCACTTTCTACGATTTGAACATCTACTGTGAGTCCAGTTTTGGAATCTGATGCTTCACTTCAGGTTTACTGTATCACTTGGACCTTCTTATTGACGATAAAACACAGAAATTGCATCTGAATTTAATACAAAAGGCACAATGCCGACTTAAGTAAAAGAGGACTGACACTCTCACTTTCAAAGATTTGAACTTCTCCTGTGAGTCCAGTTTTAGATTCCGATGCTTCACTTCAGGTTTACTGTATACCTTGCACCTTCTTATTGACGATGAAACACAGAAATGGCATCCGAATGTAATAAAAAATGCACAATGCCTACTTAAGTGAAAGAGGACTGACACTCTCACTTTCTATAATTTGATCCTCTCCTGTGAGTCCAGTTTTAGAATTCCGATGCTTCACTTCAGGTTTACTGTATACCTTGCACCTTCATGTTGACGATGAAACTCAGAAATGGCATCCGAATGTAATACAAAAGGCACAATGCCGACTTAAGTAAAAGAGGACTGACACTCTCACTTTCTATGATTTGATCCTCTCCTGTGAGTCCAGTTTTAGATTCCGATGCTTCACTTCAGGTTTACTGTATACCTTGCACCTTCTTATTGACGATGAATCACAGAAATTGCATCCGAAATTAATACAAAAGGCACAATGCCGACATAAGTACAAGAGGTCTGACACTCTCTCATTCTTCGATTTGAACCTCTACTGTGAGTCCAGTTATAGATTCCGATGCTTCACTTCAGGTTTACTGTATACCTTGCACATTCTTATTGACGATGATACAAAGAAATTGCATCCGAATTTAATACGAAAGGTCAAAATGCCGACTTAAGTGCAAGAGGACTGACACTCTCACTTTCTACGATTTGAACCTCTCCTGTCAGTCCAGTTTTAGTTTCTGATGCTTCACTTCAGGTTTACTTGTATTACCTTACACCTTCTTATTGACGATGAAAACACAGAAATTGCATCCGAATTTAATACAAAAGGCACAATTAAGACTTAAGTACAAGAGGCCTAACACTCCAACTTTCTATGCTTTGAACCTCTCCTGTGAGTCAAGTTTGAGATTCCGACGCTTCACTTCAGGTTTACTGTATCCCTTGGACCTTCTTATTGACGATGAAACACAGAAATTGCATCCGAATTTAATACAAAAGGCACAATTAAGACTTAAGTACAAGAGGCCTAACACTCCAACTTTCTATGCTTTGAACCTCTCCTGATAGTCCAGTTTCAGATCCCGATGCTTCACTTCAGGTTTACTGTATACCTTGCACCTTCTTATTGACGATGAAACACAGAAATTGCATCCGAATTTAATACAAAAAGTCAATGCCGACTTAAGTACAAGAGGACTGACACTCTCACTTTCTATGATTTGAACCTGTCCTGTGAGTCCAGTTTTAGATTCCGATGCTTCACTTCTAGTTTACTGTATCCCTTGGACCTTCTTATTGACGATAAAACACAGAAATTGCATCCGAATTTAATACAAAATGCGCAATGCCGACTTAAGAAAAAGAGGCCTGACACTCTCAACTTCCTTTGGTTTGAACCTCTCCTGTGAGTCCACTTTTAGATTCCGATGCTTCACGTCAGGTTTGCTGTATACCTTGCACCATCTTATTGACGATGAAACACAGATATTGCATCCGAATGTAATTAAAAATGCACAATGCCTACTTAAGTGAAAGAGGACTGACTCTCTCACTTTCTATGATTTGATCCTCTCCTGTGAGTCCAGTTTAAGATTCCGAGGCTTCACTTCAGGTTTACTGTATGCCTTGCACCTTCATATTGACCATGAAACACAGAAATGGCATCCGAATGTAATACAAAAGGCACAATGCCGACTTAAGTACAAGAGGACTGACACTCTCACTTTCTATGATTTGACATCTCCTGGGAGTTCAGGTTTAGATTCCGATGCTTCCCTTCAGGTTTACTGTATCCCTTGGACCTTCTTATTGACGATGAAACACAGAAACGGCATCCGAATTTAATACAAAAGGCACAATACCGACTTAAGTACGAGAGGAGTGAAACTCTATCTTTCTATGTTTGGAACCTCTCCAGTGAGTCCAGTTTTGGATTCAGATGCTCACTTCAGATTTACTGTATCCCTTGGACCTTCTTATTGACGATGAAACACAGAAATTGCATCCGAATTTAATACAAAAGGCACAATACAGACTTAAGTACGAGAGGAGTGAAACTCTATCTTTCTATGTTTGGAACCTCTCCAGTGAGTCCAGTTTTGAATTCAGATGCTTCACTTCAGGTTTACTGTATACCTTACACCTTCTTATTGACGTCGTAACACAGAAATTGGCATCCGAATTTAATACAAAAGGCACAATGTCCACTTAAGTAAAAGAGGACTGACACTCTCACTTTCTACGGTTTGATCCTCTCCTGTGAGTCCAGATTTAGATTCCGATGCATCACTTCTGGTTTACTGTATACCTTGCACCTTCTTATTGACGATGAATCACAGAAATTGCATCCGGAATAAATACAAAAGGCACAATGCCGACTTAAGTAAAAGAGGGCTGACACTCACACTTTCTATGATTTTAACCTCTCCTGTGAGTCCAGTTACGGATTACGATGCTTCACATCAGGTTTACTGTATCACTTGGACCTACTTATTGTCGATGAAACACAGAAATTGCATCCGAATTTAATACAAAAGGCACAATGCCTACTTAAGTGAAAGAGGACTGACACTCTCACTTTCTATGATTTGATCCTCTCCTGTGAGTCCAGTTTTAGATTCCGTTGCTTCACTTCAGGTTTACTGTATACCTTGCGCCTTCTTATCGGCGATGAAACACAGAAATTGCATCCGAATTTAATACAAAAGGCAAAATGCCGACTTAAGTACAAGAGGACTGACACTCTCACTTTCTACGATTTAAACCTCTCCTGTGAGTCCAGTTTTAGATTCCGATGCTTCACATCAGGTTTACTGTATCACTTGGACCTTCTTATTGACGATGAAAACACAGAAATGGCATCCGAATTTAATACAAAAAGTCAAAGCCGACTTAAGTACAAGAGGACTGACACTCTCACTTTCTATGATTTGTACCTGTCCTGTGAGTCCAGTTTTAGATTCCGATGCTTCACTTCTCGTTTACTGTATCCCTTGGACCTTCTTATTGACGATGAAACACAGAAATTGCATCCGAATTTAATACAAAAGGCACAATGCCGACTTCAGAAAATGAGGCCTGACACTCTCACTTCCTATGATTTGAACCTCTCCTGTGAGTCCACTTTTAGATCCCGATGCTTCACTTCAGGTTTGCTGTATACCTTGCACCATCTTATTGAGGATGAAACACAGATATTGAATCCGAATTTAATATAAAAGGCACAATGCCGACTTAAGTACAAGAGGACTGACACACCTCACTTTCTACGATTTGAACCTCTCCTGTGATTGCAGTTTTAGATTCCGATGCTTCACTTCAGGTTTACTGTATACATTGCACCTTCTTATTGACGTAGAAACACAGAAATTGCATCTGAATGTAATACAAAAGGCACAGTGCCGACTTAGGTACATGAGGACTGACACTCTCACTTTCTTTGATTTGAACCTCTCCTGTGAGTCCAGTTATAGTGTCCGATGCTCCACTTCAGGTTTACTGTATACCTTGCACCTTCTTATTGACGATGAAACAGAAATTGCGTCCGAATTTAATACAAAAGGCACAATGCCGACTTAAGTTCAAGAGGACTGACACTCTAACTTTCTACGATTTGAACCTCTCCTGTGAGTATAGTTTTAGATTCCGATGCCTCACTTCAGGTTTACTGTATACCTTGCACCTTCTTATTGACGATGAAACACAGAAATTGCATTCGAATTTAATACAAAAGTCACAATGCCGACTTAAGTAAAAGAGGGCTGACACTCACACTTTGTATGATTTTAACCTCTCCTGTGAGTCCAGTTATGGATTCCGATGCTTCACATCAGGTTTACTGTATCACTTGGACCTTCTTATTAGCGATGAAACACAGAAATTGCATCCGAATTTAATACAAAAGGCACAACGCCGACTTAAGTAAAAGAGGACTCACACTCTCACTTTCTATGATTTGAACCTGTCCTGTGAGTCCAGTTTTAGATTCCGATGCTTCACTTCTCGTTTACTGTATCCCTTGGACCTTCTTATTGACGATGAAACACAGAAATTGCATCCGAATTTAATACAAAAGGCACAATGCCGACTAAGAAAAAGAGGCCTGACACTCTCACTTCCTATGAGTTGAGCCTCTCCTGTGAGTCCACTTTTAGATTCCGATGCTTCACTTCAGGATTGCTGTATACCTTGCACCATCTTATTGACGATGAAACACAGATATTGCATCCGAATTTAATATAAAAGGCACAATGCCGACTTAGGTACATGAGGACTGACACTCTCTCTTTCTATGATTTGAACCTCTCCTGTGAGTCCAGTTATAGTGTCCGATGCTCCACTTCAGGTTTACTGTATACCTTGCACCTTCTTATTGACGATGAAACAGAAATTGCATCCGAATTTAATACAAAAGGCACAATGCCTACTTAAGTGAAAGAGGACTGACACTCTCACTTTCTATGATTTGATCCTCTCCTGTGAGTCCAGTTTTAGATTCCGATGCTTCACTTCAGGTTTACTGTATACCTCGCACCTTCATATTGACGATGAAACACAGAAATGGCATCCGAATGTAATACAAAAGGCACAATGCCGACTTAAGTAAAAGAGGACTGACACTCTCACTTTCTATGATTTGATCCTCTCCTGTGAGTCCAGTTTTAAATTCCGATGCTTCACTTCAGGTTTACTGTATCCCTTGGACCTTCTTATTGACGATGAAACACAGAAATTGCATCCGAATTTAATACAAATGGCACAATGCAGACTTAAGTGCAAGAGGACTGACACTCTCACACTCTATGATTGACCTCTCCTGGGAGTCCAGTTTTAGATTCCGATGCTTCACTTCAGGTTTTCTGTATCCCTTGGACCTTCTTATTGACGATGAAACACAGAAATTGCATCCGAATTTAATACAAAACGCACAATGCCGACTTAAGTACAAGAGGACTGACACCCTCACTTTCTATGATTTGACTTCTCCTGGGAGTCCAGGTTTAGATTCCGATGCTTCACTTCAGGTTTACTGTATCCCTTGGACCTTCTTATTGACGATGAAACACAGAAATTGCATCCGAATTTAATATAAAAGGCACAAACCGTCTTAAGTACGAGAGGAGTGAAATTCTATCTTTCTATGTTTGGAACCTCTCCAGTGAGTCCAGTTTGGATTCAGATGCTTCACTTCAGGTTTACTGTATCCCTTGGACCTTCTTATTGACAATGAAACACAGAAATTGCATCCGAATTTAATACAAAAGGCACAATACCGACTTAAGTACGAGAGGAGTGAAACTCTATCTTTCTATGTTTGGAACCTCTCCAGTGAGTCCAGTTTTGGATTCAGATGCTTCACTTCAGATTTACTGTATCCCTTGGACCTTCTTATTGACGATGAAACACAGAAATTGCATCCGAATTTAATACAAAAGGCACAATACAGACTTAAGTACGAGAGGAGTGAAACTCTATCTTTTCTATGTTTGGAACCTCTCCAGTGAGTCCAGTTTTGAATTCAGATGCTTCACTTCAGGTTTACTGTATACCTTACACCTTCTTATTGACGTCGTAACACAGAAATTGCATCCGAATTTAATACAAAAGGCACAATGTCCACTTAAGTAAAAGAGGACTGACACTCTCACTTTCTACGGTTTGATCCTCTCCTGTGAGTCCAGATTTAGATTCCGATGCATCACTTCTGGTTTACTGTATACCTTGCACCTTCTTATTGACGATGAATCACAGAAATTGCATCCGGAATAAATACAAAAGGCACAATGCCGACTTAAGTAAAAGAGGGGCTGACACTCACACTTTCTATGATTTTAACCTCTCCTGTGAGTCCAGTTACGGATTACGATGCTTCACATCAGGTTTACTGTATCACTTGGACCTACTTATTGTCGATGAAACACAGAAATTGCATCCGAATTTAATACAAAAGGCACAATGCCTACTTAAGTGAAAGAGGACTGACACTCTCACTTTCTATGATTTGATCCTCTCCTGTGAGTCCAGTTTTAGATTCCGTTGCTTCACTTCAGTTTACTGTATACCTTGCGCCTTCTTATCGGCGATGAAACACAGAAATTGCATCCGAATTTAATACAAAAGGCAAAATGCCGACTTAAGTACAAGAGGACTGACACTCTCACTTTCTACGATTTAAACCTCTCCTGTGAGTCCAGTTTTAGATTCCGATGCTTCACATCAGGTTTACTGTATCACTTGGACCTTCTTATTGACGATGAAACACAGAAATGGCATCCGAATTTAATACAAAAAGTCAAAGCCGACTTAAGTACAAGAGGACTGACACTCTCACTTTCTATGATTTGTACCTGTCCTGTGAGTCCAGTTTTAGATTCCGATGCTTCACTTCTCGTTTACTGTATCCCTTGGACCTTCTTATTGACGATGAAACACAGAAATTGCATCCGAATTTAATACAAAAGGCACAATGCCGACTTCAGAAAATGAGGCCTGACACTCTCACTTCCTATGATTTGAACCTCTCCTGTGAGTCCACTTTTAGATCCCGATGCTTCACTTCAGGTTTGCTGTATACCTTGCACCATCTTATTGAGGATGAAACACAGATATTGAATCCGAATTTAATATAAAAGGCACAATGCCGACTTAAGTACAAGAGGACTGACACACTCACTTTCTACGATTTGAAACCTCTCCTGTGATTGCAGTTTTAGATTCCGATGCTTCACTTCAGGTTTACTGTATACATTGCACCTTCTTATTGACGTAGAAACACAGAAATTGCATCTGAATGTAATACAAAAGGCACAGTGCCGACTTAGGTACATGAGGACTGACACTCTCACTTTCTTTGATTTGAACCTCTCCTGTGAGTCCAGTTATAGTGTCCGATGCTCCACTTCAGGTTTACTGTATACCTTGCACCTTCTTATTGACGATGAAACAGAAATTGCGTCCGAATTTAATACAAAAGGCACAATGCCGACTTAAGTTCAAGAGGACTGACACTCTAACTTTCTACGATTTGAACCTCTCCTGTGAGTATAGTTTTAGATTCCGATGCCGTCACTTCAGGTTTACTGTATACCTTGCACCTTCTTATTGACGATGAAACACAGAAATTGCATTCGAATTTAATACAAAAGTCACAATGCCGACTTAAGTAAAAGAGGGCTGACACTCACACTTTGTATGATTTTAACCTCTCCTGTCGAGTCCAGTTATGGATTCCGATGCTTCACATCAGGTTTACTGTATCACTTGGACCTTCTTATTAGCGATGAAACACAGAAATTGCATCCGAATTTAATACAAAAGGCACAATGCCGACTTAAGTAAAAGAGGACTGACACTCTCACTTTCTATGA